>NC_042616.1:168849040-169149040 GCF_901001135.1 Rhinatrema bivittatum | reverse complement strand
AACACAGGATTTGGTGAGAGAGGTAACGGTGGTGGGGCCACTTGGCAACAGTGATCATAACATGATCAAATTTAAACTAATAACTGGTAGGGGGACAATAAGTAAATCTGCAGCTCTAACACTAAACTTTCAAAAGGGAAACTTTGATAAAATGAGGAAAATAGTCAGAAAAAAAAACTGAAAGGTGCAGCTGCAAAGGTTAAAAGTGTTCAACAGGCTTGGACATTGTTTAAAAATACAATCCTAGAGGCGCAGTCCATATGTATTCCACGCATTAAGAAGGTGGAAGGAAGGCAAAACGATTACCGTCATGGTTAAAAGGTGAGGTGAAAGAGGCTATTTTAGCCAAAAAATCATCCTTCAAAAATTGGAAGAAAGATCCATCTGAAGAAAATAGGATAAAACATAAGCATTGTCAAGTTAAGTGTAAAACATTGATAAAACAAGCGAAGAGAGAATTTGAAATGAAGTTGGCCATAGAGGCAAAAACTCATAATAAAAACTTTTTTAAATATATCCAAAGCAAGAAACCTGTGAGGGAGTCGGTTGGACCATTAGATGACCGAGGGGTTAAAGGGGCTCTTAGGGAAGATAAGGCCATTGCAGAAAGACTAAATGAATTCTTTGCTTCCGTGTTTACTAGTGAGGATGTTGGGGAGATACCAGTTCCGGAGTTGGTTTTCAGGGGTGATGAGTCAGACGAACTGAACGAAATCACTGTCAACCTGGAAGATATAGTAGGCCAGATTGACAAACTAAAGAGTAGCAAGTCACCTGGACCGGATGGTATGCATCCCAGGGTACTAAAGGAACTCAAAAATGAAATTTCTGACCTATTAGTTAAAATTTGTAACCTATCATTAAAATCATCCATTGTACCTGAAGACTGGAGGGTGGCCAATGTAACCCCAATATTTAAAAAAGGCTCCAGGGGTGATCCGGGTAACTATAGACCAGTGAGCCTAACTTCAGTGCCGGGAAAAATAGTGGAAACTATCCTCAAGATCAAAATTGTAGAGCATATAGAAAGACATGATTTAATGGGACACAGTCAACATGGATTTACCCAAGGGAAGTCTTGCCTAACAAACCTGCTTCATTTTTTTGAAGGGGTTAATAAACATGTGGATAAAGGTGAACCGGTAGATGTAGTGTATTTGGATTTTCAGAAGGCGTTTGACAAAGTCCCTCATGAGAGGCTTCTACGAAAACTAAAAAGTCATGGGATAGGAGGCGATGTCCTTTCGTGGATTACAAACTGGTTAAAAGACAGGAAACAGAGAGTAGGACTAAATGGTCAATTTTCTCAGTGGAAAAGGGTAAACAGTGGAGTGCCTCAGGGATCTGTACTTGGACCGGTGCTTTTCAATATATATATCAATGATCTGGAAAGGAATACAATGAGTGACGTTATCAAATTTGCAGATGATACAAAATTATTCAGAGTAGTTAAATCACAAGCAGACTGTGATACATTACAGGAGGACCTTGCAAGACTGGAAGATTGGGCATCCAAATGGCAGATGAAATTTAATGTGGACAAGTGCAAGGTGTTGCATATAGGGAAAAATAACCCTAGCTGTAGTTACACGATGTTAGGTTCCATATTAGGAACTACCACCCAAGAAAGAGATCTAGGCGTCATAGTAGATAATACATTGAAATCGTCAGCTCAGTGTGCTGCAGCAGTCAAAAAAGCAAATAAATGTTAGGAATTATTAGGAAGGGAATGGTTAATAAAACGGAAAATGTCATAATGCCTCTATATCGCTCCATGGTGAGACCACACCTTGAATACTGTGTACAATTCTGGTCGCCGTATCTCAAAAAAGATATAGTTGCAATGGAGAAGGTACAGAGAAGGGCAACCAAAATGATAAAGGGGATGGAACAGCTCCCCTATGAGGAAAGGCTGAAGAGGTTAGGGCTGTTCAGCTTGGAGAAGAGACGGCTGAGGGGGGATATCATAGAGGTCTTTAAGATCATGAGAGGTCTTGAACGAGTAGATGTGACTCGGTTATTTACACTTTCGAATAATAGAAGGACTAGGGGGCATTCCATGAAGTTAGCAAGTAGCACATTTAAGACTAATCGGAGAAAATTCTTTTTCACTCAACGCACAATAAATCTCTGGAATTTGTTGCCAGAGGATGTGGTTAGTGCAGTTAGTGTAGCTGGGTTCAAAAAAGGTTTGGATAAGTTCTTGGAAGAGAAGTCCATTAACTGCTATTAATCAAGTTTACTTAGGGAATAGTCACTGCTATTAATTGCATCAGTAGCATGGGATCTTCTAGGTGTTTGGGTAATTGCCAGGTTCTTGTGGCCTGGTTTGGCCTCTGTTGGAAACAGGATGCTGGGCTTGATGGACCCTTGGTCTGACCCAGCATGGCAATTTCTTATGTTCTTATGTTCTTATGTTCTTATAGTCCTGATTACCCCTTCCCCCCCCAGGTCCCCCTTTCTTTCTTTCTCCTACCCCCCCCCCCTTATTCGTCCATGGCAGGCATCAGACAGACAGTACATAAGTTAAGCAAAATTGCTTACCTTGTAATAGGTGTTATCCCAGGACAGCAGGATGTAGTCCTCACATATGGGTGACATCGGTAATGGAGCCCTATGTACGGAAAACTTCTGTAAAAGTTTCTATGAAACTTTTGACTGGCACCAGAGTGCCTACTGAGCATGCCCAGCATGTCATGATATTCCCTGCCACAGGGGTCTCCCTTTAGTCTTCTTTTTTCCGCGAAGCAATTAGCCTCGCGGTTATCAGGAGTCCTGTGGGATTCTCCACATATTTTCCTTACGGAAAGCTTTAAAAAACTTCAACCGCAGAGGGTCTCCCTTAGTTTGATCATAAGTATATAACCATATTATAAAGTGATAACTTTAAAGAGAACCATACCATAGCCAGAACATGTCTAAGAGCGTGAGCGTCACCGTAGGGTGAGCATATCAAAGGTGTGAGTAGAATGTCAGGTGTGGACAGACGAACAGTAAATGATCTTAAAGAAAGCACTTATTGACCATTCATTCGTTCCCCGGTCTGGGACCCATGGGTCCTGGCAGTTAGTGTGTGGCAGTTGAGGCCTTGGAATTGTATCATTACAGACTGATCGATTTCAAACAGCCCCTTGGTGTTTGAGGGACGTCGAAGGTCGAAGATATGTCAAAAACGGGGCCCAAATCTCATCAACTCCCATCTCAGGATTAGAACTCTGGTGCTTGAAAAAATACATTTCGTGTGTGCAAAGGAGAAACATTTGCTGAAACCAGTGATCTACATCTGGCGCAACCTCATCTAGCCATTTCGTTAAAATGACCTTCTTTGCAATACTGACGCCTTAGCAAGAAATCGCATTAAGCAAGCTTTTTTAATCATCGTCAGTGGGAGAGTGGATCCAAACAACCACAGGCATGGGTCCAAGGGTAGGGGACATTTCCAGAGAGAAGCTCAGAACTGCAGCAACTCCTGCCAGAAACTTTGAATATTGGGACAGTCCCAAAAAACATGGTAATAAGAACCTGGAAGTTTTCCACATTTTCTGCAACTTGGGGATTCAGTAAGGCCAAAACGAAAAGCCTGTTCAGGGGTAAAGTATCCTTGCCATAAAAATTTAAATTGGGTTTCACATAAGTCTTCAATGACCGTTAGTAAACGTATCTTGGAGAAAGCCTTCAAAAAATCTTGATAGAGCAAGGTAAACGACGGCCATAGATTCCATTTCGCAAATAAAGCTTTTAGTGGTGTAGTATCGCAGCCCCTGGTCCATAACTCCCTATAATAGGAGGAGACTTTTTTTTTTTTTTTTTTTAAGAGATCCTGCAACTAAATCTATAACAGGCTGATACAGTAAGGAGCGGTAGGAAGAGCTGCGTTAGTGCCGGGCGCACCCGCGGTTGCCACACGCACAGTCCAGCTCACCTACAGCTCGATACTGTATGTAAATAGCTTGCAAATGCAAGCTGCGTCTAAGAAGCGTCCGTGAAGCGTTAGGCCCGCGCAACCCATTTTACTGTATAGAGCGCTATACAGTATACTGGGTGCGCTGGCCTAATGCTTCACGGACACGCTGGTATCTGTCATTTGAAATGACATTTGAAATGACAGGTACCAGGAAGTGGACAGTTCTCCTACGCTCGGGATTGCCAGTCCTCTCTCCTCCAACGAAAGCGGAAAAAAATTGAAAAAATGAAGAAAAAGAAAAGCGAAAAAACTCAAGATGTGACGCGTGACGTCACATCTTGAGCAGCCCAATTGCACGCACAGGGGCCGCTTTCGCCCGTGCGATGCGTCCATCTTCGCGGGCAGCTGGAGGCAGGGAAGCCGCGGTCCCTCGTCGCCGATGTCCGTCTCCAGAGGGGGGGCTCCAAAAAAACTAAGTCGCTTTATTGCTTTTCACTGCCAGTCCTCTCTCCCCTCCTCCCGAAGTAAGGCTGCTTTTCGCGCCTTGCTTCAGGAGGAGGGGAGAGAGGACTGGCAATCCTGAGCGTAGGATTGCCCGTCCTCTCTCCCCTCTCTCTCTTGCAACTTTTTTTTTTCGCTTTATCACTTTTTTTCACTTTTGTTGCTTCGGGAGGAGGGGAGAGGACTGGGGCTGCCCCGGAGACCAGCACCCATGGAGGCGGCCAGGTGAGCGGGGGCTGGGGGAAAGTTTGCCGCCTACCCTTACCCCTGTCTCTAACGCAGGGGTAAGGGTATACGGTAAGTTAGCCGGTTAAACGCGCAGCAAAACGGCAGGGTAAAAAAGCGGTGGTCGGGGCGCGCGTTACTGTATGGGAGGGAATAGCTAATTTGATAGTTTACATGTAATATACATGCCGCGGGCGGAAGGGGTTACCCGGTGATTTAAGGACGCGGTAAGAGTAGGTTAAAGGGGATTGAGTATCGCAGGAAGGGCTAACGCGGCCGAAAAGTGGGTAGAAAGCGGGTTAGGAGCAGGGTAACCACGGCCGCACTTTACTGTATTGACCTGTAAGTGATCTAGCTCTTTGGGCATCTTGCCAGTGTGAAGTATGTTGTTGCATAAAATGTCTAACTTGCAAAAAAGCATAAAAGTCTACTCTAGATATATTATATTGGAGCTGGAGATCAGAAAATGTGTATAACATCCCCTGGATTGGGTGAATTAATTGGTGAAAATATCCCAGGCCTATCGTGCGCCACCGTGTAAAGGGAGATGTGCCAGTGCCAGGTAAAAAATACGGGTTGTTAACCAGCTGAGACAGGGGAGTGATCCCCGGACATTGCTGAAATAGCCGGCAAACACGGGTCCACGTAGTTCTGCATGTCATTACTAAGAGATGGCTTTTTAGAGGGGGTGGGAGGTGCGTCGATGACATGTGGAGGAGGCCATTGAGAGACGAGACCCCATACCATGCTATAAAAGTTTGAGAGGGTAGGTAAACAGAGGTGTGAAAAATCCAGTCCCTGACCAGGCGTAAATTACAAGCCATATTATAGGAAACTAAGTCCGGGCATCCCAACCCCCCCCCCCACCCCCCCAGTGGCTAGTGTTTGTTGTAACATCTGTAAAGGACTCTGAGCCCTACACCCTCCCCACAGAAAATTTCGAAGCCCATGGTCTTTTGACACTTCACACGTCTTCGAGTCAACAATTTCAGCAAGTACACAATGCGAGGGGAAACATAAGCGCGGCATAGGAATTTATACTGCATTTCTCTATAGTCATATTGGTGGTAGAGGCTGAGATTTGTTTAAAACTCCGCTTCAGCAACGATGGAACTATTGAAAACAGACCATCTTTATTCCAGCGTTCTGCTAGAACCATACAGGTATCAACTGTAACCCTTTTTTTGAGACCCTTATAATAGGCAGACAGGGAGATCAGTTTCTGATTATCAAATAAAAACAAGTCATTCCAGGTTTTTCAGACTTTGGATTTGCGCAACTCCTGTGACAAGGAACTGACATAATGTTGCACCTGTAAGTAGGAAAATGTGTGGGAGGGTTGGAGCCCATAAAAATCCCGCAGGGTCTGAAAGGGGAGCATCTCACCCTCCCCATCTAAGACATGTCCCAATTGAAGGATACCACGATCCGCCCAGGCCCGAAAAGCCACTGATTGTAATCCTGGGGAAAATTCAAAATTACCCCGAATGGGAAGTAGATAGGAGCACAACCATGAAATTCTGAGCTTCTTGGCTGAATGGACCGATGTCAAACGGAAGGCCTCTAGTAACACATGGTGCTGTATTGAGGCCAGGAGACCAGACAGACATCGGCGCCTGCAGCACATAGCGCAAGTCTAACGGGGCCACCAGAGCCTGCTCCACAGCGTAATTCATGTAGGTGGACGTACAGAGGATCCAATCCCGGATTACCTGTAAGTTACGGACCAAGTTATAAATAGCGAGATCTGGAACCCCCAAACCTCCTCAACCCCAGCATTCCCTCAGCCACTTCAGGGATACATGTACTTTTGTCCCAAGCTTATCTAAAGCACAGAGGTCACTAGCTTTAAGCCGTAGCGACAAGTTCTGGAGTAAATAGAGCCATTTAGGGAGGATAACCATTTTAAATAAATTTACCCAACCGCTCAGGGAGAGGGGCAGATCTTTCCAGGCTTGGAGCTTCTCCCGCGTGATGTGCAACAACTGCGCCATGTTCAGCCCATAAATACCGGAAAGGTTATTTATTTATTTATTTTATTTAAATGCTTTTAAAATATACCGACATTCATAGGACATATCATGCAGGTTTACAATCAACATTGAAGGAGTGAAAGAGAAATTACAAATAACAGGGAGGGGGAGGGGGAGCAGGATAGGAAAAGGAGAGGATGGGGGCCAGGTGACAGCAAGCGCACAAGTTGCGGGAAGGATAAAGGTAGTAAAGTGTAATGGGAGAGAGAAAATATAGGAACTGTGTTAACAACTGATAGCAAATGTTGCTTACCTGATGTAACAGGTGTTCTCACAGGACAGCAGGATGTTAGTCCTCACAAATGGGTGACATCGAGGATGGAGCCCACCACGGAAAACTTCTGTCAAAGTTTAAACAGAACTTTGACTGGCCCCTACTGGGCATGCCCAGCAAGGCACTGACCCTGCAGACAGCAGGGGTCTCCCTTCAGTCTGATTTTCAAAGCTACAGGCAGTGCCTAGAAAGTAAGAATAAAACGAACCCAACACCGCGGGGAGGCGGGCGGGTTTCGTGAGGACTAACATCCTGCTGTCCTGTGAGAACACCTGTTACATCAGGTAAGCAACATTTGCTTTCTCACAGGACAAGCAGGATGGTTGTCCTCACAAATGGGTGAGTACCGAGCTGAGGATGTCCCGACTTGCACCAAATGTACTCAACGGTGTGCAACAGGCACAACAATTGAGGAGAAATATGGGAAAGGGCATCCGCACCCTACCGGGTAGGTGGAAGGGTGTTGGTACATCAGGTTGGAAAAAGGTTACGCAAGACAGATTGGCCGAAGATGGAGTCCTGTCTTCCAGCCTTGTCCAAACAATAGTGGGCTGCAAAGGTATGGAGAGAACTCCAGGTTGCAGCTTTGCAGATGTCAGGAAGCGGCACCGATCGAAGGTGTGCCACTGACGTCGCCATGGCCCTCACAGAGTGTGCTTTAACACGGTCTTGAAAAGGAATGCCAGCTTGCTCATAGCAAAAAGAAATGCAGTCCGCTAACCAGGAAGAAAGAGCCTGCTTACCCACAGGTTGTCCCAACTTATTAGGATGGAAAGAGACGAATAATTGAGTGCTCTTCCTATGGGAAACTGTACGGTCTAGGTAAAAAGCTAGAGCTCGTTTACAGTCTAGGGTATGCAGGGTCTGTTCTCCGGAGTTGGAGTGGGGCCTGGGAAAAAAGATAGGTAGTATGATGGATTGATTGATATGAAACTCAGAAACTACCTTAGGTAAAAATTTAGGGTGAGTGCGGAGTACCGCGCGGTCCTGCAGGAGCTTAGTGTAAGGCGGATAGGTAACTAGGGCCTGTAATTCACTAACCCTGCGAGCTGAAGTAATAGCCAAAAGGAATAACACTTTCCAAGTGAGATATTTAAAGTCACAGGAGTGCAGAGGTTCGAAAGGAGGTTTCATAAGACGACCAAGAACCAGGTTAAGGTCCCAGGATGGGGCCGGAGGACGCAAGGGCGGCTTTAGATGGAGCAAGCCCTTAAGAAAGCGTGTTACTAGGGGTTGTACTGAAATAGGATTACCCCCAATACCCTTATGGAAGGCGGCTACCGCACTGACATGCATTCTGATAGAAGAGGTTTTAAGACCTGATTCAGAGAGATGCCATAAATAGTCCAAGAATTTGGAGATTGAACAGGAAAGGGGATCAAGGGACTGAGAAGTGCACCATGATGTGTACCTTTTCCATTTGTATGAGTAAGACTTTCTTGTGGAAGGCTTTCGTGAAGCTATCAGGACCCGAGAAACGGAATCTGAAAGGTTGAAAGGCTGAAGGACTAACCTTTCAACATCCATGCCGTCAGGGACAAGACGTGGAGGTTGGGATGGAGGAGGCATCCGTCGTTTTGAGTGAGCAGATGCGGGTCCTTTCCCAGAGGAATGTGCCTGCGGATGGAGAGATCCTGGAGTATTGGAAACCATACTTGGCGTGGCCAGTAAGGTGCTATCAGGATCATGGTTCCTCCGTCCTGGCGTAGCTTCACGAGAGTCTTTGACACAAGAGGGAGTGGAGGGAATGCATAGAGCAGACCGGTTGTCCACTTGAGGGAGAATGCATCCCTCGGCCGAGAGTGCTGGCTCCGAATGAGAGAGCAGTAATCGTCCACTTTGTGGTTCTGAGGGGACGCAAAGAGGTCTATGCGGGGAGAACCCCACTTGTGAAACAGAGAGGTCGCTACCAGAGGATCGAGTGACCACTCGTGTGGTTGGAAGACACGGCTCAGCTGGTCTGCCAATACATTGTCTACTCCCGGCAGGTAAGTGGCCCTGAGGTACATGGAGTGGGAGAGGGCTTCCGCCCAGATCTGCGCAGCTTCCTGACACAGAAGGAAGGAGCCTGTGCCTCCCTGCTTGTTTATGTACCACATGGCCACTTGGTTGTCCGTCTGGATTAAGATTATCTGATGAAAGAGATGATCTTTGAAAGTGCGGAGCGCATAGCGGATTGCTCGAAGTTCCAGGAAATTGATCTGGTGTTCGGCTTCCTCTTTGGACCATAACCCTTGGGTTTGAAAGTCGTCCACATGGGCTCCCCAACCGATGTGAAAAGCGTCGGTGGTTAGGATTACTTGCGGATCCGGTGGAAGAAAGGGTAAGCCCTGAAGGAGGTTGACCTGAGTCGTCCACCAGGTTAAGGATAGGCGCAGCGCTTGTGTGACTGTGACTATGGAGGACAGAGGCTGAAAAGCTTGAATCCATTGGTGTCGTAGAGTCCATTGTGTTACTCTCATGGCTAGTCGGGTCATGGGAGTGACTTGAACCGAGGATGCCATGTGCCCTAGGAGAATGAGGAACTGGCGAGCCGTGGCAGTGTTCTGAGACTGGAGCTGGCGAGCCAGGGACATTAGGGTGTGGACCCTCTGAAGAGGAAGGTAAGCCTTTGCCTGTAAGGTGTCCAAGTCTGCCCCAATGAAGGATAAGGTTTGAGACGGGACTAAGCAAGATTTCTCGTAATTGACGAGAAACCCTAAGGAAAGGAGTGTTTGAATTGTCAATTTTAGGGAGGATTGAGCTATCTGTTGGGTGGAGGCCCTGATTAGCCAATCGTCCAGGTATGGGTAGACGTGGACACCTTCCTTCCTTAGGAGTGCTGCTACCACTACGAGACATTTGGTAAAGACTCGTGGGGCAGAAGCTAGACCGAAAGGGAGGACACGGTATTGATAATGGTCGTGGCCTACTAGAAACCGCAGATATTTGCCGATGGGATTGTGTGATCGCAATGTGGGTATAAGCGTCCTTGAGGTCGAGAGAGCACAGCCAATCCCCTCTTTGTAGCAGAGGGAGCAGCGCGCCTAGGGTTACCATTTTGAACTTCTCTTTTTGAAGGTATTTGTTGAGGGCTCGAAGGTCCAAAATGGGACGTAGTCCCCCTGATTTCTTTGGTATTAGGAAGTATCTGGAATAGAATCCCTTGCCTCGTTGAGAGGGAGGAACGAGTTCTATAGCATTTGATTGCAGAAGAAGGGATACTTCCTGTTGTAATTGAGCCAAATGGGTGGATAGACTCCACGCTTGAAGAGGCGGGGAGTCTGCCGGAAGAGTTATGAAGTTGAGGTGGTAACCCTGTGCGATAATTGTTAGCACCCACTGATCTGAGGTGATCTGCAACCAAGGTTGTAGAAAATGGTACAGTCGACCTCCTACAGGGATGTCCGGAAGAGGGGTTTGGCATGTGTTCCCTACAGGGGAGTCAAAGGCCAGCCGCAGGCCCAGGAGGAGGGGCTACAGTAGGCCTTTGTTTCCTAGGCTGACGCGGCTGAGGCCTAGTAGAGGATCGAGCTGGACGAGGCCTGGCCGATGGAGGGTAATAACGGCGTGGTCGAAAGAATGACTTCTTAGAGTCTTTCTTTTGCGGTTGCTTGGAGGTCAGCTCAGGTGGGACAGATGAGAGTTGTTTCAACGTCTCATGGTGGTCTTTCAACTCCGCCACAATCTGCTGAATTTGTTCTCCAAACAAATTATCGCCTAAGCAGGGTAAATCAGCAAGACGATCCTGAACCTCTGGGCGAAGGTTGGATGATTTTAACCAAGCCCAACGTCTGGCTGAGATGGCTGTGGCTGAAACCTTTGTGGAAGCATCGAATATGTCGTAGGCAGTCCTAATCTCGTGCTTCCCTGCCTCAAATCCCTTGTGAAGAAGGGCTTGAAGCTGCGGTTGGTATTGGTCTGGCAACGTGTCAGCATAGTCTTGCATCTGCTTAAGGATGGCTCTGTTGTACTGAGTCATGTAAAGTTGATATGAAGCTATGCGTGAAATCAACATAGCTCCATGATAGACTTTCCGTCCAACACTATCTAGGAACTTGTTGTCCCTGGTAGGTGGGGTAGAAGAGTGTGGCTTAAGACGCTTGGCCTTCTTCTGCGCGGACTCAACCACAACAGAGCGATGATCCAGTTGAGGTTTTTGGAAACCTGGTGCTGACTGGACAAGGTAGGTGGAGTCAGCTTTTTTGTTAACTGGAGACACTGATGAAGGAGATTCCCAGTTTTTCTTGAGCAGATCCAAAAACACCTGGTGTATAGGGATGGAAGCGATGATTTTGGAGCATCCAGAAATTGAAGGAGTTCCATTATCTGGTGTCTGTCATCAGCTTCAGATTGTAGTTGAAAAGGTACAACTTCTGACATCTCTTTCACAAAATTAATGAAAGATAGATCCTCAGGAGGAGATCTTTTTCTACTCTCTGTAGGAGATGGTGGCGAAGGCAAATCTGTGTCAGAAGATGTATCATCATCACCACCCCAGGTATCGTAGGGATCAAGTGGGGTTTGTAGCCCTGATGGACCTGGCTGAGGCTCTGAAGGCATCGATGGAAACCGAGGTGGAATCGGTGCCGTAGGTGGAACCAGAAATGGCATCGATGGCTTCGGTGCTGCCGATGGAATCGGTGCCTGGCGTGGAATGGATGGAACCGAAGGATATATCGGTGGAGATATACCAGAAGGCACCGATGGAACCACCCCGGAAGGGGGAATCCGGAACGGTGTTTCTCCTGCCGATGAAAATCCAGTCGGAGACGGTGGTGTTGTCGATGGTACTGGAATCACCGATGGAAGGGCCGTCATGAGCGCCTCCATGCGGCTTAGTAGCGGTGCTAGCGCTTGTATCAACGGCTCGGTGGTCGGTTCCCTCCTCGGTGGCGAAGCCGGTGCCGGTGTCGGTGTCGGGGGCGGCACTGGAACCGGTGCCGGAGACGGTGCCGATGGAGGTTGCAATTTCTTCATCGCTTTCTCGATGGCCTCCTGGACCAGCCGGTCCAGTTCTGCCCGGAGACCAGGGGTAACCATACCCGGCTCGACGGGAGAGGGAGGCTGAGGCAGGGCCGGAGGGACCACCGTAACCGGTGGGATCACGGCCCCCGCACCCCGGGAGGGTGAGGGTTTCCTCGATGCCTGCGAACGAGACGTGGAGGGTGTCCGGTCTGTTCGCGGCTTCTTTGTCGGTGGCTCGGCTTGAGCAGAGGTCGATGGCTGTGGATCCTCGACAGGCCGAGACTTGTGCCGTCAATGGCGGTGCTTTTCCTTCCGATCCCCTCGCCCATCCGGGGAAGGGACGGGAGTCGACGGCCAAGAAGCGATCGATGGCGGACGGTCACCGGAGGGTTGACGATGATGGTACAACTTCGACTGTGCCGGTTCCGATGACGTCGATGCTATCGATGGCGTTGGGGTGGGTGCATGGAAGAGGAGCCCCATCTTCTCCATCCTGGCTTTGCGACCCTTGGGTGTCATTAAGGCACATTTGGTGCAAGTCAGGACATCATGCTTACTACCCAAACACATTACACAAACCCTGTGGGGGTCTGTGATGGACATAGTCCGGGTACAATCCGGACAACGGCGGAACCCCGTTGCCATGGCCTGAAGCCAAAATTTAGGCTGGGGATCGGTAAGTGCCAACAGGACTCAAGGGCCAAAATCGACGGTAGTCGATGGAAAAAGGCAAAAAACTTACCGGGTTCCGTAAGATGACTAAAAATTTGTCGAAGGGAGACCCTTGAGGGGCAAATTTTCTTAGGAAATTAACTTCCAAATTCCTGTCAGGAACGTGGTTAGAGAGCTCCTTTCACCGCGTGGCAACTGCTGCGCGGAAAAAAGAAGACTGAAGGGAGACCCCTGCTGGCTGCAGGGTCAGTGCCTTGCTGGGCATGCCCAGTAGGGGCCAGTCAAAGTTCTGTTTAAACTTTGACAGAAGTTTTCCGTGGTGGGCTCCATCCTCGATGTCACCCATTTGTGAGGACAACCATCCTGCTTGTCCTGTGAGAAATATCATAACAATTTACAAATTTACAAAATCAACATTTCCATAAGATGCATCAAAAGATTAGCAGGTAGTGGGGCGATAGAGAGGGGGCAGTAAAGGGGTTTAGATCTGATTGGAGTCAGGGTAGGCTTGCAGGAAAAGCCAGGTTTTGATGCCTTTTTTGAAGTTGGGTAAAGAGGGTTCAAGGCGAAGGGACATGGGTAGAGAGTTCCATAAGGAGGGGCCGGCAATGGTAAAAGCTCTTTCTCTTGTAGTGGAGTGGTGTGCAATTCTGAGGGAAGGGATGTGTAGGGTGCCCACCGTGGTGGCTCTGAATGGGCGATTGGAGGTGCGGAAACGTGGTGTTTCCTTGAGCCATTTGGGGTTGTTTTTGTAGAGCACGTTACGGAGTATGGTGAGGGTTTTGTATTTTATCCTGAAAGGGATGGGGAGCCAATGCAGATCTTTTAAAATTGGGGTGATGTGTTCTCTCTTGCGAGTGTCTGTGATGATTCGTGCCATGGAATTCTGCAGGATTTGTAGTGGTTTAATTGTGGAATAGGGAAGGCCTAGGAGAAGGGAGTTGCAGTAGTCCAATTTTGATAGGATTGTGGACTGCAAAACCAGGCGAAAATCTTGAGCGTAGAGTAGGGGTTTGAGTTTTTTTGAGTATGTGGAGTTTATAGAAACCGACTTTTAGTAGAGATTTGATGTGTGGTTGAAAATTAAGGTGTTTATCTAATACAACACCTAGGTCTCTTACAGATGGCAGGAGGGGGAGGGTTGTGGAGGGTGTTTTGGGAGTGACCTGTGAGGTGAGTTCGGGTTTGTTGGAAATGAGGATGATTTCTGTTTTAGCTGTGTTAAGAGCAAGTTGGAGGTTGTCTAAGAGAGTGTTAATGGAGGCAAGACAGGATTCCCAGAAGTTCAGAGTTTCTTGGAGGGTTTTTTGAATGGGGATGAGGATCTGGACATCATCCGCATACATGAAGAAATTAAGACCAAGGTTAGAGAGTAGACAGCAGAGGGGGAGGAGATATATGTTAAAGAGGGTGGAGGATAAGGAGGATCCTTGGGGGACACCCTGCAGGAGTGGTATGCGTGGGGATTCGGAGTTGTCAATGTTGACCAGGTATTCTCTGTGGGTGAGATAGGAAGTAAACCATGAGAGTACAGTGCCAGAGATGCCAATTTCTGATAGTCGGGATAGAAGGATTTGGTGGTTGACAGTGTCGAATGCAGCTGAGATATCTAGTATGGAGAGTAAGTATGAGGTTCCTTGGTCCATGCCAATATGCATGGTGTTGGTGACTGCCAGAAGGTGGTTTTCCGTATTACGACCTTTACGGAAGCCAAATTGGGAGGGGTGCAGGATGTTGTGGTTTTCGAGGTAGTCAGAGAGTTGGGTATTGACAACCTTTTCAAGTATTTTGGATACAAATGGAAGGTTGGATATGGGCCGGTAATTAGAGGGGTCTTTGGGGTCTAAGGTGGGTTTTTTTTTAGGAGGTTAGTGGTAAGCTGAACTCCCAGATAGCAAATCTTAACCCCCCGCCCAGTGCAGGGAGAACGACGTACCCCACCTCACCCTAAGAATATCTGGGAAACCTAGGGCTTCTGATTTATCCCAATTTATACGAAGGCCAGAAAAGTTTCCAAAAGCCTGGATAATCTGCAACAAATGCTGTAAAGAGCGATAAGGCTCTGTGAGGAAAGCCAAGATGATATCGGCATATGCCGCATATTTAAAAGGTTCCTCTCCAAATTTGATCCATACCCCCTTGGCAGTTTGGATATAAAGAAGGGGGGTCTCTAATGTTATGAGAAAAAGCAAAGGGGATAGAGGGCAGCCTGACTGGTCTCTCTCTATCGGGAAGGGGGTCAGACATAGCTCTATTTACTGTGATGATCGCTGTCAGATCAGTGTAGAGTAAGTGCACTGCACCCTGGAAGAAGCCCTCTATGCCTATATCGCAGAGACATTGGAACAGGTAGTCCCATTCTACCCGATCAAACGCCTTTTCGGCGTCGAAACTAACCACTAAATAGGTCTCCTCCACCCGTCCACACAGGGCAATAGCAGTGAGCACTTTTCATATATTAGTTAGGGCATAACGTCTGCGCACGAATCCCACCTATGGAGAAATCAGTGAGGGGAGAATCTACGCTAATCGATCTGCCAAAATTTTGGTCAGCAGTTTTTGATCAAAATTCAATAAAGAAATGGGGCGGTATGAGGCAGGAAAATCCTTGCCCGGTTTAGGAATGAGTGTTATATGAGCTGTGTTGGTATGGGCAGGGTAGGCCCCAGCCTCAATTAAAGCATTGAACGCATGCATCAAGGGAGCCGCAAGCTGTGCATTTGTAAAATTCTGCCGTGAACCCGTCTGGGCCCGGAGCCTTGAGGTGCTTTGCTTGCCTAACTGCTGCGGTAACCTCTTCAGAGGTGATTGGGCCCATTCAACCAAGAACGCTGGTCTGGAGTCAAGTGGGGCAATCTAATCTTAGAACAAACACTCCCATACCTATCCGCATTCCCACCCTCTGAGGTATACAAATCCATGTAATATTTGCAGAAACTACTTAAAATAGTAGAAGTATCATTAACCACTTTACCAGAGGGGACCTCAAAGCGGTAACAAATCTGAGGCTCCTGGAAGCTTTAATAAGATTCGGCTTCAACTTCCCAGATTTATTACCATACTGAAACAGCTTGAACTGGTAGTATAGCAGACTCTTTTTGGTCCTCTGGTGAATCAAAGAATTTAGTGCTGTTTGAACTGACAAAAAACGCTCTTTGTTTACTCGAGTATGCGCAGTAAGGCAGGCCTGATTTGCTTGTTGTAATTGAACTCCCAGGGCCAGAAGGCGCTTATCTAGCATCTTGCGTCGATGAGCCAAATAAGATATAATATCCCCTCGGAGAACAGTCTTGGCCACATATCAAAATAAGATAGGATCGTTCATATGGGCCTTGTTCAAGGTAGCATAGTCACGCTGCCTAGTGCGTAGGAATTTTGAAATTGAGGATCCTCAGCCAAAAAGTAGGGGAAACGCCAAGGAGGCATCAGAGTTTGCCCATCTGGCCCAGAGAGTTCGATCCAAACAGGCACATGATCTGAAATGACAATATCATCAATGCCCGTATCGCTAATTTTGGAGAATGCATGCAAGGTTAGCAAAAAAGTAGTCTAGTCTAGAATGGGTAGAGTGAGCCTGAGAGAGATGCGTAAAGTCTCTCTCTGACG
The DNA here is from genome assembly GCF_901001135.1 of Rhinatrema bivittatum. NCBI lineage: Eukaryota > Metazoa > Chordata > Amphibia > Gymnophiona > Rhinatrematidae > Rhinatrema > Rhinatrema bivittatum. The sequence goes on along the minus strand of NC_042616.1, from coordinate 169,132,878 downwards.
GCTGCAGCATCCGCCACGTATCCACCAGATGTAAAGAGTGTTCTAGAAAAATAATCCCTTTGCTCGGCCCTCGATCATCAGGATTCACTGAAGACCTGTCCAATTGAGGGTCATGCACAGCATTAAAGTCACCCCCCACTATCAAAGTGTGTGAAGAATAAGGAAATAAAATTTTATGTAGCTCTCGAAAAAATCTGGGGCTATAAGGGTTTAGAGCGTATAGGTTACAGAAAACAAGAGTATGGTGCATCTCAGCAATAAGTATGATATACTGGCCCAAAGGGTCTTTAATGGAGAAATTACTTACTTGATAATTTCGTTTTCCTTAGTGTAGACAGATGGACTCAGGACCAATGAGGTATAGTGTACTCCTGCTAGCAGTTGGAGACGGATCAGATTTCAATCTGACGTCAGCCCCTAGTACATATACCCCTGCAGGAAGGGCAGCTCTTCAGTATTCTCCCCGAAAAGCATTGTGGATATATGTGTGACTGACTGATTGATTACTTAATAATTTGATTAACTTGAATAACTTCATAACTTAGTTAAACGTTAAAACTTGATTAACTTGAACTGGTTGATTGACTATAGCTGGAGACTGCCAGTGTACTCAACCGGGAAGAGTCGACACCCGGCAGGGTGATGCTCTAGAGTCTAGGTAAATGAAAACGTGGCTTACCCTTGAATCATTTGAAAAGACCATGCGTAACGGCAGCCAAGGGGGGGATGCTGAGTCCATCTGTCTACACTAAGAAAAACGAAATTATCAGGTAAGTAATTTCTCCATTTCCTAGCATGTAGCAGATGGACTCAGGACCAATGGGATGTATTAAAGCTACTCCCAAACCGGGTGGGAGGCTGCCCGTGACTCACTTAGAATTGTCCTCGCAAATGCCGTGTCCTCCCGAGCCTGAACATCCAGACGGTAGAATCTGGAGAAGGTATGGATGGAGGTCCATGTCGCCGCCCTGCAGATCTCAGCAGGCGACAGAATTCTAGTTTCTGCCCAGGATACTGCCTGGGCTCTGGTAGAATGGGCCTTGATCTGTAGAGGTGGTGGCTTGCCAGCTTCTATGTAGGCTGCCTTGATGACTTCCTTGATCCAGCGGGCAATGGATGCCCGCGAGGCCACTTCCCCTTGTCTCTTTCCGCTGTGAAGGATGAAAAGGTGGTCCGTTTTTCGTACGGGTTCCGACATTTCCAGGTATCTGGATAGGAGTCTGCCGATGTTGAAGTGGCGTAGACTACGGGCTTCTTCCGAATTCTTCAAGCCATCCGTCGTTGGTAGCAAGATGGTCTGCTTAAGGTGGAAGTGTGAGACCACTTTGGGGAGGAAGGAGGGAGCCGTGCGTAGTTGGACGGCTCCCGGGGTGAACCTGAGGAATGGCTGACAGCAGGACAGTGCTTGTAGTTCTGAGATGCGGCGGGCTGAACAAACTGCCAGCAAGAACACAGTCTTTAAGATTAACAGGTGGAGGGACAGTCCTCTGAGGGGTCTGAAGGTGGTTCCCGCTAGGAAATCCACAACGAGATTGAGATTCCATAGAGGAACCAGCCACTTTAGTGGTGGACGAACGTGTTTGACTCTTTTTAGGAAGCGTGACACGTCTGGGTGAAAGGCTATGCTGTCGCCCTTGCTCTTGGGGCCGTAGCATGACAATGCAGCCACCTGTACCTTGATGGAGTTGAGGGACAGTCCCTTCTGTAGTCCGTTCTGTAAGAATTCCAGGATCACGGGAACTTTAAATGAGTGTGGCTTGATGTTGTGGTCTTCGCACCAGGCTTCAAATACTCTCCAAATCCTTATGTACGTTAACGATGTGGAGAACTTGGGGGCTGTAATTGACACCCTCCTCTGAGCACGCGAGTATCCGATCTCTTTCTCAGGCGGGCCCTCTCAATGGCCAGACCGTAAGAGAAAATTGAGCTGGGTCCTCGTGGAGGATCGAAACTTGTTGTAGCAGGTCCCTGTATGGAGGCAGGGGTAGGGGGGTTCCCTGCCAGCAGCCTTCTCATGTCTGCGTACCAGGGTCTTCTTGGCCAATCTGGAACCACCAGAAGAACTAGCCCCCTGTGAAGTTGTATCTTGTGAATGATTGCGCCCAATAGGGGCCACGGCGGGAAGGCGTATAGCAGGGTCCCCGGTGGCCAGGTCTGTACCAGGGCATCGATCCCCTGGGACTGCGGTTCCTGCCTGCGGCTGAAGTATCTGGACACTTGGGCATTGGATCTGTTTGCCAGAAGGTCCACGTCCGGTGTCCCCCACCGATTCACTATCATTTGGAAGGCTGCGGACGACAGCCTCCATGCTCCTGGACTTTCCCTGCTGAGGAAGTCCACCGTGATATTGTCTTTCCCGGGATTGTGGACGGCGGAGATCTCCTGGAGATTTGCTTCCACCCACGCCATCAGGGGGTCTATTTCTAGAGACACTTGTTGGCTTCTGGTTCCCCCCGTCGGTTGATGTAGGCCACTGTTGTCGCGTTGTCTGACATTACTCTGACAGCTTTGTCTCGAAGTCTGTGAGCGAACCGCAGACAGGCTAGTCTGACTGCCCGCGCTTCTAGGCAATTGAAGTTCCATCCCGCCTCTTCTGCTTTCCACTGCCCTTGGGCAGTTAACTCCTCGCAGTGTGCTCCCCATCCTCCTAGACTGGCATCTGTGGTGAGTAGGATCCAGGTTGGAGAGGATAGTCTTGATCCTCGGCTCATGTGGTTGGCCTGCAGCCACCACCGTAGCTGGTTCCGGACTCTGCCCGGGAGTGGTAGATGTACGGTGTAATTCTGGGACCGTGGGCTCCACCGTGATAGAAGTGAGCGCTGTAGGAGCCTCATGTGGACTCGCACCCATGGCACAACTTCCAGTGCGGATGCCATCAGCCCGAGGACTTGCAGGTAATCCCATGCTGTGGGCAGAGGATCGTTCAGCAAGGTATGTAGCCGGTTCCACAGTTTTAATCTCCTTGTGGGGGTCAAGCTGACCTTGTCTTCTTTGGTGTCGAATCGGATGCCTAGGTATTCCAGTAACTGTGAGGGTTGTAGGAAACTTTTGTTTGTGTTGACCACCCATCCTAAGCTCTCCAGTGGAGTTATGACTGCTGGTTGCTTTCCTCTGGGGACTTTGCCCTGATCAGCCAGTCATCTAGGTAAGGGTGGACGAGGATTCCTTCCTTACTCAGTGTTGCCGCCACCACTACTATTACCTTGGTGAATGTCCGGGGTGCTGTGGCTAACCCGAAAGGTAGTGACAGTTCAGGACTTTGAAGCGTAGGTAGCGCTGGTGTTCCTGATGAATTGGGATGTGTAGGTAGGCCTCCGAAAGATCCAGGGATGTGAGAAACTCTCCCGGTTGTATTACCCTTATTACGGATCGCAGGGTTTCCATGTGGAAGCGGAGGATCCTCAGGTGGCGGTTGCCCGACTTGAGGTCCAGAATGGGCCTGAATGTTCCCTCTTTCTTGGGGACAATAAAATAGATGGAATAATGTCCAGTATTTATTTCTTGTGGAGGCGCTGGGGTTATGGCCTCGAGGGCCAGTAGTCTGGACAGTGTAGCTTCCACTGCCGCCCTCTTAAAGAGGTTGTGGCAGGGGTCTCCACGAACTTGGCCGGAGGGGTACGTAGAAAATCCAGGTAGTACCCCCTCCAGAATGATGGCTAGGACCCACTTGTCCGAAGTTCTCTTGACCCATCTGCAGTAGAATAAGGTTAGCCTGCCCCCTATGGCTTCTTCCCTTGGACGGGTCGGCTGAATCTCATTGTGGGGTGCGGTTGCAGCCTGTACCCAAGCTAGTAACCCTCTTGTGTTTGTTCCGAAAGGACTGGTTCCTGCTCGTAGGGCGGGCACTTGATAGTTGCTCCTGTAAGGATTGAAGCACTGTGAACTTCTGCCCCTGGAGGACTTGGGAAAGAGTCGCTGGTTTCTCTTCGTTTTATCCTCCGGCAGACGCGGCACTGGGGACTCGCCCCATTTGTCGGCTAATTTCTCTAGATCGCTGCCAAACAGGAGGGATCCTTTGAAGGGCATCCTTGTGAGGCGCGTTTTGGAAGATGCGTCAGCCGACCAGCTTTGGAGCCAGAGTTGCCTTCTGGCCGCCACTGCAGATGACACTCATCTGGCCACTGTACACACTAGGTCGGAGGCAGCGTCCGCGAGGAATGATACTGTTGGTTCCATGTCTTCTCCCGGTGTGGTGTTCCTGGTTTGGGATAAGCAGGCACGTGTCACCACTGTGCAGCAGGCCGCAATTTGTAGAGACATAGCAGCTACGTCAAATGACTGAGTATGGATTCCAGATGCCCGTCATGTGCATCCTTGAACACTGCTCCTCCCTCTACTGGGATAGTAGTGCGCTTAGAGACCGCACAGACCATGGCATCAACTCTTGGGCATGCAAGAAGATCTTTGGTCGCTGGGTCCAGGGGATACATGGCTGCCAAGGCTAGTACCCCTTTGAATGTGGACTCCGGGGCATTCCATTCCAGGTCAATCAGCTGTTGTGCCACTTGTAACAGAGGGAAATGGCGAGAGGTCTGACGAAGACCCTCCAGCAGGGGGTTTGATTTAGGTTCCCCCGAAGTACCTGGGTCCAGGATAGCAAGCTCCGTCAGACATTGGGTGACCAGGTCCGAGAGCTCGTCCTTTGTGAAGAAGCATCTGATGGTTCGGTGAGGCTCTGTCCCCGGGGGGAGCTCCCCCTCTTCTAGGGGCTCAGCTTCCTCTTCAGAGATGTCTGTGTCCCCATAGGTGGGGCTTCTGGGTAGCGTAAGCCTGTGCCTGGGTCTTGAAGGGCCTGGGGCCTGAGGGTCCTCCGGCGGAGCATGTGGCTGACCAGCCGGAGGTTCCGTTTGCATTTGAACAAAGGCGTGAATCCCTTTGAAGAACTCCACCCAAGAGATCGACGCTGGATCCAAGCTGAGGGGCGCTGGTTCCCTGGGGGTCCTCGTCTGTGGGGAGGTCCCACTGGGATCTGCTAGGTCCGGGGTACTCCCTGAGGAGCTAGTACTCTGCCCTGGGTGGGACTAGCCCTGAACTGGATCTCCCAGGGCCTCCTCACACTGCGTCGGCCTCCTTGCTTTGTTTGGCTCTGATGTGGCATGCTGGGCTGAAGCCTTGAGCCTTTATCCCTGTTTCTGATGGTGCCATGGCTGTCGGCGCTTAAACTCTTATGCGCTCCGGTGCGCTTAAGATGAGCGTGTGAGTTGTGCATGCAGCTGTGCGTCCAGCCGTAGATATGCGCCCAGCTCTGTGCGTGCAACTTATGTGCACGAGGTTTTATATGCGTGTAAGTCTATGCGCACAAGTGCTTTGTGCGCCTAGCTCGGATTTGTGCGCTCGGACCAAACGGCGTGGCGAATAGGGCCAAGATGGCGACGGCAAGCACGCGGGCAATATGGTGACCCCCTCAGAGGGTCTCCACGTGGGTAGACCCTTGGAAATAGCCAGGGCCTGGCCCTGCTAGGGCGGATCAACCCGGTGGCACTGGTCCCGGCCAGTGACCTGTGCTCTTCCTCGATGCTTGGAGACCGGATTCAAGCAGAAGATTTCTACCTTACCTTGTCTTCGGCGCTTCCCGGTTTTGTCCCGGGCGGTCTCCGGCTGCGGGGAGAGAGGGCATATACCTTCACCGCCACGCTCGGGGGTGCACCCGCTGCCTCTCAGCCGCGCCCGAGGATCGGGGCTAGGTCCTCGCTGCAATTTGGCCGCCGGACCGAGGCTTACCTCCGAGGGACCACGGAAATCACATCGGGAATCTCAACTGGGGGAGGGACCTGAGGGTATAACCGCAGGAGAGCGGGGCTAGTCTTCAGGTAGGTTTCTTCTTTAAAATTTGGTTTTCTTCTTAGAATTTGGTTCTAACGCTGTGAGAGCGCGTAGATAGTCCCTAACTGCTATGGAGACGGAAAATACTGAAGAGCTGCACTTCCTGCAGGGGTATATGTACTAGGGGCTGACGTCAGATTGAAATCTGATCAGTCTCCAACTGCTAGCAGGAGTAACTATACCCCATTGGTCCTGAGTCCATCTGCTACACGCTAGGAAATTTCCCATTGGACAGTCAGGGGGTAAATATTTATGAATCAAAATAGCCACGCCCGCAGACTTGGTGGATGCAGAAGCATAATGCACCGCCCCTACCCAATATTGGCATAACTTTTGATGCTCCGCATCGGTGAGATGCATTTCCTGTAATAACACCAAGTCATCCGACTTTCTCTTTAATCTAGTGAGAATTTTCATCCTCTTAATGGGAGAGTGAATACCACAAACATTCCAGGGGACTACAAGAGTTCCCTGCTTAGCCATCCACAGAGAAAAACACATCAAGCATGTTGGTTTCTTGCTAAGCAAAAGAAGGGGGACCCTCCCAGCTGGAATCCCCCCTTCTACCACATAGACCGGAAGCAATTTAAGAACACAGCCACGCATGAACCATGACAATCGAGTGAATCATTCTAGCCCCACCCCTTCCCTTTTAATCATTATCCCCAAAACTATTGATATCACTACCATGCCAACAGATCACACATCCACGCTCCAACCCCATCTAACCAAAAAGGTGATAATGCAACGCAGATGTATGGGATTAAAAAAAACTCCATACATCCTTGCCAATAGCTAAGAAACCATAGTATAAGGTCCACCTGTTAGAACTCCTTTTAGTCCAAAACAGCAGCCTTTGAGAGGGCACTGTCTGCAGTTCCATATTCTCTGAGCCCTGGAAAAAAACCATAGGCTCCTTTCTAAGAGGATTGTGGCAAAAGTCAGTGTTTGAAGCAATGAAGTCCCAGAAAATAAAAAACCCAGAACAGGGCTGCCTCTGTGTAAACCAGAACAGTTTCAAAAACAACTGCAGCTAGCATTCACCAGCTCCTTAGAAACTTATATGAAGGCGATTCAGTAGCTGCTCCTCAAGAGGTACCTCTGTGCGCCTCACCAGTGCCATTCGCCCCCCAGGCGAATGGCACTGGTGAGGTTCTCTGCAGTGGGAGCTCTCCCACTGCAGAGAACCATTGCACTCCATCAGGGGCTTGGTACTCTAACTCTGGCTGGATATACCAGAACCGCCCTGATCCCCACCGTGAAGAGCTTAGAACAGAGAGGGGCAAGTGCCCGCTGCTGGGTGGCTAAGATTGCGGAGTAGTCCTAGAACACCAGCACCTTCTTGTTACAAGCCAGGGATTTCCCAGATCGTAAGGATTGCAGGATTTCAACTTTATGAGCAAAGTTAAACATTTCTGCAATTACCACTTGTCTGCTTAAGCCTGCCTCTTTGGGCCCCAGCCTGGGTGCTCTTTCTATCCATAGGGGGCCATGGGAGAACGATAGGCCCAATTCGCAGGAAAGCCATATCTCCAAAAAAGTAGCCAGGTTTTTGTCCTCCAGAGATTCCGGTAGCCCCACAAAGTGCAAGTTAGAGCGGCGCGAGCAATTCTCCAGGTCATCGAGTCGGTCAGCCTGCTTTGCCAGGGCCACTTTCAACTGAGCTAGCTCGGTCTGGGCCGTGAGAAGGCCATCTTGTGTATCTGACACCCTCTGCTCTACCTGGTTAAATCGAGCTTCATAACTCGCAAAGGCTTCAGACAGGTCAGTTAATTTAGCTGACTTTTTTAGTTCAGGTTCCAATGCACCTACCACTGTTGCCTTGATATCAGTGGTGGCTGCCTCATGTGCTGCATTGGCGGGCCAGACGTCATCTTCCGGTGGCAGGTCTGCAGGATGGGCCTTTTCCTTGTCAGTCTTTCCTCGCCACCTGTGATGCCATTTTCACCAGAAAAACGGTCATCAGAGCCGCGGTGTACAGGGGAGCAGCCTGTGTCACCGATTTCAGCAGCAAGGCAATGGAGCCGCTGCGGATGGGGCTGGATGTGCAGATGCGGTTCCGAGATGGGAGCTCACATCCGCTCCCCTCAAAGCACCACGTGATCTCTATGTACACATACATTTATGCCTGCAGGGAAGCAGATGTAAAATGTTCATGTGTACATTATGTGCATACTTTCGAATTTAGATAATATTTGTGTAAATTATTTCCCCACCCTAACTCCGTCTTGGGGATGCCTCTTTCAGGTACATGTGAAGAAAAAACTTTGCATGAGATTGCTTCCATGCATACACCTCCAGAGTAGTTTTCAAAAAGCCTACATATACATGTAGAACAGTGTTTTACCTGCATATATGCTTTTTAAACTTCAGTCCATAGGTTACAAACTTAACTATGAAATGACACGACACTTGTTTTGTATTGAAATAATGTTGTCTGAATACATAGGCTTATGTATGCTAAAAATGCCTTCATCATCAGCAGTATGTCATGCTATTAATTACACAAATCTGTGCATATATTGGGCAATTGGTAGCTCATAAAAAGGGACTGAATTAACATCTGACTTTTTCAGCAGTAGTGCTAGTCATCAAGGCTTTTATGAAATGAAATTAATGCCCTCCGTCAGCTTGGTACATAAGCAGTTGCAGACTTCAAAAAACATTTAAAAAGACCTGACTGTGGTGTATGATGGGTCAGAAGAACCTTTATTAGAGAATGGAGAAGGCTTTCATCTGCCCCAATGTCAGCTTCACCATACCCCCCCATCTTCTGCTCCCTGCAGGCTGTTCACAAGGGGATGGGCTTGAGCAGGAGCAGAGAAAGCTGAGAATGAAAGTAGGCACCCAGTAACTTTCTTTAGAAAATTGAATTAAAAGGTGAGAAAGCTTCAGATATGTTGATTCTGTGGCAAGTAATTAATTATACAAGCAATAAGCTAATTATGCCGTTTCTCCCACTGTCACACCATTATGGGAGGCTAGAGGCATCAATTGTAACCTTTTCTAAACTTTGACTGCCTAAGATTGAGAGCATTAGTTTTGAATAGGAAAGCCATAAGCTGTTGGTGCACTATTTTCTTTAAAAGTTTAGAAACAAATGATAGATTAGAAACTGGTCTATAATTGGGATTCAAAGGGTCAAGACCTTCTTTCAAATAAGTGGGCGGCCTATAGACTTTTTTAATCCCTCAGAAATCAAACTATTCTTCAAACTAGAATCCTTTATTGATAGAGAATAGGTATCAACCCAAGCTCGGGCATTTCCTCAAATTTAGCAGGCACAGGGTCTAAAAAACAGAAGTCAAAGATTTGACATACCTCAAAGGTTTTCAAATGCCCACTTCTGAAACAGCATTTAAAAAAGCAAACTTACTGTTAAATGAAGGCATAGCTTGATCAGTACATGTAAAATCCTTATGTTATTACTCAGGAATTTCAGATCAGTACTACTAACTGTCACATCAACCTGAAAATCCTTTTTTTTTTAATTTAAATTTTCAGTTTCTTCATTTACAATAAATGAAATAGAACAGGTACAATAAAAACACAGGTAAACAGAAGAGGAAAATAAGATATTAAATTTTCCTAATTTAACAAAGAAAAATAAGATACATTTTAGCCCTCATCTTGGGGGATGCATAGCTCTAGATCAGGGGTGGGCAGTTCCGGTCCTCGAGGGCCACAAACCAGTCTGGTTATCAGGATATCCCTAATGAATATGCATGAGAGAGATTTGCATGCACTCTGCCTCAGTTGTATGCAAATCTATGTCATGCATATTCATTAGGATATCCTAAAACCTCGACAGGTTTGTGGCCCTCGAGGACTGGAATTGCCCACCCTTGCTCTAGATGTTTCTATAATACAGGAGGGAAAAACTATTCTTTACCCAACACTTTTACCCACCTGTTTTGTCTTTAAAGGTATCAAGGTGTAATGGGTCAGTAAAAATAAAGTTAACACACTAAACATTTACAAGACTATTTAAGGAAAAAATGTAGCTCCCTTAGCAGTAACTGTTTCAACTGTAAGAATTTTCTACAATTCTGCATAGCTCGAGAAACATCTGGAAAAACAAACCTGCTTACCACAGAACAATCTTCTCTTATGACAAAATTTCTGAAAAACCAGATCTTTGTCCTGCTGTAGTGCAAAGGTAACTAAAAGAGTAGATCTAGAGGTAATATCCATGGAGGACTCAAGAAATGCAGAAATGGAGGGACTCTCCACACTAAATGGGTCTATCCCCCCTTCCGAGGAAATAACCCTTTTACTCTTAGGAAGGTAATATATTTGTGATAAACTGGGACAATGATCTGAAGGAATAGACAAATTCCAAAAAGTATTTCTTAATCTCAGTTGCAGATAAAAGTCTAGTCATTGGGAAATTTAAAAATCTCAAAATTCTTATTTCTCAATTCATTTTCTATTTTCAATCTGAGTGTAATAGACTCTCTTTAACATGAGCACACTCCACACCTTGAAGAGCAACTATTTGAGAATTAAGGCTAAGTAAAAAGAGTTGTCCAACACATTTAAAAGTTGATCTTGCTCACTTATTTTGGCCCTAGTATCAGTGGTAATCTTTGTCAAATGCTAGATTGTCTCAGAGAAGGATTTATCTAGTTAGATACAACAAACCAAATATCCATCAAAGCTACATTGGCTGGACTCAAAATGTCTCCTGTTTCAGATGGGAGGGTTAGTTTTGATGGTAAAGGTACACTCCCAGTTATAATATTCTCCTCCGATGGCTCAGTAAGTTCTTCCCCTTCAGAAACTATGTCCAAAGGTTCTACCTGAAAGCCAACTTCTAGTTCAGAAGACACCTTAGACAGAGCTTCCTCCGTTTGACTCCCAAATCCATTTTGTCCAGAAGGAGTACCAAGTCCTTCAGACATCTTAATGGCATTCAACTGAGAAGTTGCTAATAAGGGTCGAGGCGGGATAAACTCGTACCTGGATTTAATGAAGCACCAGATTCCACCAATGCTCCATGTTCCCTGTCTATACTGGTATCAAACAACTGCTGGACTACATGATGATCCATCGGGCCTCTGATAACTCCTGAGAATGGCATTTTGGTCTTTCCTTTTCTCTTTTTCTGCCATTTTAAAAACTTTCTTCTGCTGAGGGCCCAAACTGGACATAAGGGGCATACGGCTTCGGCTGCACACTAGCACTGGCGCCCCACTGCCGCACAGATTTTAAAGGGCTGGAGATGCAGTCAAATGATGTCACTACACATGCTCCTCAGCAGGCAAAGGGGGGGAAGGGCAGTCTCCACCACCCCAATCTCACCGGCTCTCCTCCTCCTTGGCTGGCTGGCGCCCCCTGAAAATACTTTTCAAAATAATTGGCCAACTCATCTGCTGTCAGACCATTAACAATCATTAGTTACATTTTTGCTCTTTAGATTAGTAACAATTTTAAATAGCTGACAAGGACAGTTTGCATCCTTCATAAGCTTATTGGTAAAATAATTCTTTTTAGCAGCCTTTACAGCAGCTCTGTAGCAGGAGATACTGGCTCTATAACCATGTAAATTTGCAGGGGGGTTTCTTTCAGCCATTTCCTCTCAAGTTGTCTACTTTGCCTTTTTAATACAGCCAAATCTGAGTGATACCAAAGAGAACTCTTCTTCGAATAGTACAAGTTTGGAAAGGGGCCTCCTTGTCCAATGTCACCTTCAAGACAGAGCTCCAGGTATCCAAACTGGCATTCTAATAGTCTTCAGAGTCTATAGGAAAGATTGCAAAATTAGCAGCTAAAAAACAAACCTACATTTATTTGCATTTCTACAATTTTTTTAAATTCTTATATTCTGATTTGGTAAAGCATACTAAGCAGATAAGAAAACTGACAATATGCTGCCAAGCAGTGACAAAATACAAATTATAGAAACATAATTAAATAAAAATTACAATAAAACAGCACAAAGATCAGCAAAACTTCATGAAACTACACAGATACTTGAGATTGCTTACTGGAATAAATGGATCCTCAACCGCTTCAAGGCCTTAAGTTACATGTAACTTACTGGGCAAAGGGTTCCTTTGGGCTAGCGCTAATACTGAAAAGGCATGTGCCCAAGTTTGAGGACAGACTTCTTTTATTGACAGAGGCTGTAATAATTGACCCGCAGAATGTAAGGACCTGGTAAGCATGAATTTAGATAGAAAATCTGAAAGGTATGATGAACTGTCTCCATTGAGAGCCCTAAAAAACTAAAACAAAGCAGTTTTAAAACAATCTGCTTAACAGTTAACTAGTAATACTGATACAAAATTGGGATCATGTGTCTCTTGAACCTGATAAAAGCCGAAATGCAGCATTTTGGAATAATTGTAATACTTTAAAATGACATTTAGGAAAACCAATGTACAGAGAATTACAATAATCTACAGATGTCAGAACAAATGCCTGTAATATCAAACCAAAATCACTGTGGAATGACATACCTTAGTCGCTGTAACGTCAACTTAAAAAATCCTGCTCTTCGAACAGCCTTTAACTGTGGTTGCAGAGACCAATGGGAGCCCAACAGGACCCCGAGGTCTCTAACAACTGCAGAAAACTAAACATGTGTCCCTTCTATAGCTAGAGGCGGCAACAGGTCAGGGATTGGTACATGGCTAATCCATAAAAGCTTCTATTTTCTTTAAATTCAGAAAACACACATTTTTATGCAACCAAATGGACACTACATTCAAACACTGGGAAATTCTGGAAACACAGTGGATACACAATCTCCAATTGGAAACTGCAGTAAATATTGAAAATCTATTTTAAGTCTACCCCAAAAAAAAAACAACCCACAAAAAGGTTGAAGATAAATATTAAATAATCCAGCTAAGAGGGCAGACCCCTGTTGAACACCCAAATTAATTGGCTTCCAATGAGGAAACCAATGAGAATTGCATTCCAATTTGGACCTATTGCTGGTGATTAAATAAATTATTAACTGTTCCCTCCTATACCCATATTCTGAAACTGTTCCAATAAGTATTGAATGTTTTACAGTATCAAAAGCTACTAACAAATCAAGCAGAATTATAACAGCTTCTTCCTTATCTATATGTATCTCAGGACCTGGTCAGAGACAGTAATAAGGTTTCAGTACTGTTCTATGTGGTTTTAAAAGTAACAGATTTAAAACATTATTTGATCAATCATTTAACTATGAAAGAACTACTTTTTCAAGGAGTTTCTCTAAGGAAAGGGAGATTAGATATTGGCCCATAACTAGATGGAAGACAAACAGTAAGACCATCCCTTTTAAAAGTACTGGGAACACCATCCTCCAACAAAGAAAGACTGACCAATTTTCTAACCTTAAAAAGAAAAAATAGACTGCAAGTTATACAACATCCACAATGGACAGTCTTCCAAAGGACAGGAGAAAGTTCTTACGTTATGAAATACTCCTCTATATCAACTGAGGAAACATAACTAAATGTGTCCTAAATTACTTGATGATAGGCACCCAAAGCCACCGGCTCCCCCTTTAAGTTACTTGGAGGTAAAATGAAGATCTAACTTTTTGTTGGCAATAAATTGAAAAAAATCTCACACACAAGCTGAGAGAAAATAAAATGCTCTTTAGGTGGCATAACAAAGCTTATGTTCAGTATCAAAAAACATCTTTGGTCACCTAAGAGAAGCTTTAAAAAAAGAGGAATAGTATCAATAATGGTGGATTCAAAGGTAAGGCGATATCTATAGGCTATCTTATATGAATCTAATCAATGTTTTTGCCATAGCTGTTCAACACAATGCATAATATGCTTTTTGTCCCTGAGATCTAAACTATTAAACTATTACTCCTGCGGGAATTCTCTGCACAAAATTTTAAAATTCTGCAAAATTCTGCATACTTTATATTGGTCAAAATAACACAATATACATCACAGTCTGAGTAATTAACTTAAAATGTAATGCAGAAAAATTATTCAAAGATGCAGACATATTTTGAGCAGAATTCCGCTAAAAGTACACTGTAGGAATGACCCTTCCACCCTCTCCCTAATCCTCCGGCCAGATCCCTTTCACTCTGCCTTCAGAGGCACTAACTTCTCCATTATCAACTCTCTCTCCCCTCCCCCTGCAGGCTCAACCCCTTCCACTATCTCCACTCTGCAGCTCTCCACGCCTAGAATTTGACCATTCTCTCATACAGCCTTTCACACAGGCTCCTTCTCTCTTGCACACATACACCCCTCAAACAAGTTCCTTGTCTCTCTCTCTCTCTCACACACACACCCTTTCATAGAGGCTCTCTTGCGTGCACACTTAACCCCCCCCCAGGCTCCCTCTGACCTTCTCTCAAACACACACCCTCAAACAGGCTCTCTCTCTCATACACATATATACACCCTCCTGTGCCTGTCATTCTGCAGCACACAAGCCACATTGATATCAGCTGTTCGCTGATCTTCAGCCGTGATCTGCTCAGTCCACTGGCGCCTCCCTTGTCTTCAGAAGGATGGGCTCCACTTGCGGCCAAGTGGGGCCTCCTTCCACTTCAGCCACGAACAGAATGAGCTATGCTCATGGCCCACCAGCACCTCCCTCGTCTTTAGCCACAAGCGGGATGGGCTCCGCTCGCGACCCACTTGGGCCTGCTTCATCTTTAGCCATGAGCAGGATGGGCTTCACTCACAGTCCATTGGGGCCTCCCTCAAGTTCAGCTGTTAGTGGGATGGGTTCTGCTTGCAGCCCATTGGGGCCTCCTTAGTCTTTGGCTGCAAATGGGATAGGCTCCGCTCGCGGCCCACCAGGCAGCTTAAAATTCTGTGCAAAAAAAGAAAATTCTGCGAAGGGGAACTCTGTGCAAATTCTGCACTCCACAGTAGTGCAGATTCCCCCAGGAGTAAACTATTCCAAGGGACCAGATGAGCCAGAGCCTGGTTTTTACTTGTTCTTAACAGGGCAGTAACTTCAAGAACAGAATTCAACTTATTTGCTCAAGATTTAGTCAACTTATCAGCAGAATCAAACACTGTAATGCTTCAGATTTGGTACGCTCTTCCTCAAACCTACAGGCCGATACAGTACAGTGCGCCCCGTTAGCCCAGGTTTGGACGCGCGTTTGACGCGCTAGCTTTACCCCTTATTCAGTAAGGGGTAATAGCGCATTGAAAATGCGCATCCAACCCCCCACGAAACTAATAGCGCCCGCAACATGCAAATGCATGTTGATGGCCTTATTAGTTATTCCCACGAGATACAGAAAATAAAATGTGCAGCCAAGCCGCACATTTTACTTTCAGAAATTAACGGCTGCCCAAAGGCTGGCGTTAATTTCTGCCAGTGCCGGGGAAGTGTACAGAAAAGCAGAAAAACTGCTTTTCTGTACATCCTCCAACTTAATATCAAAGCGATATTAAATCGGAGGCACCAAATGGTAAAATAAATAAATAAATTTTTAATCGGGCCGCGGGTCCGAAGACGGACGCTCAATTTTGCTGGCATCCGTTTTCCGAACCCGTGGCTGTCAGCGGGTTTGAGAACCGAAGCTGGAAAAATTGAGCGTCGACTGTCAAACCCGCTGACAGCCGCCGCTCCTTTTACTGCGGGTCCTAATTTGCATAGGCCACCCTCCTGAATCGCGCGCCCAGGAGAGTGGCCTGTGCGCTCGCCTGCTCTCCCGCGTGTTTTTCTGTATCGGCCTGCTAGTTAGGTCTACAGATCCAAGATGTGGGCTAGGAATATCTGGAGACAGACCCACTTAGACATTCTAAATAAACTAGATCAAATAATGATCAGAACATAAACAGATTTTAGTAAGGTTTGAATTAAAACCTTCATTAATCCAGTTTCAGGAACAATTACCAGGTCAATTACTGTGTGTCAGTATGTCAATAATTTGAGACACTCAGGACAGAGAGGGTCATCAAAAAATATTACAATAAATCAGTGGGCTTACTGTTAATATGGAGATTAAAAATCCTCAAGTATCAATAAATCTTCATAGTACAGATGAAGAGTAGCAATAAAATCAACTATCACTATTAGTTCAGAACTTGCAGACAGAGGAGGATAACTAAACCCAGAGCACACGGCCCAAATTTTAGCCCTAAAACTTTTGCATCCCTGCCCTAGTAAGCTTGCTATATGTACATTAGACAATTGTACATCTATAGATGGCAAATGTAGTTGAATGATCTGTCCAGGAGAAAAATAATGAAATAGATTTAGAGGAACACCAGATCCTATACTAAAAACTAAGATATAAGGAGAGATCACGTGATGTGATGAGCCTAGCAGACTGGTTTCTCTAGGCTCCGGGCGCCGACCCTACCACCCACCAACATCGGGGCTCGTAGAATTCTCCCAGGCACCTATCCAGCTACCCAGGGCAAGGACATATGTCCATTGTCAGTTTCATGCAAAAAACGCCGCCCGGAATGGCATCAAGAAGCACAAAAAAGGACAGAGAAAACCCGCGAGGCGCAGAAGCTAAGATGGCGACCGGACCCGAATCGGCTGGGGACACTCAAACGCCAGCGATCTCTCTGGCAGACATAAAAGACACAGTTCGAGCTGCATTGGACGAGAAACTAAGTGAAAAATTAGCCGGCATTGAAGAAAGGTTGACGGAGGTATGCACCGCCTTGACAGAGATTACCCCCCGCTTAGACACAGCGGAAGGCCGCATAGCCGTTGTCGAAGATGACGTGAATGCCAACCTCACAAAAATACTAGCGCAAGAAAAAACCATTAAGGCGTTAGAACAAAAACTTGATGACCTAGAAAACCGCGACCGCCGGGGAAACCTCCGGTTTATGGGGTTCCCTGAAGCCGAGGCTGACCATGAGTTGTGTTCGCTGCTTGAAAAATGGCTGCCGGAGGAGCTGGGCCTCCCAGCCCTGCAAGAAACCTTTGTTGTGGAACGCGCACACCGAATAGGAGGGAAGGTGGACAAATGGAACAAACAAAGGTTAGTTATTGCGAAGCTGCTTAATTTTAGACATAAGCAGGATATATAGCTGGCTTACCGAAAACTTCAGGACATAGCTTATAAAGGGGAGAAGATAAGGATTTTTCAAGACTATTCAAGCCGTGTCTCCGAGCTACGTAAAGCTTTCTCACCAGTGTGCACGGAACTCTTTCAGAAACAAATACGATTTTCTCTGTTATACCCAGCAAAGTTAAAAATATGGCACCAAGAGAAAATCCACCTTTTCGATACCCCTGACAAAGCACGCCAATTTCTACAGGGCTGTGGCTGATTTGAGCTTACGAGACACCAAGCCCACAAGCAGTGGCCTTTTGTAAATTTCTGCAATTGTCTGGTTAGGATATTTTGCTAGAAGATAGCAAGAGTACCAGAGAATTCTCAGTTATTACATTTTACTAACTCAACTTGGGAAGTCTTTAGTCATGTAATTGGGAACAGTTTGTAGTATATTCCCGTTTCAGCACGGATCTATCTAATGACTTACACAGGACGTGCAATCAGGGCCGAACTCGGTTTGGGCCCTTATTCAATTTTGTTACCAGGTATTTGATTGCAGGACGCTATTACTTATTCAAATTTTTACTTTCCTGGAAGCACGGGACCCGCCGCGTCCATTTTGGAGCACTGATTTCTCGCAACGAGCATACATCCAGAGTTTTACTGGTCGGATTAGGGGGCCCGAACGAAGGAAGCAACACTTAAGACAAGCACGGACTTATTAAAGAAGGGACCCCGGGACTTCCTCCATCGTAGGATGAACTTACACCAGAAGTGCCAGACCTACATGGATAGCGGAACTTCCGTTCAAGGTCATACTGGATGAGACGTTTCTACCAATGGGTCCTTAATGACTCTGCTTACTAACTATCGTGAAGTGCGAAATGGGGATGGCTATTCCCTGTCTGAGGTGGTGGGGAGGCACCTGTCCACATACACTCCACATGGTCTCCAAACCACCTACGTGGTGGGAGGGTATTCTTCTTGGGGAAGGGTTTTGGGACAAGAGGGGTTTCTTAAGGGAAGTTTGGGGGGGGGGGGGGAGGGAAACGTCGGTTCACTGAGGGATGGTGGATATAGCCATACAAGGAGTGTTGTATCTGTACGTTGGCATCTACAACAGTTTCACAACCTTATCTTTCATAACATGCAAAGCATCTTTTTAAGAGAGGGTAGCAACCTTCTGGAGCAGAGCTTGGGGGCTAGGCTGGGGGGCCCCTCAGCTCACTTGTAAGAAAATTCCAGGAGCCTTGGCTCATCACTGGTCCTATTTTTTTAGATCATGGGTAAGCTGGTGTCCTGGAACGTAAACGGCTTGGGGACATCCATTAAAAGGAAAAAAATACTAGCCCATCTTAAAAGATTACACACCGATGTTGCCTGTTTACAAGAAACGCATCTTTCTGCGCAGGAAAGTGCAAAGTTAAAACGGGAGTGGGTGGGTACTTGTATTGCAGCACCGGCCCAAGGGAAGAAAGCTGGGGTGGCACTATTGATAAACAAGAATGTTAACCTTAAGATCACAGATCAGATTATAGACGATGCAGGGCGATTTGTTATAGTCATCGGCACCTGGAATCATGTCCTCCTCACAATATGCAGTGTGTACGCACCGAATGAATACTCCCATGCCTTTTTTGAGAATTTACGGTCTATTTTGTTAACATGCTCACAAGGGGTTCTACTCCTAATGGGAGATTTTAATTGTGTTCATGATCAATCCATGGATAAGAGTCCACCACTACTTAGAGGGCAAGGGAAAAAGCTAAAAGGGATTCCGTATATGTGTAATCAATTAGGGGTACTCGACATATGGAGGACTCTCCATCCAAATGAGAAAGATTTCACCCACATATCCAGAGCACACCACTCACTTTCCCGCATAGATTATATCTTGGTATCCCAAAATGATTTTCATTGTATAACGCAGGCCAAAATAGAAGTCCAAGCCATATCAGATCATTCGCCGGTATCCATGACCCTCAACACGGACCTCACGGAACCGGAAGCACGAATTTGGAGATTCCCTTCACATTTGCGAAACAGCACGTTCCAATCCTATTTAAAAGAAAAGTGGGATGCTTTCGCCTTACATAACCAGCAGCATGTGGACACACCCCAACTCTTTTGGGAAACGGCAAAGGTAGTCCTATGAGGCGAATTTATTTCCTATACCCGATCTCTTAAAAAGAAACTCGATAAGGACATTATACAATTAGGGGCAGAATTACAACGGCATAAGAGGATGCTAATTGTGGGCGGGCTTTTCTCACAGCAGGAGTACTATAGGACCCTTACCCACTTAAACACCCTGTTACATACGAGAGCACAACAACAGTTATATAAGGGGAAGCAAAACCTATTTCAGTATGGGAATAAAACGGGCAAATTGATGGCGAACTTAGTTCGGGCGGCAAGGCCTCAAACATTTATCCCGCAGATGAAGGATAGTACAGGGAAAACAGTATCGACCAAATCAGACATTTGTGAAGTTTTTAGGGAATTTTACGAACAATTGTATACTGATGACGCTACTGATCAGAACCCTAGTGAGTCCTCTTTCTTCCAAGGCCTATCACACACCAAATTGTCATCTGCTCAACTCCATTATTTAAACAAGCCGTTGCAAGCAATGGAAATCTATCATGCTATAGCAACTGTCAACCCAGGAAAATCTCCCGGTCCAGATGGATTTTCCTACGACTTTTATAAAACACTCAGACCGCAAATTGTGGATCCCCTTGTGCGGTTTTACCAAGACGGTCTCCTGAACCACAAATTTCCCAAAGATTTTAACTTGGCACACATCACAGTCCTTCCAAAACCAGGTAAAGACTTACTACTCCCTGGCTCGTACAGACCTATATCTTTGTTGAATTGTGATTTAAAGCTTCTGGCCAAGGTGTTAGCCGACCGTCTAAATATCATTTTACCTCACCTAATTGCACCATACCAAGTAGGATTTGTTAAAGGACGCAAAGCCAACTCCAACATGCTCAAACTCATTACGGCACTGCAAGTCTGTAGTTCCCGGAGAACCCCTGCGCTAGTAGTTGGGTTTGACTCCGAAAAAGCATTTGACCGTGTCTCCTGGAACTACATGTTCTTTGCCTTACGCAGACTGGGTTTTGAGGGAGCTTTCTTAGACTACATTTCTCTGTTGTATTTCAACCCGCTATCGCGGATTATAGCTAATAAAGCTATATCCGGAGATGTACAGATAGGTAGAGGAGTGAGGCAGGGGGTGCCCGCTGTCTCCTCTGCTATATATACTATCTATAGACCCACTTCTGAGAAAAATAGCTGAGAGCCCCTCCATAACAGGGTTTGGAGAGCCGAATAACACATTCACAGTAGCGGCCTTTGCATATGATGTCTTGGTCTTCTTACTTAATCCTGTAGAATCACTTCAGGAAGTCCTTCGCCTACAACTTTGGTTTGGAACATTTGCTGGTTTAAAAATAAACCAGGAAAAATCTGAGGCGATAGATGTCACTGGTGAAGTGCAGACTATATGGCCAGGGGCTTTCCCTTTAAGATGGGTCACCTCGCAGCTAAAATACCTAGGTATTAAAATCCCAATCCAGATAACGGATCTTTACAGAGCTAATATAAAACCTTTATTGACAATGACTAATGAGACATTAGAACACTGGGAAAACTTACCACTCTCTTTAGTAGGTAGGATACAAATCTTGAAAATGATCATTTTGCCAAAATGGCTATATGTATTCCAGATGATACCACTCTGGCTGACTCGACAGGATATAAAGAGAGTTACAAGGGTAATCCGCAAATTTTTGTGGAGAAACAAAAAAGCCAGATTATCCATGAATATCCTATACAAGCCACCCTCTGCTGGAGGTCTCGGCTGCCCCAACCTGGTTTGGTACAATATGGCTTGTAACATCAGACTGCTTAGAGATTGGATATTGGACAAGTCCGTTTTTGTCCCTTGTCAGAGCATAGCTCAATGGTATCGAGTCCCTAATTTGAACCCTTTGTTACTAATTGATTATATACACCTCTTGGAGGATCTCAGGGCACATATCTTTTTGCAAACCTGTCGAAGAACATGGTCTTACCTTGGAAAGATACTACAGGTACCACATCGATTAACCCCATTACTTACTATTGTTGCAAACCCACATTTCCCACCTGGATATACGCAATCGGTGTTCCATAAGTGGCATGGCCAAGGTCTTAAATATATTTTCCAAATGTATGATGTTAAGACACAACAATTATATGATTTCCAAGCCCTAAGATACCAATACGACTTACCTAACTCTGACTTCTTTTCCTACTTACAACTACGACATTATCTCAAGCAAAATGAGAGCTGTTTTTCTCCCTCTCCCAACTTAACCAAGCTATGGGAGGTTTTTTACCACCCATCTAATCAACACCCCAATATTACCTTGTACTATAAGATATTGGCTACCAGTGGTGGGGTGGACCCTCTGGTACGCCTGCATGAAAAATGGGATGCCTGGCCCATGTTTCAGCTCCCCCTAGAAGACTTCAAAAGGATGTTTATTACCCTATCGACTGTATCTGAAAATGTATTGCTTAGGGAAATGAATTATAAATTTCTTTGGCGTTTTTATATCTCCCTAGTACAGGCACATAAATTTAGACTAACGCCTACAGACACCTGTGCAAAATGCCAAGTGGCTAGGGGCACCTATGAACACTGCTTCTGGGATTGCCCCAAGATTTTTCACTTCTGGCAAATGGTTAGGGATAGCTGTTCTCAAATGCTTGACAATCCTTTGTCTATGGACCCACACTTGTGGCTGTTTGGTTCCCCTACCTCTTTAAATGAAGACCATGAGAAACAGGTTATGCTCTTCCTCCATCGGGCAGGCCTTTTGGGGAAAAAAGTCATTCTTAAACACTGGTTGGATGGAAATCCACCGAGTATAGAGTTTTGGTTTAAGCAACTACTTAATCTCAGCACACTTGAGAACACAGTAGCAAAAAACACTTCACCGAAGAAAGTAATGGCAATGTCAGACATTTGGGCACCACTCTTTACCTACTTAGATCCAAAAACACTTTAGGTTTTGGATATCCCTAAGAAACAGATATGCCATATATAGGTCTTAATATTTGATTAGTTAAGGTATGAACGCACAAACAAGAAAAATGCTCCGAATCATAATTTATGTTTTAGGGAGAGGTTCGGCTGATTCTACCAGTACGTTTATGGCCGTGCCCACCATCCATAAGCTCATGGGCCTCAATGTCATTTTTAACAACACTTCTACTGCTATTACTATTTCTCTTGCTATCATTAATCATCATGGCCACCATAAGGATTTCTTGTATCGTACTATGGACACCATATTAAGCTATTCCCAGGAAGGTGGTGTTTACCCTTGTACAAAAAGTCTTTCAACAGTTCTTCCACTGCGACACATGTGTCTTTCGTGTATAATGTTTAAGAGTTCTCTCGTCTTTAAGATGCTTCATGTCAGATGTTTAGAGCGGTCTCCATCACTCCAGTATAGACCCACACTCACATTATGTAGAACCACGTAACCTCAGTGAGGGAAAAGGAAAGGGGGGGGGGGTGGGAGGGAAACAGGAATAAAAACATAGGGGGGGGGGAGGGAGAGGTTGGGTGAGAAGGGACAACGATACTATTCAGTTGATCATGCCATACAATATACAAGGTGTTTGCATATACTTGGGACTGGTTTATTATATATACTGTTCTACTAACTGTTCATACGCCAAAGGGAGAGTTGCATTCGCTACTACCACATGGTGTGTTCTTCTTATGTATAAAACGTTGACATTGTTGTTAAGTTTGATAAATCAATAAACAGTTATTTAAAAAAAAACCAAAACTAAGATATAAAATGTGACAAGCTTTGTGCATTTGTTCAACATGTTGGTAGATATCTATCAAAGACCAAGAAAAATCTTTGCCAAGTTTAGATTTGGGATTATCAACATGCACATTAAAAATTTCCCATTTTATTTTCTGGGAATTTCAAAATGGCTTCTGCAATTAATTCAATAATTTGCTCAGTAGATACAGAATCATAGGCAGGTGGATGAAAAATGAGCAAAATTAGCAAATTCTCTACTAAATCAGATTTAATTAAAAAAAACCCCACTATCAGAGATTAAAGACAGTTTCACTCTCTTTGATACAGCAAGTTTTTGACCATAAATGGTGTTCTCCAGAAACAGCAGGATGAAGTAGCCACAACATGTAATGTCTTCCAATAGCACTGAACTTTTCTCTAAGTTCATAGAGCCTTTTGCTCTACTGAGCATGTGTGGGAATTCTCATATAGGCACTGCCTTGTAAGGCCCTTCAGTTGATTTTAGAGCCAGGTCTAGCTAAGTAGTTGATTCTCCAGGGAGGTGGGTGGGTACTTAGCATGGCTAATTCATCCTGCTGTCTGTTGAGAACACCATTTACGGTAAGCAAACTTGCTTACTCAGTCAACAAGCAGAACTGAATTAGCCATAGCACATGGGAAAGTCCCAAGCTGAGGTTTGCAATGGAGCAATTACTGAATAAACAACCCAGACACACTATGGAAAACAGACTACGCAAAACTGCTTGTTCAAATTTACTGTCATTCTTTGAAAGACTGCCCAAATAGTAATGGGATGTGAAGCTATGCACAGAAGACCAAGTTGAAGCTTTGCAGATCTCTTCAAATCTGTACTCCTCTCAAATGAGCCACTAATGCAGCCATGGATCTAGTTTGATGAGCCTTGTGATCTGGATGCCTGCTAGTGCATAACAATGTGGTCTGCTAGCCAACTGGACATTTGACAACTACAATGCTTAGTGGTTAGGATCATAAGACACAAATAGCTGAGAGACCTAACGATATAGCAGAATTCTTTTCCTATAGTAAACCAAGAATCTTTTACAATTTAAGGAATGAAGGCCCTTTTCACCTACATGTGCATGTGGTCTCAGAAATAACATAGGTAAGATGATGGCTTGATTAAAACGGAAAGCTGAAACCATCTTTGATAGAAACAGTGTGTGAAGTACCACTCTTAAGCCTGGAGCTTACGGTCTCTTGGCTGATATGATTCCAACTAGGGATAATGCTTTCCATGTGAAGTTTGAGAGAGGCAGACTCCAATGGTTCAAATGGTGGCTTTATCAATTGTGCCAGAATCTCAGTCAAGTACCAGTACAAGTCAGTACAAGTTTGACAACCGGAGATTTAGTATGCCATAAAATTTTCAAACAGGTAAGTGGAGATTGGCCTATCATTTTCAAATTCAAGATATACGTGTGTATGTGAGACTGCGTGCAGAACACTGGGAAGAATATCTGGTAAAACAGGGATACTAAGAAAGAAATCAAGAAAGCAAAAAAGTCAAGCAGAAGAAAGGATTGCCAAAGACGTAAAGCGATATATCAGAGAAAAGAGAAAGGTCCAAAGTGGTATAGTGAAACTGAAAGGTGACAAAGGTCAATGTGTGGAGAGAGACTAAGAAATGGCTGAAATACTGAGCAAACACTTCAGTTCAGTGTTCACTGAAGACCCTGAAGGACCATTGCTAGTTAACAAGATTGTGGATAGGGGTGGAGTAGACAAAACTCCATTTACAGAAGTGAATGTATGGGAAGAGCTAGGAAAACCAAGTGGACAAGGCTATGTGGCTGGATGAGGTATATTCCAGGATACTGAGGGAGCTCAGAGATGTGCTGGCAGGTCTGCTGAAGGACCTGTTCAATAAATCCCTGGAAACAAGAGTGGTGCTGCAAGATTGGAGAAGAGTAATGGTGGTCCCGCTTCACAAGAATGAGAGCAGAAAGGAGGCTGGAAACTAGTCTGGTTAGTCTCACCTCGGTGGTGGGAAAATTAATGGAGACTCTGCTGAAGAAAAGGATAGTGAACTATTTACAATCCGGCGGGTTGCTCGACCGGAGGCAGCATGGATTCACCAGGGGAAGGTCTTGTCAGACAAATCTGATTTATTTTTTTTGATTAAGTAACTAGAGAATTGGATCAGGGAAGACCAATCGATCTGATTTACTTGAATTTTAGTAAAGCTTTTGATATGGTCCCACATAGGACACTTGTGAACAAAATGAGAAGCTTGGGAGTGGGTGCCAAAGTAGTAGCATGGATTGCAAACTGGTTGACTGACAGAAGACAGCATGTAATGGTAAATGGAACCTACTCTGAAGAAAGAACAGTGTTAAGTGGAGTGCCACAGGGATCGGTTTTGGGACAGATTCTGTTCAATATCTTTGTGAGCAACTTAGCGGAAGGGATAGAAGGTAAAGTTTGTCTATTTGCAGATGATACTAAGATCTGCAACAGAATGGACATGTCTGAAGGAGTAGAGAATGAAAAGTGATTTAAGAAAACTTGAAGAGTGGTTGTAGATTTGGCAGCTGGGATTCAATGCCAAGAAATGAAGAGTCAGGCATCTGGGGTGCGGCAATCCAAAAGAGCATGATGTAATGGGCGGTAAAAGACTAATGGGCACGGACTGGGAGAGGGACCTTGGTGTGATAGTATCTGATGATCTGAAGATGGCAAAGCAATGTGAAAAGGCAATAGCTAAAGCCAGAAAAATGCTGGGCTGCACAGAGAGAGGAATAACCTAAGAAAGAAAAAAAAAAGTAGTGATAATGCTTTGTACAGGTCCTTGATGAGGCCTTACCTGGAGTACTGCATTCAATACTGGTGCCCGTATCACAAAAAGGATAAAGTCAGGATAGAGGTAGTCCAAAGAAGAGCAACCAAAATGGGTCAGCATTTGAAGACCTATGAGGATAGGCTGAAGGATCTGAATATGTACACCCTGGAAGAAAGGAAGTGCAGGGGAAATATAATAAACACCTTCAGATATCTGAAAGGTTCTAATGATACACAATCAAACCTTTTCCATTAGAACTAGGGGTCATGAAATGAAATTCCAGGGAGGACTATTCAGAACCAATGTCAGGAAATATTTCTTCACGGAGAGGGTGGTGAATGCCTGGAATTCCCTTCCAGAATAGATGGTGAAGATGAAAACAGTCAAGGAATTCAAAGGAGCAAGGTATAAACACTGGATCCCTAAAGGCTAGATGTTGGAAATACGGAAAAGAGTGTATGAGGGTAACTGGGAGTAACTTGCTGGTGTGGCAGTTGCTATCCTTAACAATTAAGCCTTGATACTCTCAATGCAACTCCATCATTGCTCTCTGCTTCAACAGCAATGATAAAAGGGGAACTGGATTCAGACAGTAATCAACAAGGGCCCGACTTTCGGTTTGGGGGAACACAAACATGGGGGTAACTAGCTGATGCTGCCCTCTCTATCCTCACTCATTAAGCCTGATACTTTTGATACAACTCCAATGCTCTCTGCTTTCACGGCAACGGTTAAGGAAAATTGGATTCAAACAGCATCCGAGGGCCCTTTTACGATCTGGTACCTGATAAGCATGGGGGTAACCTGCACAGTTCAGCAGATACTGGCATAAGCTTCCTGGGAAGACTGGGTGGATCATTTGGTCCTTTTCTGCTGTCATTTCTACGTTTCTATGTGTGCGCGTGATTGCCCATGAGATTGCCTGTGGGCGAGAGCACGCGTGTGACTATGTGGCGGGAGAGAGAGCAAACGTGTGTGACTGCATGTATAAGAGTTATAGCATATGTGCAATTGTATGTGGAGGGAGGGAGTGAGCGAGTGTGTGTTTATATTGAACAGTGTGGGTGAAGCTTGTGTTCACTCTTCCCCCACTCCAAATATTTTATTAAAATTTTAGGAAATCAAAGGTTAACCAGGCATGGAGAGCATTCTTTTTTTATCCTTAGATGTTTTAAATTGTTGGGTTTTATTTGCTATGACTGCAGTTTTAAAATTTGTTATTGTTTGGAAAAATTTAAAAAATTTGTGTATGAGTTTTAAGTTATTGGATGTCAGTTATTTTAATATTTTAAAAGAAAATTGTTAATTTGAATATTCAATATTTGTGAGAAAGAAATCTGATGGATCAGGGTGCCAACTGAAAACTAGATGTCGCCATGAAAAATAACCTGCAAGAGGTCGATGGCCAGTGGCCACCAAGAAGCGACACATTGGGAAATCGACCGTAAATAGACAAAAGAGAGAAAACCTGCCATGCCGAAGGGGCACCAATCGTAGAAAGGGGACCTGACGCTGAAAAACAGGAAATGCTGAATGAGAAAAACATGGAAGAGCAGAACTCCAAAACCACAAGACAACTAACACCACGGAAAGAAAGAGACTGAAGGGGGACCCCATGTAGACGCGCAGATAGTGGCATGCTCAGTATTGCTAGTCAAAGTTTCTAGAAACTTTGACAAAAGCTTTCCGTGTCAGGCTCCATCTGATGATGTCACCCATCTGTGAGGACTACTATATCCTGCTTGTCCTAGGAGAAAGTCAAGATGTAAGATTTTCATGACTCAGGAGGATTCATATTTTCTTTTGTAAACTGCTTTCAATCATCCAAAGACTGGTCGACTCAGTCTTATACGATCCCAGATTTTGAAGCATCCTAGTATTACATTCTTGAGTTTAATTACATTGTTCTTAGCTATTGGACTATGCTGCCTTAGTTAAAAAAAAAAAAAAAAAAAAAAGCCAGCTGAGAAACAGCAGGAAAAGCTAGTGCTATAGTAGGAAATAGCTACAGGACTAGAGAAGTTGTTCAGGGACATGCCATTTTGCTGTGGGGTTTTTTTTGGATTGCATATTTGCAACAGCTGCCGTGTACAATTTGTTCCAATTCAGTGATGCTCAAATACGTTATCAAATGAATGGAAATTACTTGAATGAAACAATGAACCTTGTTAGTGCAGATCTGAATTGATAATGTTTATGGTGAGCATTGCTATTTGATTTGCTGCAGCATGTTTTGACTTTCTGCCAGTTATTTAAGTGCCTGGTTTGTGGAGAACTTTTGACATTTTATTTTTAATTCTCATAACCAACTTCCTGTGCATGATTCAGGATTTTTTAAAATTGAATTTAATGCATTAGTGCTATTTACTGCTAGAAAATCCAGACTGTTGGCACCAAGGGGTTAAGTTTGTCATTTAAGAAACAAGCCTGTCTCCTAAAATCTTCTAAATCTGTGCACAAATGTCTTATTGGGAACAACTGACTAATTAGCAATCCCACTGCAATGCCTCTGGGTGACAGCTATCAAACAAGCAAATTGATCCTTTCCACTAGTTTCCAATACAAAAAAGTGTTAATGCCGATCTTAGGGCCTGATTTACCCACATTTTCTCCCATTCTATGTCTATGGGGAAAATACTTAGTA
The DNA here is from genome assembly GCF_901001135.1 of Rhinatrema bivittatum. Lineage (NCBI taxonomy): Eukaryota > Metazoa > Chordata > Amphibia > Gymnophiona > Rhinatrematidae > Rhinatrema > Rhinatrema bivittatum. The sequence continues at coordinate 169,104,805 of NC_042616.1, read as the reverse complement.
AATGAGGCCCATGGTTTTAAAAAACTATGACATCCAAAATGGAAGCTATTGATCAAGAAACTTCAAAGTAAACTTTTAATTTTTGTCCAATCTGTTAATAAATTATGAAATTGCTTTCACTTATCAATGGAAGATGCTCACAAAAAAGAAAACACTGTCGATATTCTGATGCCACATGGATATTTTAGTGAAACATGGAGATGCATACATACAACCATCTTCAAAATTTGCCACATATAAATTGGTTATGTCCCGCATCACAGCTGACCCCCATAGCTATACTATGAATTTACTAAAAAAACAAAACAAAAAAAAACCCTCACTCAAAAGAGAAGATTCTTGGTTAGCACTGTACAATCTTAATCAAAAAAATTACCTGGAATTCATGTACAGATTTAGATGATTTTAAGAGAAAGATTCATGTATTAGAGTCCTTTTTGTCTCATGGCTATCTGGCTGTGGCCATTAAGGCAGCCTATTAAGTGCAGCATGTGGATCAGAACAGTTTACTTCAATAAAAATTGGTGAAGTCCCAGAAGAGGGATGAGCGTGCAATTACAGTTTATAAAGAAGCAGCAGCAGCAGTGTTGGTGTGCAGGAATTGGCATGTCCTTTTCATGAAGTATTTTCAGATATGCCATCGATTGCCTATTCCAGAGGATGCAATATAAGAGAGACTGTGATAAAATCAGCTCTACTGAATGTTAGAGATATTGCAAAATTGGATAATGCAGAACATTTTGCCTGTGGTGCATGTGATTTACGTGCATAAACTCTACAAGGAAAATTGTGAATACATCACCCTTCAGATTTCTAAGCTGAAGATATGCTTACAAATGGCACTGACAGACTAATATTGGCACCATTGTTAATTTCTTCTAAAATAAAAATGGCGCTGGTCTGGGTCTTGGCCTGGCCAGTGATGTTTTATATAGAAGAAGTTAACAATGGCACCAGCTTTGATCTGCTGGTGAGGTGGTCACCTCCAGCAGCAAATTTTTGGGGGCTTGCACTAAATGTCTCCATCAAATGTCCCCACGGCAGCCATCTCACTTTGCATCTAGACCAGGGCTTGCCATTTCTTTTGCCATGTGTGGCAGTGGACGGCAGGGCAATCAATCCTGCAGTGCTAGCAGAGCTCCCATTCCCTACTGGCAGGAGGAAGAAAATCTACACAGCGGCACATTTAGTGACCTGCCAGCTAGGTTTCCACCCCTTGTCAGCGGGAGGAAGAAAACCTGTGCAGTGGCACAGTTGTGCCCTGCTAGCAGGAAAACAACCATATGGTAGCATGGTAAGAGATGTGCTAGCAGAGAGATTGTTGTGTGTGTGTGGTGGGGGGGGGGGGGGGGGGGGGGGGGGAGTGTGAGAGTAGACAGAAGGGTAGGGGGTTTTGTGTGTGTGAGGGGGGATGGGGAATGAGAGTAAGATGAGAAGAAAGTGGTATGGGAAAAGAGAAGCAGCAAAGCTGTATGAAGGTGATCTGAGTGGGGAAAGTGCATGTCATACACCCCACCCCACATTCACCCATCTCCCACTCCCCTAGTGGCCAGATCTAGGGAAGGGTGAGAGGCACATGGTGGAGTTCCTGAGAGTGCAGCAGGGTTGTCAGCTTCCTAGAAATATTATTATGTTGCTTCCTAGAAGCATTATAATGTTGCTGTAATGTAATATAGTTGCTTTCTCTTAACTTTAATTTTAATCTTCCCTAAACTCTGCTTTTATCTCCCTCGCTATCCCGTTCCTTTTGAATTCCCCTGTTAGATGTAACTATTATTTTCCTCCTACTGTTGTTAATTGTTACCCCTGTTATTATGTAAACCGATGTGATATCCATTTGAACGTCGGTATATAAGTTTTAAATAAATAAAATAAATAAATATTACGGACAGACATTCTGCCACATTTTTAGGGGGAACCTTGAGCCCTTCCTCAGCATTTCAAATCACCAAAAGAGCCAGACACAAGCAACTACCGATAAGCAAAATTCCTCCGATGAGAATAGCAGCAAGAACAATGGCACAGAATACAATGGGCAAGGCAGGAGCATCAACAAAGTGAATGGCAGTAACCAAGAATCAATCACTCTAATGGTGCATGCTCCCACCTGACAACATGAGGTGTCAGTGGACATCTCTATAGGAAGGAGAGAGGATTCATGCATCCACAGCATATGAAGTCTGCCATGTGTGGCTGCCTGCTCTTTTACAGACACACACTATATCTTGGGGGTGAGCATCATCTCATTTTATTTAAACCTGATATGCTGTCATTCAAAAACATCAAAGCAGTGTACAAGATAATAAAACAAATTGATAATCATATAATGTGAACATAGCAGTAAAAGGACAAGATAAAAAAATAAATAAAATCAACCAAGCATTATAAATTATACAAATAATAACAGTACTAAAGCAAGAGTCGCATCTTTCTAGGCACATTACACTTGACTCTGGAAACTGACATTTAAAGAGTCCTGAAACACTGTGCACAACTATAACTTAGTATATAAGCACTATCTGTGCATTTGCAGTTTACAATTTTGAGCCACCTGTTTGTATGCATGCCACCAGCAGGGCAGGAGTGACCTGAGGAATGCTCCAGCAAAGTAAAGAAAAATAAAATTATGGTACAAACGTTGGGAAAATTGGAGAGGAAGTTCAGAAGCAAATTTTATCAGTAGCAAAATTGTTTGTTTTTTTTTAATTCTTTATCACTTTTCTAATACAATTGTATCATAAAGTATAAAGGAAATGTTACAATACATTAGTAAGAAACAATATCATATTCAGTTTATCAATTCATGAAAATGTAAATTCTAATGTAGTAACCAATTCTCATTTTATATTAGGAGACAACTTTCAAGGACACTGTAGGAAACAATTGATTAATACGGCTTAACCCGAAAAGGGAGCTGATAATCTCCTCTATTCCCCTGAAGTTACAGTATTCCCTGCGGGGCTTTGAGAATCTAAATAAAGCCGTAATTGCTCTGGGGAAAAGAAAATAAAAGTATCCGCTTCTTTTTTTATGATACACCTACAAAGATATCTAAGCAAAAAAGTAGCCCCCAAAGATATCACATCCTGCCTCATTTAAGAAACCCTTCAGTAGCAAAATTTTAACACAAAATGAAACAGGAAGCTTTAACATTTCCCATTTCATTTCAAACAAACATATATCCCTAGCATACACATTGAAATCATATTTTCCAGACAATAAGTCTATCAGATATCAGATAGATAACAGTAAGAAACCAAAACTCAAAAAACCACCACTAAGCGCAAAAGCAATCAACAAAACAAAAAAAAACAAGTTCCCACTAAATTAATGAAATTCATGTGAGAGGCAAAAATGCCCTTCGTTGTTTAACAAACACTAAAAATGTGTAAAAGTGGATGGTGAGGGTTTCATACTAGTTTGTCTCATTAGAAATACCTATTCAGGTAATACAATGCCTTATCATTAACCACCCACCAATCACCTTCTATACATTTGAAAAGAAATGCAAAGCCTCAAACACCATTAATGTTTTTGAAAAAATAAATGTTATTAATGTCCAAATCAATTAACTTGTGAAATTCAATATATTCTCATAATGATTTTCAATTATATTCCCATACATTCCCCATGAATGCTCTCATTGATGTGCTCGCAAAAACCAATGTACTTAGCTGAAGCGATGTGTTCACACACTATGCTCTCAAGGTCTATTCATTCACATGGCCAAAAGATATTCCTCAAATGTATTCCAATAAATATTGCTCAAAGTATATTCCCGCTCAAGATCTGCTCGAAACATGGCCAGGTTTCTGAATAAATCCTTCATTAGGGGGATGTATAAATTGAAAACAGTAGAAGGAATGACAATTTATAAATTAACAAAAATTTTTTTAAAAAGGACTGCATCGCTACATGCTTTAAAATAGCAGCAAAACAGTGAAAGGTTTTTGCTCATACAGCATCAAAATGGCTGAACCTAACAGTAAGAGAGAATAAGGCAAATCACTTAACACTCACCCCAGCAGTCGGGTCATTCCATGTTTTGAAGCATAGTGTAATGGTGTGTTGTGCTGGTAGGGTTCCCCATAGGAAGTATTTGGATCAAGAGATTCCTTGAGCTGAGGGCTGCTCTCATATATTTGGCAGGCCAGGTTCTCATCACCATTAATCAATGCCTTGCGGAATTTGGTAGTTGCATTTCCCATCTTGCTACTTGGTTATCTGATGGCAAGTCTTTCCTTCAGCCAATTGCAGTACTCACCCACAACATGATTCTCCTCCTAAGGAAGAGAAAATTTAAATTCAAGATGCAAAATCTTATTTTGGAAGATAGCTTTTCGTCAACGGGTTCAGAGTCAAAGTCTCTCTTGGACAGCTGATTAAGGTCATTACATCACACAAGAGGTCAGCACACAGTCGTGGGAATGTTTGAGAAGAGCAATAAATAGCCATTCCTACAACATTTTAACTCTCTCATTCAGCTGTAACATCCATCCCAGACACGGCTAAGAAATTTCACAGATCAATGAGTTTGGACTTGGACTGTTACATAACACATCATAATCTAAAAACAAAATTCTTCAGTGTCCGGCTGCACGTATACCTTGATTCAATATCAAATGTTATCTGGTAGCAAACTGCAATACCTTAGTTACTACCACCATTACCTAACCCCAGTATAAGTCACTTGATTATATTTCCCACATATGCTAACTAGTTGCCCAAATCATTTTTATATCAAGGGAGGAAATGAAAACCATGTTTAGGCATGGACATTTTAGCACTTTTTAATGTTACTCTATTGAAAATGGCCTCAACCTAATCAGCCTCTAGTGATTTTCAACCTCCCCACCAAGACTGGATCTGATCAGGTAGTTTAGTCCAAGTTACCGTGCCTCTGGATGGCAGATGGATTGAACCAATCCTATAGCACTTTTCCGCTTTTGTACAAAGGTTAGGGCTAGACAAATATTTAGAAAACGTAGGCGCCATCTAAAATTTTAAGATCCAAGGCTTCAGCTCCTCTATTAAGCCCAGCAGCAGGGACTGCCATGATTCCAACATGCACAGGACTGACCCTAGGGAGATGTGTGAACCCCTGCACAAGCACCATCTTACTTGTCCCCTCTATACAAATCATCAACTCTCCTACCCTGCTTCTCCACCCACTGCACAATCATGCCTTCTCTCCCTCTCACAAAATACAATCATTCCTCCTGGCCCACAGGAAGAGAGCTGCACTTCTCACCAGCTCCTGACTCCTCTTCTACCAGCTCCATCTAACATCTGAACCTCCCAGGGCTAGTAGGTTCCACAAGACAATGGGGTTTGGGGTGGTTCAAATTTCTGATAGAACTGGCATAGGCAGTGGCTGCTGCAGGAAAAAAGCACTGCTCTCTTCCTGCGAGACAGGGAGGACTGCGCAAGGGCAGGAGCATAAGGAGACAGAAGAGGCTGTCAGCAACAGTCCAAGGAAGGACATTGACATGGGCTGCACATCAAAAGCTGCAATTGCCTTGATTCAACCCCACTGCTCACCCACCAAGGACAACTACAGGGGGTTGCTGCCCTGGACTGTAGCTCCTCCATAAAAGCTGGCAGTTGCTCCACTCAGTGGAGCCTTAAGTGCTGAAGATAAATAGAAACAAACAGGAGGCAAAAAAAAGTCCATTAAGGCCCATTTAGTCTGCCCATCCACTCCCTCAGCAATTCCGTGTTTATCCCATGCCTTATTTACTTATTTGATTTGATTTATATTCCACTTTTCGGCACTTCAAAGCAGATTACATTCAGGTACTGTAGATATTTCCCTATTCCCAAAGGGAATTCAGATACTGTCCCGGTCTCCACCCATCTACATGGGGAGGCTGTTCCATGCATCCATTTCTTCACAGAGAGGGTAATATATTCAGTTAGATTATTCTTACATTTATCTCCTTTTAACCTCATCCCATTCTACAGCCTCCTTTTCCTTTGAAAGAGGGCTACCTCCTCTACATGGAAACACTGAATGTGATTAGATCTTTAATTCTATCCATATATTTTACTAGTCACCCTCTGGACAGACTCCCCTGGTTTATATCCTTTTGAAGATGTGGTCTTCAGAACTATATGCAGTATTCCAAATTATGCCTCACCAAGGACTTATACAGGAGCAATATCACCTTTCTTCAGCTAAACATTCCTCTCCCTATGCACCCAAGCATTTTTCTGGATTTTGCCACCACCATATCTACCTGTTTAACCACCTTAAGATCATTCAGTATGATCACCCCCAGATCTTTGGTGCTTAGAATTTCACTTTATACTGTACCACTCACTTTGGGCTTTTGTAGACTTTATTAGATCCCTTCTCATGTTTTTCACATTTTCCTGGGTATCTATCCTTTGGTAGATTTTGGTATCGTTAACAAAAAACAAACCTCTCCCAATAATCTTCTCAACATTGCAACATACTGGACCTTGAAGTAGCACAGTCACTGAGGCATAAACCAGCCTCCTTGCTCTCTTGCTATGTAATCCAGTCATCAATTCCTTCATTCCCATTTTTCTGAGAATTAGAAGAATTTAAATATATTTTAGTACCCAATTTAATATGACCATTGTTTCACATCTCAGATGATACTAGCTTGCAGCCATGCCTGACAAGGTGCATTATGGAATGAAAGTACCTACTACATAAACAGTAAGGTTGAGATGAGAGGTGAAGGGAGACTGCAGACAACACTGAGCAGAGATATTCCAGCCCCAAGAGAAAGTTGCCAAAAAACCTGAAATTAAATCTATATAAATAAAAATGTTAAATAGTTTGTACGTCGTCGCTAATCTCGCCAACCGCTTAACCGAATGAGTTCAAATTTGCACACAACATTCACTTCCCATATGGGAAGGATCTTATACACTTACATTACATATAGGTCACACCTGTGACAGGTAATACAAGTTTAAAAATTGCTTACACAAAACAGCGACATCTGGTGGCCGTCGGCGCAAGCGCAACCTCTTACACCTTTCACACACACTCACACACCACACCCCACCCCCAACACAGGGCTGTAGTCTTTCATTCACACTCCCTCATAACACACAGAAATCCACACTCATCACACCACACACCCCCACCCACACGCCTGCCAATGTCACTTACTTCACCCACCCTCCCAAAACACGAATTCCTGGCTGCTACATTGCAAAGCCACGCATTTCACACACCCTCCGAATTTAAATTAAAGTACCCTCTTCCACCCACCCACGCACTGCACTCCGATCACACACTACACCTGATACAAGTCCGTGCTTCTCCGCCGGCACCACAGGAACGGTCCGGGACACATCGCATTCAGTAGGGCCGTCGGATGCCAGCAACTAAAATGGCGCCGGCGGACCTTGCCCTTACTATGCTATACGGAGACAACAATGACGTCGGTACATCATGTGACATAGTAAGGGCAAGAGCCCGTTGGCGCCATATCCTCAGCGGACATTTGCCCTTACTAGGTCAGGAATCCTGATGCACCACTTTCACTGGTGAAGTTTTGCGACATGGCAGCCGGCGGAACAAACCCTAGCACACACCCTCGCCACCGGCTGGCAGTTTACACAGGTAGCCGGGGAGGAGCACGGTTGGGGACCGTTCTCATTTTCCGCCGCGTGTTTTTCACAGGGGGGGGCCACTCATTCTCCACATCTCCCGAGAGAGGAGCTGTAGCGTGGGTTGCTCTATTTAGCCAGGTTGGGGGGGAGGGGGCCAGGAAGGTGTGCTTGCATATTTAAACTATTCTTTGCTGGTGCTGTTCATTTGGGGTAAAAAAAAAAAAAAACCACACACACAAACACTGATCTCTGAAAGCTAGCGATTTAGCCTTCCAAAACAAACTTCTCTACAGACACATTAATAGGTGGATTAGGCACTCCCCTATTTTTATCCCTAAGGATCACAACCTCCCACTGACTGACCACGTTTATACACACCAATTCATTTCTTATCTATCAGCGTCGTAACTGCTTTTTAAGGTCTGGATCCTCTTACCTAAGGCGGCATTAATTTTGGCCCTGTGCATTTCTCTTGCTCTTCGGACATTACTGTCCCATTTCCCTTGATCCTTTTACACACCATTCATACATCTCTTGCAATTCACCAAATTTATGCCTCGCAGAAAATCTAACTTACGTAGGTGTACTTGCGCTGCGCTAGCGGCACAACGCCTTAGAACTGGGCGCACAGAGGAGGAACGGGCAGCAAAAAAAAAAAAAAAGCACAACAAGGAAAGAATAGCTGTAGGAAGACAGCAGGAAGCGGCCGAGCAACGTGCATCCAGACTGCTAGAGGCATGCTTGCGATCACGGCAAGCACGTTCCGCTGCTCACAATACCATGCCCATGAAACGCTGACAGTGGCTGAAATCCCTCTAACACCGACAGCACCTCAACGTCAGCCATGGATCCCACATCAACTGGCCAAACATTATAATCGACTTGCTTTCCGATATAACCCACATCAGGATTATACTTTCATACGGCATGTTCTCATTGGCTCTATGACACACGTGTGTCCATACTGCAAGGCTATGAAATTTCTGGGAGAAACAAAGGGGATGTGTTGTGCCACTGGGAAAATTAAGCTCATTCCACTTCCACAACCACCCGACCCTTTAAAAAGTTTGCTTGACGGAGATACAGCTGGCTCCAAGCATTTCCTAGCTAACATCAGAAAATACAACTCATGCTTCCAGATGACGTCCTTCGGAGCACAAATCATTACAGTTCCATTCATGCCTACTTTCAAAGTTAAAGGACAAATTTACCACAAAGCAGGCTCCCTCCTTCCCTTCCAGGATGGTCAACATCAATTCCTACAGATGTATTTCATCGGGGATGAAATGCATTTCATCGGGGATGAAATGCATTTCATCGGGGATGGCAATGAGGAATTGAATGCACGCTGTGGAATTTCAAATGGCATAACGACTTGCTATCAAAAATTTAAGGACCAATATCATAGAAGCTACAATCTTGACAGGACCTTTCAAAGGTGAAGATGTACTCATTCCTCGCATCCCTATCATTCCAACAGATATGCCATTTCAATTTAAAAGATTGCAATTCCCAATTAGATTGGCATTTGCAATAACCATCAACAAAGCTCAAGGACGATCTTTACACCTCTGCGGTTTACATCTACAAACCGATTGATTCTCACATGGACAATTGTATGTTGCATGTTCACGAGTAGGCAACCTTGACAATTTGTATATCTGCACTAACGATGGAACAATAAAAAATGTCGTATACCCACAAGCATTGCAAAATTAAACATATTACAGATATCCCCTGGCTCTGTTCTGTTTTTTCAACTTAACCAGGCTCAGCCACAGCAACGCGTGGCAGGGTACAGCTAGTTTCTAATAATGCCTTCAAGTGAAGGTGGTAAAATTTGATAATTTCCTTTCCTTGACTCCTGCTAGACAAGCACATATGGGATATTTCTTCTCCATAGCTGCCAAAGACAGAGGACACACCTCCTTTTACTCTCTTGTGCTGTCACATCCAGCTTTAAGAGAGGCATAGCCTTAGGCAGTTACCTGTAAACTTCTGCCAAAGAAAAGGGCAACTACCTTATACATATTTGAGGTCAAAATAAAAACCAAAAGGAGCCCCAGAAAGAGATCCCCGATTCATTATCTGGACATTTACATGTTCAACTGATAAGACACGTGTTTTACGTCTATGTCATCTTTTTTTCTTTCCACCCCCGATTATCCCTGTTTCTCCTTTGAAAGGAGAGGATGGAGTCTGGAACTTCCATCCCTTTCGAGGGATAGGAAATGAATGGAAAAAGGTAAAGGAGATCAGTCTTGATTTCTACATTATACTGAGATATGGCAGCACAAAATTCCTGGTTGGGCTCTGGATTGGTTTAGCAAGACAAGGAAAGAAAATTATCAGATAAAATCAAATTTTACTTTCCTTATCTTCCTGCTAGACTAGTCCTTACTAATAAGGAAGTACCAAAGCTGCTATTTCCTCACGGGCCGATACAGTACAGTGCGCTCCGGTGGAGCACACTGTTAGCCCGCGTTTTCGATGCACTAGCTTTACCCCTTATTCAGTAAGGGGTCGAAAACGCATGTCCAACCCCCCCCGAAACTAATAGCGCCCGCAACATGCAAATGCATGTTGATGGCCCTATTAGTTATTCCCGCGTGATTCACTAAGTAAAATGTGCAGCCAGGCTACACATTTTACTTTCAGAAATTAGCGCCTACCCAAAGGTAGGAGTTAATTTCTCTCGGCACCGGGAACATGTACAGAAAAGCAGTAAAAACTGATTTTCTGTGCACCCTCCAACTTAATATCATGGCGATATTAAGTCGGAAGTCCCAAAAGTTAAAAATAATTTTTAAAAAATGTAAAATCTGCCCGCGGCTTGAAAACCAGACACTCAATTTTGCCAGCGTCCGGTTTCCGAACCCATGGCTGTCAGCGGGTTTGAGAACAGACGCCTGCAAAATTAAGCGTCTGAGAGTGGCCTGTGCGCTCGCCAGCTCTCCCGTGACCTTTACTGAATCGGCCTGTCAGGCAGGTAGAAGAGGCTGCCATGATAAAGCCTGCCCCAAAAGCTGCAACTGCCTTGGCCAGTACATCCAACCTGTAGAGTTTGGTAAAGGAATGCAGGGAAGTTGCCCTACAGATCTGCTCTGGGGACCACAGATACACATATGATTGTACATATCTGTAGGACCCTCTAGGTCCCCACTAGATAAATTGTCCCTAGCCCTAGGCTAAGATTTTGTAGTTTGCAGATCATCCCTGCGGCCACCTCCACAGAGGTTTGGCTGGATTGGTCAGCAGTGCACAAGGAAAAAAAAAGAGTGGCATTTTTGGTTCAAGTTTTGAAGAAGAGAGTTGCTGGAGTGATTCCCTATACTAGGCCCCACCATCTGGTACTAGTGGAAGAGGCATATTCCTAGCACAGTATTTTTATTTTGTATTAAAAGTTCAAATTTGATAGCAAGGGCTATCAAAGGAAAAGAAGATAAGTTCATTTCAATTTCTTCAAAGTCAATTAACAGATTGTGGGCAATATGCCATTAAGCCAAATTTTACTTATTTGGAACTTCTGTTTTAAACTATATTGTATTTTGTTTGTGAAAATTATTGCAGTCAAAGTGTTTTAGCACACCAACATCAGACTAAGTTGAACACAAACTGCTAATGATAGACTGATGTGGATTAAAATGTGACAATTCAACAAATGTACTATTTTCACTTTTCTGATGAAACTTTAACTGAGTTGCACATTAAATCTCTATAAACAGACTGCTGCTAGCACAAAGTCCACTGCATTCTGGCTTCTAATTATGTAGGAACACAGAAGAGCTACCTTAAGGGATCCAGCACAGTCCTCCTCCATCTTTCACAACCCCTTCAACTCATCAATGCAGTGTAAATCAAAATATTTGCAAACATATGGTTTTGGGATTTGTGACATTCTCAACTATTTGAACTATATACTTGTCCTCAAAATTCTCTCAATCCATCATTAAATATTCTATATACCCAAGCTTGCAAGCTTCCAATCTACTTTTAAAACCTGCAATTAAGGTAATATAATTTGTCAGAACATCTCAGTCCTTGGGAGATCACAACATAGGAAGTATGAGTGTAGGATTTCTTGCTGCCCCTTACAATTTTTTTTTTTAAATATTCATTCAACTCACAAATTTATTATACAGGGAGGAAGCACATCCGGAAATAGAAAAATCTTGATATTTTGTAGTGAATGCCCAATCTTTATTTTTGGATTTTTATAAACCACTAAATCAGGTATCAGACCTGGCCAAAGCAGTGTACATCACTAAATATAATAAACACAATAACTAAAAATAAAATACAGTAACATAGGACAAAATCTTAGCAGACAGTCAAGATAGTCAAGTACGACCAATAGGATCATCTTGAATTTTGACTATAGTATATTAACATTCCTCTCAATTCTAAAGACAAAACTGTAGATTTTTTTCTGCTTTATTCTAGTGGGAAGTGAACAGGAACTTACAAAGATGTCAGTAAAAAAAACCTATTCAGATAAGAGGCAATATCCTACAAGCAGTCAAGTTTCTATAGCTGACAGCTGGTATATATACTTAGCTGTGTGGACTGGAATACCTAGGAAAATGGGACAGGCACATTGATCTTAATCTGCTGTCATCTATGATGTTGCTGTATTAGAATTATCAAAAGATACATTGTATCTGAGTTTAAGACCACAGTTCCTGTCAACTATGGAAGAAGCATTTCATAACGTCTGTATGGTGTCAGAAGATCACATGCAACATCTTTGAATCTCTCTTATTTTAACATAAGAATTATAACAGCCTCCTTACTGGTTCTCTGACTTCATGAGTTGATAAAGTACAAATTCCCATACTTAAAAACAAACATAGAACATGACAGCAGATAAAGACCATATGGCCAATCTAGTCTGTGCATGCACTTCTCAATGCTGTATGTTCCTTTATTTATCCCTTGTTTTTTTCCTGATCACCTGCCCCCCCCCCCCCCCCTTTGCAATCGCTCTGAAAGTAAAGGATGGGTATTTGTCTGCAACACTGCAACCTTCTAACTCTTTTCCTCTGTATCTGTTTCAAGCACGCTTGAATTTCATCACAGAACCTGTAGGTTATTCCAGGCATTTACCGCTCCCTCATTAAAGAAGCATTCTCATATATATCCAATGTTTATACTCTGCTTTTTGGCACTTCAGAGTGGATTACATTTAGTTATTTCTTACGCTTTCTCTGAACCTTCCTCCCAACAACTTCATATCATAAACCCTTGCAATTCCTTTTTCTATGGAAAAATGTCACCTTACTGCAGTTTCCTGAAGTTTTTCAAATATTTGAATGTCTCTTTCCTCCAGTGCATGTGTGCTGTGCATCTTAAGTTATTCAATGTTTGGTTTGTGCTGCAACCCTTATATCATTTGTATAGCTCTTCTCTGAACTGCTGCCATCTTCTCACTGGCCTTACGTAGGTATGATCTTCAGAAGTGAACACAGTACTCAAAGTGGGGGTTGAACTAGTGAATTTATTCCTGGGGGAATTCAGTGCACACATTTTTTAAATTCTGCTTACTTTATATTGGTCAAAACATCACAATATACATCATAGTCTGAGTAATTTAAATTAAAAATTTAATACAGAAAGATAACTAAAATCCAGTTTTAAATATTTTGAGCAGAATTCCCCTCGAAGTACATTGTAAAAGCATCTCTTCCACCCTCTCCCTACTCCCTTGGCCAGACTCCTTTCACTCTGCCCTCTAAAGTCCCAATTCCTCTGCTCTCCACTATCTCTCACCTCCCTCTCCAGATTTAACCCCTTCCATTTCATCTCCACCCTCCAGTCCACACCTAGTGTTTGATCCATCTTTCATACAGACCATCACAGAGGCTCACTCTCATATACACCCCCCCACACACATGCATACACTCCCTCACACAGGCTTCCTCTCCCTCACACGTGCACACACACAGGCTACTTGACAGCCACCTGTTATGCGCCAAACACGCTTATGGGTGCTTCTCCATGGGTCCAAGAACACTTAGATTTTGTAGAAAGTATAATTTTTTATTGAGCAATATAAGTATTCTTGGGAGATGCTGGATGCCCATTCTCTGACAAACTGACCACCTGCATCTCGTCTGTATACATGAACTGATCCTTCTTTTATAGGTAAAATAAAATATAGTACTAAGTCAGAAAATCTTAAGTTGTGTAACCACCTGGAGTATCATTTACATAGGTTGTCATGTCAACAGCATGATAGAGTATCCCTAAACTACCCTGACCAGTTCTCCAAGTTGGGATCCATTTACCATCACCCTTTAGATAATCCTTTGTTCTGTTAAAATCTTGCTGTTCAGGGCAATCGTTATATCTTAGGCTGTGTGCTGTGTTTACAATTGCCCCAGTAATGACATTCTAGCCTGAGGTTCTGACCGTTGCCTTCTGCTCTTGTGACCCTATAATTAGGCATCACAAATTGTCGCCAGCTTCAACTGCTGTCCAGGTATCCTTGGAATTCCTCCAGGTTAGGCTCAGTTGGGCATTTAAAGTTCACCGAGCCAGAAAGGATAAGATAGCAAAGGATTCTGGGTCAGTTGTCATCTCCATGTTGGTCTCAAGCTCAGCACACATCACACCGCTGCTGGAGTCCCATGGCAAGCTGATTCTAGCTCGGGTAGATAGATGGAACCAGATCTTGAGAAATTCCTAGATAAGGATTTCTGCAGTACTGAGCCTGCTGCTTTGAGATGCATCTTAAATCAAGCAAATTCCTTTCAGTAAGACCATTCCCAAAATAGCCCTTCATGGATGCCCTTTTAAATGGCCCGAGGGGCCACCTGCCCAAGGCCTTGAAGCATTCAGGTGATATCCCACTCTATTCCCCGCCAAACCTGAGCAATAAAGGAGGTGGGGTATTATTCTGGATGCCTGATGGCTGACTGAGCTGCCTTGGTGCTCAAGCGCCAGATGCCCAAGTATGAGTGCAGCACAGTGCACAATCCTGGTGAAGGTTTTATGGGCTGTTGGTAGATCTCAAGCCACTCTCAAGACTGGGTATGTTTGCCCCATACAAGCTCTGGTGATTCGCTCATATGGAAATATGCTAAGTCCAAGGACACCAGGAACTCTCCTGGCCTCGCCAATATCATCCCCAACTTCAGCCTCCATCCAGAAGCGGGGCACATTTAAGTAACTGATAACCTTTTTTTCTCTCTTTTTATCATACCCTGTATTAACAAGGTACAAAACTATTCTCTTCTTGGGGGCTCGGAGGTCAGAGTCCTCGAGGATATAAACACCAGGTTATACCTATCCCCTGCTCAGAATATTAAGGCTCCTGCCAGCCAGGCTGAACCTGGGCTGACAGGGATTCCCTATATACTGAGTGGCTCGGGCCCCACTGCCTCCGCAAATGGAAGCTTGCAGAGCCCTTGCCTAAAGAGGCCTATTTCAGCCAATATGCTGACATTCAAAGCTAATCCCCCCTTCTACAGAGACGCCGGTCATGCGCATGCCTGATGAGACCAAGACCTGCTCAGGAGATTGTGAGTAGACTATTCCTCTCCTGCTGCGGCAGAGGATAGATTTACCTAACATACTTCCCTCTCTTATTTTTAGAATCCATTTCAGTGAATACCCTGCTCCTGAAGGAGACATCCTTGGTGACTTCTCAGTACTCCAGAGAGCAGGGACCACTTCCGCTGAAAAAAAAACAACAACTTTTTTTTTTTTCCTTTGCAGGAGTAAGATATTACTCAAGCAACTACTACCCTGGAAATAAGGATCCTTTTCTTGGATAAGCATATTATAGTGGAGTCATCGAAATCTAATGCCAGCTCCCTCCCTTCCTCCAGGGTGGCCTGGAGCTTGAGAGCCCCCTTTAAAGGGTGTTCAGAATTTCCCCTTGGTCCTGTGGCTGCTGCCCTGGGGGCTAGTGTTAACCCCTAGAGACCAGAGACCCTAGAATGCATAGATACCTGCACAGCTAAATAAACTTTGTGCATTAACCTTAAACTCTGGGGAAAGGGTTCCCTGCCAGGGAACCTTATAGCCCTTCCTGGGCCCTTTGGGAGTGTGTGTGTGTGTGTGGGGGGGGGTGTCTTTCCCTAGATATTATCCTGGGGCTCGCCCCTAGCATGCCCTCAATGGGAGATTTTCCTCCCTTGATGGCCCTGTGCTGTTCCAGTCCTGCTATGTCTGCTCTGGATCTGACAAACACCTCAGCTCTCAATTGCTTTTACCTAGCTTGAGGGATCAAATGATGGTTTTTCACCATAGAGATACTCTTGCTATTTTTACCTTGAGGTAGAAGGCATCTCCAGGGCTGGGAACCTACTCGACTTCACAGCCAGAGCCTTCTCAGCACCCATCTGTATTCCAAGTTCATTTAAACACAAGAGAACTGAGCCTGTGACACTGCAGGGCTGCGAATTGCACTCTCTCTTATTAAGGGCTGAGATTGCCAGCTACCACCGGAGTGGCCAGCAACCCAGCTGCAGCATTCTCTAAGGCAAACTAGCACTTAGCTCTGCCTTGCAGCTGGGGGTTAAGTCAGTATGCTCACAACTGAAGTACAGAGACATGGTTCACACATTCTCATGACTAGGATACAGCCATACTGGGCCATAACTTGTTAAGGAAGGACAGAGAGGACAGAAAAAGGGGAGTAGCAGCTCTTTATGTCACAAAGAATATCCAAACATCTGAATTGCATGAAATGTGGGGTAGAGAAGTATTATAGGCAGTCCTTAAAAAAAAAAAAAAAAAAAAAAAAAAAAAAGATGGTGCATCCATTTTTGCTGGAGTGGTTTACAGGCTTCCAACTCAAACGAAGAAATAGAGATCTGGTCGAAGACATCCAAAAGGTGGGAAAGAAGGGAGAAGTGGTGATTGTTGGAGATTTTAATCTGCCAGATGTAGACTGGAGAATCCCTTCTGCAGAATCTAGCAGAAGTGAGAGATCGTGGATGCCCTGCAAGGGGCTCTGTTCAAACAAATGGTAATGGAACCCATGAGGGAGTTATACTTGAACTAGTGCTCACTAACAGGGATAATGTCTCTAATGTCCGGGTGGGTGCCTACCTCAGCACCAATGATCAAACAGTATGGTTTGATATCGCAAATAGGATACAGAGAGGTCACACGAAGACCCTAGTTTTGAATTTCAAACTACAAACTTTGTCGAAATGGGGACGTACCTGGAGGTAGAACTAGAAGACTGGGAGAAAATGAGAGAGGTGGAACAGTGGGCCAAACTAAAAGGAGCAATTACAAAGTCAACAAATCTATATATGTTAGGAAAGTAAACAAAAGTAAGAGAAATAAGAAACCGATTTGGTTCTCAAAGGAGGTGGCTGATAAAAAAAAAAAGTTCTCAAAGACCTACATTGGCTCCCGATCCCATATCGTATCCAATATAAGTCCCTCACCCTCATACACAAAACTCTACACAACCAGAATATGCATTGGCTCAATGACTCACGTACCTTCCACAGCTCCAACAGAACCACTAGATCTCACTATTTGGCAACCTACACACACCCTTCACCTAAGCTTACTCACCACACCTCTACAAAAGAGCATGCACTATCCATTGCAGGGCCAGCATTATGGAATACTATGCCTTCTGACCTACGCCAAGAACAGTGTTTACAAAAATTTAAACAAAAATAAAAAACCTGGGTCTTCATACAGGCTCTCTCCTGATCCACTCCCATGCGCTTTCATGTGCTCAGTAGGAACCCCTGCCTCTCTACACCCCTCTGCTCCGCACCCTCCTCCCCCCCTTCAAATCATTTCACAACCCCCTGTACCCACAATTTAACCCTAAGTAGTTATTTGCTCTCTCTCTCTACTTCCTTGTAAATATGTTCTCTGCTACTATATTGTATATTACTGTACTTTATTTAGATTTATATTCCACTTTTTGCACTTTTTTCAGCACTTCAAAGTGGATTACATTCAGGTACTGTAGGTATTTCCCTATCCCCAGAGGGCTTACAATCTATGTATGTACTTCTCTTTGCATGCTGAAAAAGCATTTGATAGAGTCAAATGGCGTTACCTTTCAGCTACTTTGTGATGGTTTGGATTTGGTCCTTCCTTTTTGGCTTGGATCCAACTTCTTTAGCATTACCCTTCTGCCTTTCTTTACATTAATAACAGGATTTCCCCCCGTTTTGAGTTACACAAAGGTACTAGACAGGGTTGCCCCCTATCTCCCTTCCTGTTCAGCTTGGCTTTGGAAGCCCTGTTGGCTATCCAGCGAACTCCAGCAATTGAAGGTGTTGATTTGTATACCGAAACATATAAGCTTTCCACTTACCGTATTTTTCGCTCCATAAGACGCACCTGACCATAAGACGCACCTAGGATTCAGAGGGGGAAAATTAAAAAAAAAAAAAATTGTGCTAAACCGGCTCTGCGTCTGGGCGTCTTATGGAGCAAATTAGGGGAGTGCATAGTTTTTTTTTTTTCTCCCCATTTTGTTTTCGGGTCTGGGGAGGGCCATTTCGGTCCACTCCCCAGATCAGAAAACTTTTCTTTCTGTGGGAACCCCCAAACCAACCCTTTAAATTAACAACCTCCACCCCCCTGACCCCCCCAAGACCTGCCGAATTAATTTCCTGCAACCCCCCACCCTCCTGACACCCCCAAGACCTGCCGAATTAATTTCCTGCAACCCCCCACCCTCCTGACCCCCCCAAGACCTGCCAAACGTCCCTGGTGGTCCAGCGGGGGTCCAGGAGCGGTCCGGGAACGATCTCCTGGGCGTGAGCCGTCGGCTGCCAGTAAACAAAATGGCGCCGACGGCCCTATGCCCTCACCATGTCACTGAGACCGACCGCTGCTATTGGTCGGTCTCAGTGACATAGTGAGGGCATAGGGCCGTCGGCGCCATTTTGTTTACTGGCAGCCGACGGCCCAATGCCCTCACTATGTCACTGAGACCGACCAATAGCAGCGATCGGTCTCAGTGACATAGTGAGGGCATAGGGCCGTCGGCTGCCAGTAAACAAAATGGCGCCGACGGTCCTATGCCCTCACTATGTCACTGAGACCGACCAATAGCAGCGGTCGGTCTCAGTGACATAGTGAGGGCATAGGGCCGTCGGCGCCATTTTGTTTACTGGCAGCCGACGGCCCACGCCCAGGAGATCATTCCCGGACCCCCGCTGGACCACCAGGGACGTTTGGCAGGTCTTGGGGGGGTCAGGAGGGTGGGGGGTTGCAGGAAATTAATTTGTCAGGTCTTGGGGGGGGGGGTTGTAGGAAATTAAGTCGGCAGGTCTTGGGGGAGTCGGGGGGGGGGGGTGTTTGTTAGATTTTTGTTTGGTTTTTTTTTTTATATTCGCTCCATAAGACGCACATACATTTTCCCCCCACCTTTGGGGGAAAAAAAGTGCGTCTTATGGAGCGAAAAATACGGTATGTTGAGATTTTGTTATTTATTAACAACCCTGCTGCTTCTTTACCACATTTATTTTCCATTATATCTACTTTCTCTTCTTTTTCTGAGTATCTGGTCAAATGGCCTAAAACTGAGTTACTTCCTTTAAACTCTCTTGGGACCCTGGTTGATGTCTCTGCATACCCGTTCCAAGAAAATGGACTGTGGTCTTAAGTACCTGGGTATACATTTCTTTGAAAAGTTGTCTTCCACCCTCTCTCATTGCGAAGTTTCCCTTTGTGATTCTATTGTATGTGGGTCTCCTCTTTATTTAACATGGTGGGGGCGCCTCAATACAATACTACTAAAATGGTGCTTGCTCCCCGTTTAAAAACTTTGTATTCTCCATGATCCCCATTTTTTTTTCTGGTGATTTTTATAAGCAGGTGGATTGTTTGCTCACCAGTTTTCTCTGGTGCCAAAAATCTCCTCGAATTGCACTAACTTAAGAAAAGGCAGCAAGAGTTGTGCGGGGGTTAGTTTTCCGGATTTCTATAGTTATCACCAAGCATTTATTTTACAGCAGGGGTATCACTGGCTGTCCAATTTACTTTCTTTATCCGATAATCCCTTTGGGGCCATCTTAGGGATGAGTCCCACTCGCTTTGTTAAAACTAATCCCATTTTAAGCTCCATGCATAGAGCATTTTTGAAATATGATTGCCTAGTGTCTTCTAATTTCCCAACTTGGCACCCTTGTAGTTTCACCAGCATATTCGTACTGGTGGTGCCAGCATAAACTAGAAATGCTGGCAAGACTGTGGTATTTGGTTTCTATCTTCCATTTTGCAGGACAATTCCTTCTCTTTTTCTGATTTGAGGGCTACTCACTCCCTACCTAAACCTCTGTTTTATTTCTGATTGCCTCACGCCTTCTTTGCTCTCCAAGTTTTGTTTCTCAGCCTTACCTGAATTATATGTACTATACTGTGATTTTGGTCCTTTTGGCTTCTCGGATTTATAAGACGATCAAAGCTTCCACCTTTCCTATTTTGTCTGGGCTGCAGAATGTATGGCTTATAGAAACCGATTGTTCTTCCGATGATGTGGACCGGCCTTCCTTTTCCTGTTCTTTTTTGTGTGTTTAGAACATAACATAAGAAATTGCCATACTGGGTCAGACCAAGGTCCATCAATCCCAGCATCCTCTTTCCAACAGTGGCCAATCCAGGCTACAAGAACCCAAAAACTAAGTATATCCCTACTGATGCTAGTAATAGCAATGGCTATTTTCTAAGTCAACTAATGGACTTCTCCAAGAAGTTATCCAAACATTTTTTTAAATCCAGCTACCTAACTGCACTAACCACATCCATTGGCAACAAATTCCAGACTTTAATTGTACGTTGAGTGAAAATGAGCTACATGCTAACTTCATGGAGTGCCCCCTAGTTCACCTATTATCTGAATAATCGATTCACATTTACCCGTTCTAGACCTCTCATGATTTTAAACACCTCTATCATATCCTCCTTCAGCCACCTCTTCTCCAAGCTGAACAGCCCTAACCTCTTTAGTCTTTCCTGATAGCGGAGCAATTCCATCCCCTTTTTCATTTTGGTCGCCCTTCTCTGTACCTTCTCCATTGCAACTATATCTTTCTTGAGATGCGGTGACCAGAACTGTACACAGTATTCAATGTGCGGTCTCACCATGAAGCGATACAGAGGCATTATGACTTCCTCCGTTTTATTCACCATTCCCTTCCTAATAATTCCTAACATTGTTTGCTTTTTTGACTGCCACAGCACACTGAGCCTACAATTTCAAAGTTTTATCCACTATGACGCCTAGATCCCTTTCCTGGGTAGAAGCTCCTAATATGGAACTTATCGTGTAACTACAGTATGGGTTATTTTTCCCTATACGTATCACCTTGCAGTTATCCACATTAAATTTCATCTGCCATTTGGATTCCCAATTTTCCAGTCTCACAGGGTCC
Organism: Rhinatrema bivittatum; assembly: GCF_901001135.1. Classification (NCBI taxonomy): domain Eukaryota; kingdom Metazoa; phylum Chordata; class Amphibia; order Gymnophiona; family Rhinatrematidae; genus Rhinatrema; species Rhinatrema bivittatum. The sequence continues at coordinate 169,083,839 of NC_042616.1, read as the reverse complement.
TCCTGCAATTTATCACAATCTACTTGTGATTTAACTACTCACTGTCATCCAGTTTGACTCAATCTTTTTTTTTTTTTTTTTATTCCCAGAGTGTGTCATGGACGCCCTGGAAACTTTTCCGGGCAGGCAAATTGTCTTCTCACTGTTGTTGGTCCTGTTCCTCTCTGAAGGCCACATTGTCTTATGTTATTTTTTTTGTCCCATTGTGTTATCTTTTTGACAGTGGGTGTGGAGAATTCTCTCATATTTTGCATTTAGATGCTCCACTCACTTACCATACTGTTATTCTTAGAGGGGTGACCTTGCCGTTTGGTCTCCTTCTTACACATCGGAAATTATTGGATTTTTTCCTAGCAGTCACTATACATTTAATTATGATGAGTATTTTGATTCCTCTATTAAACTGTACGGATGCACAGACTAGTGTTTTTTCATTATATTGTTCTTGACTGGTACTGCCCTTTTTATCTTTTGTATCTTTTTTCCTTTTTTGTTTTCATTCATCTTTTTCTTTTATGAGTCTGTAATCATTTTCTTTCCCGTATGATATATTTGTAATAAACAGATTTGAACTAAAAATAAAGACACAGAAATTTAATATATTGCAAAAGTTGCTTTACAGGTTTTAACATATTCCATTTATCATCCCAGCTCATGTTTTTAATGATTTGTGCATTTCCTGATTAAGTTTATTTGGAAAAGGTGGCCAGTTAGAATTAAGATCGATCAGCTGTGGTTACCCAGGAGTCAAGGAAGGATGGCCCTTCCTAATCTCCATATTTACTACTGGGCAGCCCACTTGGTTTGTTTGTGAGCTTGGTTCGGCAATCATGCTGATTCATGGGTAGCTTTAGAGCAGGCACAGGCAGAACTGGCAAATTTGACTACTTTACTGTTTCTGCCTTCTGATTCATCGCATGGTTGATTGGACTTTACTCTACATACCCATCTTAGTCTACAAGTTGCAGATATGGAGGCAGGTTAATACATTTTTAAGTAAGGATAGTAGAAATCTATTTCCTGTATCCCTTATTTATGCTAAATCTGATATTTCTGGATGTACCTTTACGCCCATAGTAAAAGAGTGGGTTGACAAAAGCCTGCTCTGTGTAGCGCAGTTATGGGGCGAGAATGGTTTTATAGAGTTTAACGAACTTCAGAGTGAATTTGAACTAGATCCTGGTTCTCAAGATAGTTACTTTCAAATGCGACAGACTTTAGAAGGTCACCTGGACTTGGCGTGGCATACCCGTCCCCTAAAATGGTTTGGAAAATTTCATCACTAGGGTGGGCTCTCTCAGGAAGTGTATTGTGGTTATATATCGTGGTGTTTTGGTCGATACATTTGGAAAGGTCACTTCCCAGAAGCTGATTGATGCATGGAATGTGGATTTGGACCTACATCTTGATTTTAAAGCTTGGAAGATTATATGGAATAATGCTCATCATAGTACTATTTGTATGAGACTTACAGAGCTTATGGTTCACCTGCTTCATAGGACTTACTGTACCCAGTTCTTTGCACGGTTTTCTGCTGAAGGGAGTCTGGATTGCTGGAGGGGTTGTGGTGAAAGAGGTTCTGCCCTGTGGTTTGAAAATTTGGATTCCAAATTGCACAGGAAATTGCAGATATTACAGATTCTGCTATACACATTCAGTCCCTGTTAGGTCTTGGGAAATGGGATGGATCCTTGGTGCCAGTGAAGTGCAGGAAACTTGTAGGGCAGCTATTGTTGGCAGTACACTTCACCACTACAACCTTTTGGAAATCTACTCCAACTTTGGCTTACTGGCGAACCCAGGTTCACGATATTGCTGATTTAGAAGAGCTGCGCTTTAACCTTAAGGAGGAATTTTACAAATATGAAAAAATATGGTGCTTATATCATTTACATTATGGATCCCCTATACCTGCTATGCCATGAGTTTGTTGTTTTTTTTCTATTTACTGTGCTGTGTAAAGATTGTGCACTAGATATTTATATATGTAATGTATGCAAAAAAAAATTTATTAAATAGTAAAATAAATAAATTAAAAATTGGTGAACTTTCTATGGGCACCAGTCTGCTCCAGGTAGAAGGTAACAGTTCTTTTGCAATCCAGGGAACAAAGGTCCCATCACCTGTATAGACATTCTACTGAGGAAAATGATGGCAGAATTACTGACTGATTAAAAGTGAAAGCCCAGCACCATTTTAGGCAGGAATTTAGGATGCACATGGTGTACTACCCTATTATAATAAAATATAGAAAATGGATAAGTCATTAGTGCTTGGGAGTTCACTGATCTTCTGGACTGAAGTGACTGCCACAAAAAAAAAAAAAAAAAAAAAAGACCCTCCAGACCATCAGTCCAGAAGAGTCAAAAGGCTCAAAGCAGGCTCTCATCAGCTGGTTAAAAACATACTGGTGTTCCATGACACTGTGGGATGCATCAACTAAAGCAACACCCACATGAATCTTACAACTAGGTATAGGGCTTCCTTCCTCATAGTGATGTGAGTCAACTGCAATGAAATGGTTTTTACACCAAACTCTGAAAGATGAAGTTACTCCAGTAATGTTTGTTTGAGAGAGAGAAAAAGATTTAGGGCCTTGCCCATACATTTAATGGGAAACTTTTACCATTTAAAACCATAAGGACTTCAAAGTGGACTCATTTCTAGAAGCCAGAAAGATGTGAGGCATTATATGAGAGCTTCTTTGGTTGTGAGAGGCAGTGTGTACACTGGGATGGAGCAATGATCCCTGCATGATCATGTTATGGAAGCTCCTAACTTGATAGGTTTCTTCAGGGATTAAATTGAACAATTCACCCTTGGGCACCTCTTTCTTGGCCAAAAATGAATTAGAATAATAATTCTCCAGTCCCTTCTGAGTTTTATTAAGGTTTTCTCTACCAGTAATAATGGAGAACATGCATGAAGAAATCCTGTTTCCTTCAGTGGGGACAGGTTATCTGCAGCTAGCTGGCCTTTTTCAGAGCAGAAGACTGGTACCTTCCTATTCAGGGTTGCTGTAAACTGATTATCTTGGAAGCTCCCCTCTCAAGAAAGATTCTGCTTGCTATGTCCTGATCCAGAGACTACACAAAGGGGGGGGTTCGAGATGATGACTGAGTGTCTGTCAAGGTATTTTACTTTTCTATCAGGTACATAACTCTTAGGGTTATGCCTTGAGAGATGACCCAGTTCCACACCTCAAAGTCTCCCAACACAGAAGTGATCATGTTCCTCAGTACTTGTTCAGGTATATTATGACTACCTGACTTCTTGCTGACCTACCAATTTCTGCAATTCAGAGAGAAGCTGGATATCTAGAACTAAAGAAGCAAAATTCCCTCTCACTCCTGCTAAGCACCAATCCCTTGGCCTATTCTAGGACTCTATGCAAGTATTGCATCATGTAAATCTGGTAAGCAACTGTTTGGAAAGGAAGCATAATATTCTGGTAATTCTCTAAAATAGTATCTGAGGAGGTCAAAAAGAGACCCTGGTCTTACCCGAACCCCATTAATCAAAGATGTCAGCCTTAGTCATTCTTTGTACAAAATCTGAAAAAGAAACGTCTTCAGGAGGAAAAAGTCATGATAGAAAGTCTAGAACTGGACTAGAAATAAGTAGGGACTTAAAACTTTTGTTCCCTAAAAACAGAGGGGTAGATTTTAAAAATGTGCGCGATCGCGTACTTTTGTTCGCGCACCAGGCGCGAACAAAAGTACGCTGGATTTTATAAGATACGCGCGTAGCCGTGCGTATCTTATAAAATCCGGGGTCGGCGCACGCAAGGGGGTGCACATTTGTGCAACCTGCGCGCGCCGAGCCCAGCGCGCGCTGCCTGTTCCCTCCGCCCCCCCCCCCACCTTCCCCTCCCTTCCCCTACCTAACCCACCCCCCTGGCCCTATCTAACCCCCCCCCCCTTTACCTTTGTTGGCAGATTTACGCCTGCAAAAGCAGATGTAAATCTGCGCGCGCCAGCGGGCTGCTGGCGCGCCATCACCCAACCCGGGGGCTGGTCCGGAGGCCTCGACCACGCCCCTGGGCCGGCACCACGCCCCCGGGCCCGCCCCCGAAACGCCACATCATTTCGGGAACGCCCGACACGCCCCCTCCCTGCCCCTTTTACGAAGCCCCGGGACTTACGCGCGTCCCGGGGCTCTGCGTGCGCCGGCGGCCTTTGCAAAATAGGCACACCGGCCATTTAAAATCTGCCCCAATGGTTTTAAAGAGGTTTAAGGATTGTGTGGACCCTGATGCTGAAGCTAGAAAGGCCTATAATTTGGCTCAGTTTACCTTGGGGGCTACCTGAGAAAGAAAGGCATGCAAGGTTTCCCCACTCTAAATGTGCTTAATTTGTTCTTGGTGCAGAAAGACTGCGTGCCAGACAGCACACAAAGGAGAGGTGCCCAAGGGTGAATTGTTCAATACAATCACTAGAGATCAAGTGCTTGGTGCTGGGACTTCATCTCTGAATTGAGTGCCTCAACAATCCTCTTGTCCAGTTATATCTCAATAATCTATATAAATAAAAATGTTAAATAGTTTGCACAAAATCGCTAATCTCTGCAACCACTTAACCGATTGCGTTCAAATTTGGACACAAGTTTCACCTCACATACGGCAAGGATCTTCTACACTTACATTACATATATGACACACCGGGGGCTGGTAAAAAAAGTTTTAAAATTTGGTTCCACAAAACAGTGACATCTGGTGGACGTAAGCGGAAGCTCTTACACCTTACACAAATGCTCACAACCCACACACACACACGTGACCAATGTTTGCGATTCACACACCCTCCGAACAGACACAAATCCACCCTCCTCACACACACCCCCACACGCCAATTGTACTTATTTCACACACCCTCCAAACACACACAAAAACCCACTAAATACCAGCATGCTACACCGGGAGGCCACTCACATGCCACATGTTTGCAATTCCCACACCCTACGAAATCACACACAAACACCCTCCTCACACCCCCCACGCACTTGACTTTTCTACTTACTGCCCACACCCTCCGAACGCACGGAAAACTGCAGAATAATTCGGGCTGCTCCAGCTGGGGGGGGGCAACACCGCTCCAGGACACATCGCATACACTACGGCCGTCGGCTGCCAGCAATCAAAATGGCGCCGACGGCTCTTTCCCTTACTAGGACACTCGAGAACGCCAATAGCGGCAGTAGCCCATGTGACATAGTAAGGGTGAGGGCCCGTCGACACCATTTTCTGAACTGGCAACTAGCGCACCTTCGCCCTTACTATCTGAGCAAGACGACATCTCGAGGGCCCGGCGCCAATACTTCCATGCCGGAATGAACGCCCGCTCCACCAACTACCATTTTTGAAAAGTATCGTCGGGCCTGCGTGGGGATGTTCTTGCGTCCATGTTCGGGGGGGGGGGGGGGGGGGGGGGGGGGGGGGAGGAGGCAAGGAGGCAGTTCCGAGATTCTGCAACTCTTGTGGGTTAGTCTATTTCGCCAGCCGGGGGGGGAGAAAGGAGGGGGGGGGAGGCTTATATAAACACGTTTATGTGAGGATTACTTTGGGGTGCAAAGGGGGAGGGCACACACAAACACATATACAAAATGTGCACCATCTCCGAAAGGTTACAAAACAGCCCTCACCAGGTGGGGAGTCACTGAGGTGACTGTGAGGGGAGGGAGAATGAGGAGGGAGGTAACTGTCAGGGGAGGGAAGCTGGGGTGGAGTGACCAAGGGGGAAGAGGATGAGTGACTGAGCTAAATGAGCAAGGGGAAGGGGCAGGGAGGGAAAAGAATCTGACTCTGCCACTGCAACGCGTGGCAGGGGTCCGCTAGTGGCAAATAAAAGCATTAGGGTTAGCTTTGCAAGGGACTGGACATCTTCCATGGCTTTGAAGGTGCTGCTCGAAGGCTCCCGACTGCTCTGCGGGAAATTGGTAGGGTAGAGCCTGAACCTGGGAAGTATGGCTCACCTCCAAATATGGCCACTTTGGAAACTGTGGAACTATTCTACATACCTGGACTCTTGGAGTTTAGCATTAATACCTCAAATTCTCCACTTTTGCTAAGATTCATTCATAAGCCATATTATGAGCAGTCTTAGGTAAAGAAGATTTGACCCTTGAGGAAGACAGGTAACTCCATTGAAAATGGGCCTATGCCGGGCAAATTAAGTATTTGGCAAGCTAAGAGTTTAAGGTTTGAAATGACTCGAAATGAGTATGTTGAGTGGAAGATTTTTTTTTTTTAAGATAAGTATTGAGGTGTTACCATATGGGGAATTTCTAGATGTAATTTATAGGATGCAAAAATTAAATATTTTAAAAAGTCATAATATTTTTCAATAAACTGGTAAATGAAGTTACAGCAATTGCCCGATTTGAAAATACCTGCAGTCAATTGTGTAGAAAGAGACATCAGAAATTAGAGCACTCTTACATTTCTGATACAATACTATAAACGATGAACATGGTAAGTGATTTTTAATGAAATTAGAAGATTTACACCTTTATTTTTGTGGATTTTTATAAGGATATTGGAGATGCTGTGCAGCATATTGTTTCAGTCCTAATGCCACTGCCAGAACTGAATCAGTCTTCCTACACCATCAATAGACGAGCATGCAGTGCGTGCTCTGAATGCTGTCATTTAGAAAGCCACAACAGCTGACAATTTTGGCTTCTATTCTAGAACCAAAAAATGGTTAACTAGATATTATAACTGGCTGTGCTTAGATACTGAAATCACAGTGTGTGAATTACAATAATTAGGCACAGGATATGACAGTGCTGCCAAGTCCTTTCCTAGGTCAAAAATGACTTTCTGTATTAGACATATTTAGTGAAGTGATTTCTAGTTTCCTCTATTTATGCTCCTGTCCCTAACTGACCTGGATGAATAGGAATTTTTTCGCCTCCATGCTGTATTTCTAGCTACCATTGTTTCATGACCTGCTCAGCCCACTCCACAGCCAGATGAAGCCATCCATCCTCAAATAGAGTGGATTTGAAGGAATGTTTATTTGGTTATTTTGGTGAGACTACAAATTTGCCTGACCTTACAAAAAAACAATCCCTATCCAATAGATATTTTTATATTAGCCTTTAACAATCTGTTGCTCTTACCTGTTCATTCCTTAAGTGTTGTGTTCATTTTAATAGAACTCTGATACAAAGCAGGGTTGCCAGCTTTCCACCATGAAAATTCCAAAACACTTGGATGCACCTAGTAAAATTTTCACCAATGGTGTCGAGCCACTTCCACACACAACTATGTAGGGCGCAACTGGGAGCAGAAGTAAGGAGTGTGGCCTAGTATTTAGGTCATGCAGTATAGCAGGGGTGGCCAACCTTTCACACATCGAGAGCCACAAAACCAGAATTCGCACATGCATCCCCTCCTCAGAACAAAGACATCCCCACACGCACCCCCCCACCCTCAGAACAAAGACACACACATCCACGCTCACCTTCTCAAACACACACACACATTTTATTGTTATGCTGCTGCTCATGTGCTCACTCACTGGTAGATTTTAAAACCCCTATGCATGCTGGTGCCAGGAAATACACATGCAGCGCATGCTGCGTGGATTTTAAAACCTGCACGGGCACATGTGTATCTCCCGGCACACGCATTAAAAAAATTTTCACCAAAGGGGTGGGGCATGGGCCAGAACGGCAGCATGAAGTCTGCCCGTATTTACACGCCAAGCGCGTAATAGGGTCCCCTACCATGTAACTTTACTTCTGCTATGGCCGGCATGTAAGTCATGTAACAAAAAAAAGATAGGCTAGTCAGCAGGGTTTCTATGGCTCGGGGTTAATAGGGTAAAACGGAGGCAAGTTAACTAGAGAGGGTTTAGGAAGTCTTCTCCTTTACTGGGGCGAACTGGGAACAAACTGGCGAAACAAGTAATTGCGTCAGCACCTGTATCTACTAAAGTTCCCCCCGCTTACATGCATGAGTCTCCATTTGCGCATAGATATCCATCACTATAAAATCGCGCACACATGTACACACGTATGGCTGATTTTATAATACGCGCATATGTTATAAAATCGCCGTGTCCATATGTGCACACCGCCAAACACGTGCACCCACAGGCTGATCTTAAAAACTACTTGTCAATGAGTTCTTGCTTGATGACAAGCCCTTTCATAACCTACAGCAGCCCCCTTCCTCTCTCATTCACACCCCTACTCGCCAGGAGTCTCACTGGTTCAATAGCCAGTGTATGCAAATCGCAAGATGGTAGTTGGCCACCCCTCACACATGCAGAACACAGACAGACAGACAATCAACAAATTCAAAATAAAGAGACCATAACTATAAAATAGAAATGTGCAAACAAAAACTGAACAGAAACTGCAACAAGCCAAACTTGTTATACAGTGCAACAATGGAAAAACAGAAATCTGTCTATTCATAAAGCATCAAACAAAACCAAGAAATATAAATAATAATAGTAAAATCATATTAAGAAAGCTTTTTAAAGCAGCTTAGTCTACTGTTAGCTTGCATTTCAATGTTCAAACAGCTTTCAGGAAATGATTTTATTATTGATTAATCATTCACAAGGGCTTTGCTCTCCCAAGGTGGTGAAGGCTCCTCTTCACTCCTATGGACCCTTTTCAGTGGTGGAAGAACAAAACAAAATTTACATACAAAGTTGTGGATCCAACCAGAAAGCCCTGAAAATAAATAAATTAATAAACAAAAAGTTACTGGGAACCCAAATGGTATTTAAGCCTATTGTAACATGTGTGGTCTGTGGGCTTGGCCCTCAGAAAACCATACGTAAACAATTTCAATTACAATATAATAAACCTCCCATAGCAAAACAGCATTAATTGCCACCACTTACACTCAAACCCTACCTATGAAAAGGCAACACTGCACATATGACAGCAGTCCTTAAAACACCAATATATTTCCTATCAGGAAAACAGAACAAACCAAGCTGCTATAGATCTCTACACAGAAACTACATGCTAGCAGAACACAGATAGACCCTCATGAAATATAGAAAGAGGCCATAAAGCATAAATAAAAAAGTGCAGACAAAAAATGAACTGGAAGCTAAAAACCAAACCCTGTATGCAGAGTAAATATAGAAAACCCAAACATCACCATGCCTCATAAAACAAACAAAATAAATACTTCAATTATAATTAGAAAACAACAAATCAAAAGAATATTTCAAAACAGCTGACAAAAAGAATAGCATCCAATAATTAAGAACTCAATTTTTTTTTTAATTTAACCAAACACAAATAAAATATTTCAAACCAGCAGAGACAAACACTCAATGATTAAAACTAATAAGCTTTTTAAAAAACCCCACTCACCATAATCAGGTAGTTTATGACTTACACTCATCCTGAGATTTTTGTAGAGAAGTGTGTGTGTGTGTGTGTGTGTGTGTGTGTGTGTGTGTGTGTGGCGGGGGGAGGGGGAGAAGAGCATAAGAATATGCCATACTGGGTCAGACCAAGGGTCCATCAAGCCCAGCATCCTGTTTCCAACAGTTGCCAATCCAGTCTACAAGTACCTGGCAAGTACCTAAAAACTAAGTATATCCCATGCGCTGAGGCTAGGAATAATAGTGGCTATGTTCTAAGTCAACTTGACTAATAGCAGGTAATGGACTTCTCCTCCAAGAACTTATCCAATCCTTTTTTAAACACAGCTACACTAACTGCACTAACCACATCCCCTGGCAACAAATTCCAGAGTTTAATTGTGCTTTGAGTGAAAAATAATTTTCTCCAATTAGTTTTAAATGTGCTATATGCTAACTTCATGGCGTGCCCCCTAGTCCTTCTATTACCTGAAAGAGTAAATAATCGATTCACATTTACCCATTCTAGACCTCTCAAGATTTTAAACACCTCTATCATATCCCCTCTCAGCTGTCTCTTCTCCAAGATGAACAGCCCTAACTTCTTCAGCCTTTCCTCATAGGGGAGCTGTTCCATCCCCTTTTCATTTTGGTCGCCCTTCTCTGTACCTTCTCCATTGCAACTATATCTTTTCTTTAAGATACGGCAACCAGAATTGTATACAGTATTCAAGGTGCGGTGTGGAGCATTGTTTGCTTTTTTGACTGCAGCAGCACACTGAGCCGACAATTTCAATGTATTATCCACTATGACGGCTAGATCTCTTTCCTGGGTGGTAGCTCCTAATATGGAACCTAACATCGTGGAACTACAGCATGGGTTATTTTTCCCCTATATGCATCACCTTGCACTTATCCACATTAAATTTCATCTGCCATTGGATGCCCAATTTTCCAGTCTCACAAGGTCTTCCTGCAATTTATCACAATCTGCTTGTGATTTAACTACTCTGAATAATTTTGTATTGTCTTCAAATTTGATTAACTCACTGTATTCCTTTCCAGATAATTTATAAATATATTTAAAAGCACGGGTCCCAGTTCATAACCCTGAGGCATTCCACTGCCCACCCCCCTCCATAGAGAAAATTGTTCATTTAATTCTACTCCGTTTCCTGTCTTTTAACCAGTTTGTAATCCACGAAAGGTCATCACCACCTAGCCCATGACTTTTTACCTTTCTTAGAAGCCTCTCATCAGGAATTTTGTCAAATGTCTTCTGAAAATCCAAATACACTACATCTAATGGTTCACATTTATCTACATGTTTATTAACCCCTTTAAAATAGTGAAGTAGATTTGTCAGGCAAGACTTGCCTTGGGTAAAGACATGCTGACTTTGTTCCATTAAACTATATCTTTCTATATGTTCTGTGATTTTGATCTTTAGAACACTTTCCACTATTTTTCCTGGCAGTGAAGTCAGGCTAACTGGTCCTTAATTTCCCGGATCGCCCCTGGAGCCCTTTCTAAATATTGGGGTTACATTAGCTATCCTCCAGTCTTCAGCTACAATGGAGTATTTTAATGATAGGTTACAAATTTTTACTAACAGATCTGAAATTTCATTTTTGAGTTCCTTCAGAACCCTGGGGAGTATATCATCTGGTCCAGGTGAATTACTACTCTTCAGTTTATCAAGCAGGCCTACCACATCTTCTAGGTTCACTGTGATTTGGTTCAGTCCATCTGAATCATTACCCATGAAAACCTTCTCCGGAACGGGTATCTCCCCAGTAAACACTGGGTATCCTCTTCAGGGAACACCGAAGCAAAGAAATCGTTTAATCTTTCCGCAATGGCCTTATCTTATTTAAGTGCCACTTTAACCCCTCGATCATCTAATGGTCCAACTGATTCCCTTCACATGCTTTCTGCTTCATATATATTTTTTAAAAGTTTTTACTGTGAGTTTTTACATCTACGGCCAACTTCTTTTCAAATTCTCTCTTAGCCTGTCTTATCAATGTCTTACATTTAACTTGCCAACGCTTTTGCTTTATCCTATTATCTTCTGTTGGATCCTTCTTCCAATTTTTGAATGAAGATCTTTTGGCTAAAATAGCCTCTTTCACCTCACCTTTTAACCATGCTGATAATAGTTTTGCCTTCCTTCCACCTTTCTTAATGCATGGATAAAGGGGATGGAAAAGCTCCCCTATGAGGAAAGGCTGAAGAGGGTAGGGCTGTTCAGCTTGGAGAAGAGTCAGCTGAGGGGGGGATATGATAGAGGTGTTTAAAATCATGAGAGGTCTAGAACAGATAAATGTGAATTGGTTATTTACTCTTTTGGATAATAGAAGGACTAGGAAGCATTCCATGAAGTTAGCAAGTAGCACATTTAAGACTAATCTGAGAAAATTCCTTTTCACTCAATGCACAACTAAGCTCTGGAGTTTGTTGCCAGAGGATATAGTTAGTGTAGCTGGGTTCAAAAAAGGTTTGGATAAGTTCTTGGAGGAGAAGTCCATTAACTGCTATTAATCAAGTTGACAGGAAGTAGCCACTGCTATTAATTGCATCAGTAGCATGGGATCTTCTTGGTGTTTGGTTACTTGCCAGGTTCTTGTGGTCTGGTTTGGTCTCTTTTGGAAACAGGATGCTGGGCTTGATGGACCCTTGGTCTGACCCAGCATGGCAATTTCTTATATTCTTAATACATCTGAACTGTGCTTCTAGGATGGGTTTTTTTTTTTGTTTGTTTTTAAACATTGTCCACACCTCTTGCACACTTTTTATCTTTGTAGCTGCTCCTCAGTTTTCTCTATTTCTAAATTTATCAAAATTTCCCTTTTGAAAGTTTAGCACTAGAGCCGTGGATTTGCTTACTGTCCCCTCCTTCTAATCACTAATTCAAAAATTTGATCATATTATGATCACTATTGCCAAGCTAAACCTCGTTTTTTGCTTCGTTCTGACAGGGCTGAGGGGCCTCTTCTTTTCCTTTGGCTGATGGTGGGCCAACTGAATGAGCCACCAGCCAAAGCATGCCTGCAGCAGCAAAAAGAAGTCCCGGACACAGAAAGCAAAGAGCGCAGGAATGCACTAACCCTGCCACCCCACTCCTCCACCAATCCAGACAGCGCCTTCATCACCTCTCTCATCAATTAGGGGAAAAACCCCACAGCAGATGATAAAAATTAAGACATCTCGGTGGACTAAAACCTGGACTATTTCCAGACATTTTAGCCCTTCTTTTGGCTTCTGGACCTGAAAGAAGAAATCTGGACACTTGGCAACCCTAAAACAAACTAAATCTATGGTCCTGCAAACAGGTCAAAGTAAATAGTGAAAATCATTTCCAAAAACAAGCCAACACTTTCATTACAGCTACTACAACTAAAATTAGTGTATTCAATTGAGCGGGGCTTCTACTTCGTCAAGGAACTAAATCCAACTTAAAGCAATCATGCTCTGGAAGCAAAATTAAAACATAGTATTCAACTAGCAGTACTCTAGTAGCCCATCAGCAAGACTTAAAAACAGCTTAAACCATTATTTATTTATAAACATTTGATGTTCTATGTTTCCAAAACAAGTCCCAAGGCGGATTACAATCAGGATTAGAGTTTGTTACAATAATGCAAGTTTACAATCAACATAGGGAACACAAAGGAAGTCACACAGAGTTAAGAATGGAAGTACAATCTGCTAGCCAGTTGGAAAAACTGGCTAGCAGACTATCTCCAATCTTAACAGGATCATAAGAGATGAACAGCTGCAAGGCAAGAAGTGGCTAAGTTCTCTTTCAGTAGTAAGCCAAGGTTTTCTTACAGTCCAATGAATGAAGGGCTTTCTCCGTTTTATGTGCATGCAGTCTTGGAAAAAACGTGGGTAACACGATGGCCTGATTTATATCATAAGCTGACACCACATTTGGTAGAAACTGGAGTAAATGCAGAGGACCACCCTATTGTGGAAGAACAGTATACATGGAGAGTAAAGTTCCAATGCCTGAAGCTCACCAACTCCTATTGGATGTGATTGCAACAAGAAATCACACTTTCCATGTGAGAAACATTAAATAAGCTGATTCTATGGTTGGAAGAGTGGCTTCATAAGCTGTGCAAGAACCACATTAAGCTCACACAGTACAAGTGGCTTGGCATGCCATAAACCTCTAGTAAACTTTGACACTAAAGGATGACTGTATATTGGTTTACCTTCCACTTGAATATAGTAAACCACTATGGCACAGAGATGCACCTTTACTGAAGTACCGAGACCTGAAGAATAAAGAAGAACTGAAGTAGGTCCCACGGTTTGCAATTTGTTTATAGTAGAAAGCCAATCAGAAATTTTGACAATTATATAACCTAGTTTAGGTGTTTGAAATATACAACTAGAAATTCTATATGCTTATCAGTAAAATCATTTGAGAAGAAGTTTATACTGGTGCCTTGTATGGCATTCTGCCTCTCCATAAGGTACTTTATTTAATATCTATGATTTATATTATTTAATAGTTTTTAATAAACTCTTCTCTACAGCTAGTGGCTTTAAGCATTATTTCAAATAACTACAACAAAGACTAATTAATGATGTGCATGAAAAAATAGAAAATATTAATTAGCTGTATTCTGTAAGTGTAAGAGCTGCAAGTACTTTGGAAGACAGGATTAGAATTCAGCAGAACTTGAAAACTTATAATACATAGGATGACATTCAAAAGAAATGCAAACAACTGCAAATTATTACAGATATACAAAATGGGTAATAACTGATTAAAGTCAAGAGAAATACCCTAGAAAATGATCTGGATGTTACTGCAGACCACAAACTATATGAAGCATGAATGCAGTATTCTTAAAAACTGGCATGCATTACTAAGACTATGAATTTTAATACAAGTTTCCTACTCCACTTAATGTTGGAAAGTCCTGTGTTGTAGTATTGCATTCAGTTTTGCGCCCCACATTTCAAGGGCAGCATAGAGTTTAGATGAAGGCCATAGGATAGCAACAAAAGTGAAAAGATATCTAGTTAATGACTGGAAAGAATGCGTAAAAAGGTTTATAGCAGAGTCATTCCATATCAAGTGGACCAGGGATCCATGCTCAACCTCCTCCAAATCGAACAAAATTTTGCATGGATGTTTTTTCTAGGGTCTCAAACAAAACCGTACTAAATTTTTCACCTGGATCTCCTTTGGGTGGAGAGCTAGAGACAGTTGAATGGAGGTCACCTCTGAGTACCATGCTCCATGCAACCTAAAAATGGATACTTTGTTCAGGTGCTGCAGCCCAACAACACCTCTCAGGGACCTGAAATGTTGTGGATTAGTACAATACCTGGTAAATCCCAGTGCAAAGTTTGGAACATAAAATGAGCTTGCCTCCTTTATTATGGACCAGCAAAGAATGTGAAAAATTTTAGAAAAGAAATAAGGCCTACTTTGTCTTCATTGCGGCTGACAAATACTTTGATTCAGGCCCTGACTGTACCAGTAATCATGGCCCATGGTATATGTATAAGATTTGCACTAGAGGCTTTACAGACAACTGGAAGCAAAGATATAATTACATAAAGACTCTATATCTCTTCTTTATTCAAATTTTTGCCAATTTTCAGGTGCAAATGTGTAGTTTTTAAATCTTTTCTTGGAGATCACGTGGTGCAGTGAAGGGGGAGGATGTAGGTCCCTCTCCCTCGGCGCCAGGCCTGCTTAAATCGGACTTCATCCACCCCTTTACTAGCGCCAAAACAGACTTAACTTATTACTCACCAGCAGCGAATACTCAGGGCTCTGATTTTGCTGGAATGTCCACCCGTGTGGTGAGGAAGGACAAGGAAAGGGGAAAAGAACATCCCAAGCCTGCTGAAACTCCTGTCATGGCCGCCATCAGTGAGTCTGTCAGTTCCCCCGTTGCGGCAATCGCAGATATTAAGTGCGCTGTGTTGGAGGCCTTGGGCCCTGAACTTAAAAATCTCTCCTCCAAAATCACTGGACTTTCGGCTAACTTCGGAAAATTTGAAGGCGATTTGAGGAGATCGAGTTCCAGGTGTCTGAGGCACAAGATGGCCTCCGCGTGGCCCAAACTGATATCGGCGCTTTGCAAAACGGCAGTAGCGAGGTAAGCGGCCCGTATAGAAGATCTTGAAAATAGATCCCGCAGGTCCAACCTGCGGTTTATAGGGCTGCCGGAAACGCTTGACGATCGCAATTTCACCACGACTTTGGAGGCTTGGCTGGAGAAGGATCTTGCTCTCTCTCGCACGCATGGCCGTCTGGGCATTGAGAGAGCACATCGCCTAGACCCCCGGGTCCCCAATGAGGCAAAGCCCCGTGTAGTGGTGGCAAAAATATTTAACTACGCGCACAAGCAGGAGATATTGCAAGCGGCACGAGGAAAAAAGGAGCTCACTTACGAAAATTCCCGGATCCTGGTATTCCAAGATTTCTGGGCGGCAGTCTTGGTGCAGCGGAGTCTTATGGCCCCGATATGTACCCAACTCATCGCTGTACCCGGCCCGCTTGCGAGTGTCATCCCCGGAGTGCAATGGTACAATACGGCTGAAGATGCATGCAAATTATTAACTGAAAAGGAGCCCGCACCGTCTGGTTCAGTGGAATCTTGAGTGCTTTTTGGCTTCTCAGCAAGGCGTTTTGTTTCGTCTCATTTTTCTAATTCTCCCCAGACTCATGAGATCTCGGGTCCCGAAGGCAGTTGCTTTGGCCGGAACAGTTGAAGTATTTTTGGATCCCGACTGCTGTACATACCGCATGGCCTTAGACTAATACAATTGTTTGTAATATTCTTGTTTCCCACATGGGGAGTTCTTCCTCCTGTAGTTGGCTATGTTGCTGGGTACCGGAGTTTTTGGTTGTAGAGTTCTTTTTCTCTTTTCTTAGTATTTCACGCTCCAGTAACCTGTCATGGGCCTTGGGTGGGCTGATCCTAGTTTTTGTGTTTGTTTTTTTGTTTCTTCTCTTTTATTTTTCTCTCTCTTATCGTTAATGCTGGGGGGGCTTTCAGGCTAGTCCTGCGACATAAGATGGCGCTGGAGATTTGGAGACCAGTCGGGCATGCATTTTGAAACGCCACTATCGGGGAGGCCTCGTGGTTTCAGCCCTAGGTGAACCTTTTTTCTGGTTTGACCCCTTTGGAAGCTATGCACGGAAAACCCAATGCCAACATAATTTACATTCCCTATTTTTCTTCATGTTGGGCCTGAGGGGGTTTTTTTTGGGAAGGGGATTTTTTTTTTTTTATAAGTCCTTCCATTACTCGATTTCCCCCGGGCTCCGAGGAACTGTTGGTTATTTTCTCTCTCATTCCATTGTTGGAGAACGATTTGGTTTTTTTCCAGCCCTAATTGCTTTTTCACGGGGCTTGGCCCTGGGGCATACCCTTTTTTTGTTTCTTTAACAGCACAGGGCAAATGGGTATTGTTTTTTTTCCCTCCGTGATTTTTACATGGCCCAGATAATTCTTCTAACAGCCTTGCCGAGACTACAGTTTGTTTTTTTTTATCTGCTAATGTCTCAGTTCGCTTTTCTTTTTTCTTCTCTTTTTACCCACCACGCCCAGGACAGAGCAAACTGCCATGTTTAACCAGTTAAGAGTTATAAATCATGTTGCGGCAAAACTGGCTGGATCTCAGATAGGGGGGGTGACGGGGTGGATAAAGTCTGAGGGTGGGGGGTTGGGTGAGTACGCATGGCAGTGATCTCGACCTTTGGTGAAGGTCTTGGGTATGTGGTACGAAAGGGTGATTGGGGGAGGGAGGGTGATGTGGGAGTTGGGGGATTAGGGGTGCTGCTGGGAAACTTTACAGTCCATATTCTCATGTTTTGTTTGCTGTCATTGGTCATATTATGCTCAAAGTGGGGAATTCCTCGGTGGGCAGTTGGGGGCCTCGACTGGGAGGGTCCCCACTGCGTTCTATTTTCATAAAAGTTTGTGTATTAAGAAATCTCTAATTCTGTCACTAATGTAATTACCTGGAATGTCTGTGGAATCAACTCACCTATTAAGCATTCCAAGATTGTGTCTCTTCTGAAAAGGCGGAAAGTTAATGTGGCATTTTTACAAGAAACACACCTGACTGACGCAGAACATTTAAAATTGGGTCGACACTGGGGAGGAGACATGTATTATGCCTCGGCAACCACTAAGTCTGTGGGTGTGGCAATTCTGATTCAGCAGAACCTGCCCGTCATACTGCGCACAGAAATTAAGGACCCTCTAGGGTGCTACCTAGTGCAAATCCTAAAGGTATGTCATGGGCTATGTCTACTGATCTAGTTATGGCCTAAATCAAAGAATACATCTGGAGCACTGAGGAATCAAATTAGGCCTTAAATTTATTTTGTAAAATGTTTCACATACTTTGCTGGCCCATAAAAAGGGTGGCAAGCTCATGTTAGGTTCCAAACGTTGCATAGGAACTTAGCACCAGAGGTTGTAATAAGCCACAAATTTTCAGCCCCTAACAGGGGTCGTTTGGCTGCAGTGCCCAGACAAAGTGGCTGATTTGCGTTGTGCGGAGCATAATACTCTAAGAATGACCTTCATTCAACTCTTGAACCAATAGAGATCCAGCCGAAAAAGTTTGCATAGTTTTGTTTGAGGCCCTGGCGAACATCCACACAAAATCTTATTCAATTTGAAGGATGTTGAGCATGGATGATTTTCTAAATTGGTCCACTTGACAGGGAATGTCCCAGCAGGGTTTATTTAATCTACAGAAGAGAAAACAGGGTGCTGCCTTCATAGTATTCAGATACAAAGAAGGATTATAAAGAGGGTGATCACAAACTGCTCTCTATCTCCAATGGGGAGAGCCTGGCATCCTGAAGTACAGTCATTGTGCAGTGGCGATACTCATGGCCAGATTTAAGGCCCTTGATTGCAGGCAAGACAATTTTTAGACAAAAAAAAGAAGTGGAGCTGTAGAGCAGGGACCAAGGATGGTCGTTAACTCTCACTGAATACCAACACATACAGTAGCAGCAGAAACAATGTGGCTGACAAGTATTCACCACTTGTCTCTTCAACCTTGGCCATTCTCCCTCATGGCCTCAACTGTGCCAGCAAATTGCACAAAAATCAAGGTCACATGGCTGCTCCCCTCTCAGAGTAAGCAGCCTCATCACTCTGCTCTTTTCTGTAGGGGGAACCAGAACTGATTTCTACCAGTCTCTTCTTTCTTAAGTCCCAGGAAAAAAAAATGCAGAATGCCATTCTGAGTCGTTCAGCCAGAAATTAATCTCTGGATAACAGACATGATACTACAGCTCACAAGTCAAACTTGTGAGTTGTAGTATCAATCATCAAGGCCAGGGTTGAAGCCTTGGTGACTGGCTCTGCTGCTCATAAATTTCAAACCTGTGCTAATTCAACCACTTTTGTATTTGTTCTTCACTCTGCAACTTTAATCTCTCTCCTCCTCCCTCATGTTCCCCTTCCACCTGAAGCAGAGGAGAGAACAGCCACTCTGCTCCTTAAACCAACCCCTTCCCTTTCCTGTTCTATAGGGAAGGTAATGGTTTAGAGACAGTAGTTGTTCTCTGCTGTTTGCTTCAGGTTAACCCTCTCCCTTTCCACTTCTCTGCAGGCTGCCTGAAGGGGTGGGGCTGGAGCAGAACACCCCTGCTTCAATGCCTCTCAAGTCTGAAAAGAAATGGCGGAACTGCAGCTGTTCCTCCAGAAATTAACCCCCTATTGCAGGGTTCCAGAAGGAGTCCTGGTGCATGGCCGTCGGCCACAAACGTTTGTGAAATAAGTGGAATAAGTACATAGGGAAGAGATATACAATTATAGGGGAAAAATTGATTGAAGGCTCATGGTGCTAGATCCATATCCTGGCTCCAAGCTAATAGCCCAAAGGAGGAGGAAACTGCCCACCCCACCATACAGGCAGCCTTTACTTTCACACAGAGGAAGAGGGTGGAAGGGAGAGACTGCTAGGAGACCCCACGCCCCAACGTGAGAGCGCTGTGCAAGAGACCCTAACCTTTATCTCCCTTTTGTTGGGCTGCCACTCCAATATCTTACATGTAGAATTTGTGAGAGAGAAATCTATCAGGAACCAAGGATCTGACAGGTAGAGGAACTATGGATGTCAAAAGAATATGAGAGCAACAAATTATGTAAAGCACAATAGCAAGGAAAAAAAAAAAAAAAAGATATAGAAACAAAGAAACAGCAAAAAAGGACCAAATGATCCACCCAGTCTGCCTAGTAAGCTTATGCCAGTATCTGCTTCACCATGCAGGTTACCCAGACTGTAAAAGTCAGGGCCCTCAGATGCTGTCCAAAACCAATTTGCCTTAACCCCTGCTGAGGAAGCAGAGAGTAATGATAGAGCCGCATCGAAATGGTTCAGGGTAGTAAAAGCCACATCAGTAAGTTACCGCCATATTTGTTCCCCAAACTATAAAAGTCAGGACCCCTTGGTGGTTGATGTCTGAATCCAATTCCCCTTTTCCCACTGCCGATGAAGCAGAGAACAATGATGATGGAGTTGCATTAAACCTTGATACTGTTTGTTTAGAGTGACCAATATGGTTCTTTAAGGAAGTGGCAGAAATAAGAACAAAAATATAAGCATTTATAAAGTACAGGGACAAAAAAAAATAGAATTATCTATCTTCTTTCTCCTATCAGTAAAAAAAAAAAAAAAAAGGAAGCAGGAACAGCAATTAGATGAGGTCTAAAACAGGGAAGATTATCCAATCAATAAAAGAGGGGAAAAAAGCAAAAGTAAAAAAAGAGTAAAGATTAGAAGGAAACAGCAGGGTTAGCGAGTAAGGAAATCAGCAGATGCCATATCTTAAATAAGTTCTTCTGTAAATAGCAAAATGGGAAGGTAATGAGCCAAACGTAGGATACAGAGCATATATCATTATGAAATAATCACAAACCCATCTACAGAGAGACATACTTACACAAATTAGAGTAAGGCAAAAGGACTTGGAGTCCATCCCAGAATACTGAAAAAGCTCAAGAAAGAATTCACTGCACACCTCAGAACTTTGCTCAATTTATCCCTAGAAACCAGAGAGGCTCAATGAACTGGAAGAGAATGAATGTAGTCCGAACTCCACTAGTGAGAACAAAGGAGAAGGCATAAATTGCAGACCCATCAAGCTAACATCAGTAGCAAGTAAAGCTATTGAAACAATACTAAAGAAAAAGCATACTGCAGAACATCAAAGCGAATAAATTACAGGACTCTTAACATGGGTTTATTAAGAGGAATTTTGTCCAACAAACTTGATTTCTTACTCCCCTTCCTCCGTAGTTTCCTCCTGCTTCTTTTGGCTTTCAGAACAATCAAACAGCATATATTATGCTGTGGCATGGCAAGCCTTCATTACAGGGGAAGATCTTAGTGAAGGAAACATGGCCACTGTGTGTCATTTTTAGGCAAATATTAAGACTCCCTCTCTGCCAGGGACTGTACATGCTGCCTCCATAGCATTCCCAACTCCAGCAGCTTAAGTATGGCCTCAGAACCAAACCCAGGTCCTTCACACAGCAGTGTGCAGCACCTGTCACTGCACTTATAAAGGGACAAAAGTACTGGATCAGGGAGGAAGAGTAGATGTGGTTTATCTGAATGTCAGCTAAACATTTAACACTGTTCCACAATAAAAGTCTGGTATGCAAACTAATCAGTTCAGGACTAGGTCAGAAGATGATTAAATGATTGCCTCTATGATGTCTAGTTTTTTTTTTTTTTATAATTTTTTATTTATGCAGTTTTAGATATATTACATCATATATCAATAAAGCAATAAAGATCCAAGGCATTAACAAAAAGAGAAAAAGAAAAAGCACAATCAATTTCCATATTTCCAATGGATCTCTAATTATTCAGGTAATATGGGACCAAGATAAGAATTTACAGAGCTCTTAAATAATCATAAATACTAAGGAAAAATAAACTGTACAGCATAAGACATATCCCTTAATTGATTACTGTGAATCAAGACTTTCCATCTAAGAAATCCCTTAGTTGCTCTGGTTCCATAAATATATATTTAGCCTCCTGATATTTCAGAAGACACTTACATGGATACCTTAATGTCATACTAGCACCTCTATTTATCGCTTCATCTCTCATCAAGATAAATTTTTTCCTTCTCTCTTGAGTACTACGAACCATGTCCGGATATATCCAAACATTTTGTCCATAATATTGAACAGACCTATTTCTAAAGAAAAACTTTAAAACCATATTTCTGTCCTATTCAAAAGCGAAGGACGCCAGTAAAGTTCCTCTAGACTTAACTTCAGAGGTAATAGATAACTCAAGCATTTGAGACAAGTTCATAGAAGATTGATCAGGTATTTCCGTTGGTTCAGGTTGCAATGATTTTCTTGAAACAAAGGCGGCTTTGGTAATTACCGGGGTAATTTCTTTAGGAATTTTTAAGCAAACTTCCATATATTCTTTTAGCATATCCAAAGGCATCATTTTCTTCAAGATAGGAAAATTGACTATCCGCAGATTTAAAAATCGTAGTGAATTTTCAATGTTTTCAAATCTCCTTTCTGTTATATTGTCCATTTTTACCAAATTACCCTGGATCTTTTCCATCGTCTCAATTTTTTCCTCCAATTTTCCTATTTTCTCCTGATTTTCATTTGCAACTTTCTCTACCTTCAACCCTCTCTTATTCAAATCCAAAAATGCTTGGGTTAAAGTTGTAACAGCAGATTCAATAGAGGTCATAGCATTCCACAATGAGTCCAGAGTGACTAAAGGCGGTTTCTGTAAGGAAAAAACCATTTTAGGTTGTATTTTTACCAAGTCTTGAAGCACACTGGATCCTTCGATGTTCTTTGCCAGACGAGCCTTTTGGGGGTCCGGTGTGGAGGCTGCGGTAAATCCCGCCGCTCCTCCAACCTCTCCGGGCGACAACACCTCGACCTGTCCGTCCGGTTCAGCGTGCAGAGACTCTCTCCTCTCCATTGAGTCTCGTGATGTTTCGCTGCTTACCTCCTCCGGACAAGCTCTCGGTTGCGTCAGCGTCTCGGGTGCCCCCGGGCTGAGCGAAATCTCATCGGCCATGGACAGCATGCCGAACTCCTGCACCACTGTCCCCGCGGCCCTCGCCTCCGGCGTCTTCGGGGTAAGTTCGAAGAATCTATCGATCTTTGGTTGCTGCATTTCCTCTTCCTTAACGGAAATATTTTCCTTGAGTCGAGCTTTACGCTTCGTATGAGGCATGATATCTTTTTTAAGGAACAAGTAATCAAAAAAGGCAATTTTCTGGACCAAAGAACGGAGCGACCCCTCGACACGTCTTATGCGTCGGCCATCTTGGTCGCGTCCTCGGCCATCTTGGTCGCGTCCGATGTCTAGTTTTTGAACAAATGTGTTTACTTCTTATCTGTAAGTTGTGTAATTAGAATGTATGTTCAAAACTGTAATATTTCATTTTGCAAAGTTGATTCTTACTTTGCAATAGTTTTGAAAAACTAATAAAAAAAAATTAAAAAAAAAAAAGATGATTAAATGGGTAAGGAACTCAATGAGCAAAAACTCAAAGTTGTACTCAGTCGAGTCCATTCTAGTGAGGGTAAAATAATCAGTGGAGTACCTCAGAGCTCAGTGCTAGGGCCTGCTCTTTTAAGGGTCTTTACCAAAGACACTGCAGAGACACTAAAATCTGTTAAAGGACAGACATATTTGGAGGGGTGGAAAAATGAAATGGGCATGATAAAAACTGGATTAATGACAACCATAGGTTTGGAAGCTGTGTTTCAATGCAAAAACAATTCTGCACATGGGACACAGAAATCAGTAGCGGGATATGAACTAGAAACTGCCTAGAAGAAAAAGGAACCTGTGACTAATCATCACAGATAGCCTGAAAGTTATTAGAGTAAAAAAGCAGCAGGGACAGCTAACAGTATGCTTAGATGCATAAAAGATGGGTATTCACAGCAAGAAAGAGGTGGCAATATTACCTTTGTATAGGCCACTAGTGAGATCCCACCTTGAGGCATTGATAGGATGGAAGCAGTTCATTGAAACACATCCATAACAGTATAGGGCCTGAAACACAAACCTTACGGAAGACAGAGAAAAATGGAGGATGTGTCAGAAATATTCAACGGGCTTCAATAAGGTTAAAAGACAATTTTCCATATACATAAATTCAGTGTTAAAGGGTCATGATATAAATTTGGAAAATGACTCCAAGTAAATACTTTATTGAAAGGGTGGTGGATGACCATTACAACATACCAACTAAGATCATGAGAAAATGTAAGCACATTTGAGACTGATACAGAGTGCAAGGGTAAGGGCAGGTAGGGAGTAGCAAATAGAAGTAAAACAGACTGGACTTGAACTTTAGACTAGTTTTAGTACCCTATATGCTCAAATCATAAAGGGAAGAAGACAAACAAAAACATGACAGCAGAAAAAGACCATATGAACTATTTAGTTTGCCAATACACAAAACTGCTAAGCTTTGCAATCCCTATCACTGCCTCAGATAGATCCCCTATGTGTCCCCCATGCTTTCTCGAAATCAGATATTATCCTTGTCTCCACTAGGAGGCTGTTTCACACTTTTTGTAAAGAAATACTTCTTTAGATTACATCTCAGTCTACCCCCTTTTACCAACATCCCATGATGTCTTGTTCCAGACTCTTCTTTCTATAGAAAGAGGTTCACCTCTTGTATGTTGTCACCTTTCAGGTATTTAAATGCCTCTATTACACCTTCCCTATTTTGCCTTTCCTCTATGGCAGTAGTTCCCAAACCTGTCCTAGAGGACCCCCCAGCCAGTCGGAATTTCAGGCTATCCACAATGAAAATGCTTGATATAGATTAGCATGCAAATTCTCTCTCATGCTTATTCATTGTGGACAAGGGGGTCCCCCAAAGGCAGGTTTGGGAACCTCTGCTCTAGAGTATACATGCTTAGATTGTTAAGTCTTTCCATTTTAGTAGCTGTCCTCTGGACTACTCTATCCCATTTACAGTATATATCCTTTTGAAGGTGTGGTCACCAGAATCACACACATTACTCCAAATGAGATCTCACCAGGGACCTATACAGGAGCAATATCACCTCTTTTGTTTTGCTAACCATTCCTCTCTATTCACCCAAGCATCTTTCTAGCTTTTGCTGTCTCCTTTATCCACTTGTTTAACCACCTTGGGATCATCCGAAACAATTCTGCACAGATCCCACTCTTGTTTCGTGCATATAATTTCAACTCTATACTGTATTACTCTCTTGGAGTTTCTGCAACTCAAATGCATGACCCTGCATTTTTTGCATTAAATCATAACTACTAGACTCTAGACCATTCCTCAACCTTTGCTAGATCACTCCTCATGCCTTCTGCCCCTTCCTGTCTACCCTGTTGCAGATTTTGGTATCATCTGCAAAAAGACAAAAGCTTCCCCAAAAGTCTTTCCCAAATATTTATAAAAATGTTGAAAAGAACCAGTCCAAAAACTGATCTCTGCGGCACACCACTAACATCATCTCTCCTTGGAATGAGCTCCGTTTGCCATACCTTTTGTCACCTCCCACTCAACCAGTTTCTAACCTAGTCAGTCACTTTAGGGCCCATACCAAGAGCACCCAGTTTAGTTATAAATCACTTACACAAAACTGTATCAAAAGGTCTTACTGAAATCTAAGTACACTGCGTCTAAAACTCTCCCCTGATTCAACTCTCTAGTCACTTAACCAAGGAAATTGATTGGATTCGTCTGGCAAGTCTTCTCTCCGGTAAAAACCTACCACCTCAGATTTTGTGATCCATTGGATTCCAGAAACTGCACTATCGTTTTTTAGCAGT
This sequence comes from Rhinatrema bivittatum, assembly GCF_901001135.1. Taxonomy (NCBI): domain Eukaryota; kingdom Metazoa; phylum Chordata; class Amphibia; order Gymnophiona; family Rhinatrematidae; genus Rhinatrema; species Rhinatrema bivittatum. Next base: position 169,058,652 of record NC_042616.1, on the reverse strand, counting down.
GATTCCATTAGTTTATTTACCACAGAGGTCAGACTAACTGGCTTGTAGTTCTCAGCTTCCTTCTTACTTCTTACCACCAAATCCACTTGTCTATAGTCCTCCAAAACTATTCCAGACTCTAAAGAATCAGGAAAAAGGTCAACCAGAGGAGCTGCCAGAATTTCTCTTAAATTCCCTCAATACTCTTAGATATATCCCGTCCGTATCCAACACTTTATCTACATTAAAGTTTAGCAAGCTACTCAAGCAATTTTCTGAAGACTGAAGTTTCCTTTTCTTTAATCTTGGTCTTTTTTGTGGTCCTACTCTTGATCCTTCCTTGGTGAGCACTGAACAGAAAAATCTAATAAAAATATATAGAGGCTCTCTCAATACCACTTTTGTACTTCCTCCCATTACTAACATACCTAAAAAAAAAAAAAAAAAAAAAAAAAAAAAAGAGTCTTGTGTATTTTACCATAGACAACAATACCATGTTATTTTTTTCTTCTATTTGCATCTTTGCTCTCCTAATTTCCCTGTTTCTCTTAGCTTTTCCAGATACTGTTGCCAGTCTTCCTCTTTCTGCAATCTCTTGCAGTTTATGAATGCTAACCTTTTTTTCCTTACATTTTCAGTTACTTCTTTATAAAACCATAGCAGCCTCTTTTTCCTGTAACCTTTATTTACTTTCCTAGCTAAAGATTAGTTGCTTTTATAGTATATGCTTTTAGTTTTGCCCACTGCTCTTCTACAATCCCTAGATTTTCCTGTCCAGCTAAGGGCTCCTTGAGGTACTCTACCATTTTAACAAAAGTTATTTTCTTGAAGTCAAGGACCCTCACCTTTGAATGAACCATCATCTACACACTAATTGAACCACATCATCCGGTGATCAATGGATCTCAGATGATCACCCACTACAATATCAGAAACTGTCTCCAACATGCACACTTCCTATTTAACTGGCTCTTCTTCACTCATGTTAATCCCTCAGACTCCTAACCCTAACTGTGATCACCAAGGTTTTGTCCCATGATCCTCGCTGTCCTCTATCTTCAAGGTCTTGGCTCACCTTCTGCCATGACTGTTCATATTACTGCTTTACATAGAATACAGAATTCTTTATTTCATCTTCCTCCATATCATCTTCTATATCGTTTTGTCTGACTTCCTGCCTGTTCTTTGTAAATTTTGGAAGTATTTGCAGCCTCTTATTGAACGCATTTGAAAACAGTGACCTTTCCATTGTGAATTATTCATCTCCTCTCGCATCTCTTGCCTTTACTATTAACGCCACTCAACTTCATTGGTCTTACTCAGTAAGGAAAAGCAAATTTGTTTACTGTAAACAGTGTTTTCCGCAGATAGCAAGATGAATTAGCCACGCTTCATGCGTAACGCCATCCAGCGGTACTAGCAGAGCTGTCTCTCAAAGCTTTAGGGCTTTTGTCCTATTGGGCATGCGCACAGTTCCTGCACGGATTGTTCCAGAAGGCTCCTCAGTTCTTATCCAAGCAGGGGAAAAAAAAAAAAAAGGCATCCAGAAGCATAGAGCGCTGTCCAGAAACACATGGCTAATTCATCCTATGGAAAACAGTTTACAGTAAGCAAACTTGCTTTTGTCCATTAATATGTAGGCTGAATTAGCCATGTGTCCTGGGGAATCCCATGCTGAGGGTTGTTTAATTATATTTTAGACTATCTGCTAAGCCTTTTTTTTTTTTTTTTTTTTTTTTTTTTTTACACACTACCTGGATTCCTCTGTAGACTGCATTTATCTGAATGAAAGTTGGTTTAGTATTGCTCCTCCCAGTGAACCGCCCTTAGTCGCTGATTTATCTAGGCAGTAATGAGAAGTAAAGGTGTGAACAGAAGACCAGGTAGCTGCTTTACAGATTTCTTCTATTGGTATATTGTATAAGTGTGCTATTGAAGTTGCTGTTGCACATACTTGGTGTGCTCATACAGGTTGCTGCAATGGAATGGACTGGGACTTGTATGTAGCATAAGGTTATCCATTTAGAGAGAGAGTTCGCTTTGCAACTGGAGTTCCCAATTTATTGGGATCGTATGATATGAACAGCTGAGAAGATGTATGATCTTGTCTCCTGAGTTTGTAATAGCTTAATGCCTGCTTGCAGTTTAAGGCAGTGGTTCTCAATCGGTATGTCGCCACACTTCCCGGACCCCCACTGACCCATCTGCTCCCCCTACCCGAGCAAAATAGGTCCTCCACCTGGGCTTAAAATGCTGATATCCCGGGCGGAACACGGCAGGACAGCTGGAGTCAGCAGCACCGGTATGCTCTCTTCTTCCCGCCCTGCCCCCTGTGGCCCGGAAGAGGAAGTGGTGAGAAGCGGGTGCGTGCGTGGGAAGAAGAGACCATGCTAGTGCAGGCAGCGTTGGCCCGAAGAAGAGAAGAGGCCCAGCCTGAGGAATGAACAGCGTGGCTTGGAGAAAAACGAAGAACAACGCCAACCCCCCCCCCCCCCCCCCCGGCCAATGGGACTCCTCCGCGAGGGCTGAAAGTGAAGGAGGTTGCTGCTGCCTTTAGGGTTAGAAGTGGAGGAAGCTGCTGCTGTTGCTAGTTCGGGGGGGGGGGGGGGGAGTGAATGAGCAAGCATATGTATTTGAGGTGCTGTGTGTGTGTGAGTGAGACAGCATGTATGCAAATGATTAAGGTATGTATATGTGAAAGCAGTATGTTTATGATTAAGAGCCTGTGTGTATAAGTAAAAGAGAGACCATGTGTGTCTGTATGTGATTGAGAGCTGGTTTAGGTGAGGGAGCATGTGAGTATGTGATTGAGAGCCTGTGTGTAAATGAGAGAAAGAGAGAGAGCATGTATGTGCGCAATTGAAAGCCTGTATGTGTAAGCGTGAAAAGACAGACAGCATGTGTGTGAATGTGTAATTAAGAGCCTATATAAGTGAGAGAGAAAAAGCATATGTATATGTGAGCGATTGAGAGCCAGTGTGAGAGAGAGAGAGGAGAAACTTGCAAGCAAACCATCCCTCCTCCTAATTCAAAACAATCTCAGGGCACCTGGATATCAAACATTCCCAGGTATGCAGAGCAAAACATTTTTTGTATCATTATTATTTTTCATTATTGGGTCTTTGCGTGTCTATTTTGAAATATTTTATATGAGTTTTTAATTATTGGATATTCCATTCATCAGCTGTTTTGAAATAATCTGTTCTTTTTGTTAGTATGGTTTTGCTGCTATAGATTTTATATTTCTTGATTTGTTTTAGAAGGACTGGTGATGTTTCTCTTTTTCCTTTGTTACACTGCATACAGAGACCCTGGCTTGTTGCAGCTTCCAATTCAGTTTTTGTCTGCATACTTCTAGTTATGCATTTTGGTCTCTTTATTCTTTGTTAGGTGAGGGTCAGCACATGTGATTCAGGTGAGGTTATCTGCTGGCGTGTAGTTTCTGTGTAGGGCTCTATAGTAGCCTGGCTTGTTCCGGTTTCCTAATAGGAGGTGTATTGATGTCTTAAGTTCTGGTGTAATAATTTTCAGTATTGCCTTTTCTTAAGTAAGGTATTTACTGTTTGAGTACTGGAAATTGATGCTGTTTTTGTGTGGGATGTTTACTTTTTATGCAATTTCTGTTCAGACAGTATATGTATCTTTCACTTGTGTCATTCTTAACAATAAAAATAATACTGGGTCTTTATTTTTTATTAAAGCCGTGAATTGTAATGAGCAATGTGTCACATGTGAGCGTGGTCTGTCAGATGTGTCATGATGGGAAAAAGGTTGAGAGCCACTGTTCTAAGGTGTGAAGCTGTCTGTCCCATCCTGCACGTGAATCTTAGGAAAGAAAGTGGGGACGCTGATACTACCCTTTGGCAAAAACTTCAAATGGGTCCGTAGGACTATTTTGTCATGAAAGAATTGTAAGTATGGGGGTTAGTGTACAAACACTTGCAATTCCCTCACTCTTCTGGCGGAAGTGATTGCCACCAGGAAGACTAATTTTCCAAGTTAGATATTTGATTTCAGCTGACTCTAGAAATTCGAAGATCAATTTCATTAACGTGGTGAGAACTACATTCAGTTCCCAAAGTACTGGGAATTTTTGTATAGGAGGATGAAGTCGAATCATGCCCTTCATGAACAGAGAGATAAGGAGGTGCATCGATATTGGGTTCCCATCCTGTTGGTGATGGGCTATTGCGCTTAGATGCACTCAAATTAACAAGATGGCCAGACCTCTTGTGGTGAGCAGATGTAGGTATTCCAATAACTAACAAGACTGACAGGTGAAAAGAAAGGATTGATAGAATGATCTTTGCACCAGGTGAAATAATGAATCCATTTGAAGGCAGTTACAGTGTGTGGAAAATTCTTAGAGATTAAGATGACAGTAGATAAATGTAAATGCGCTATCGTCAAACATTCAAAATCCATGCCGTCAGATTGAGTGAAGGCTGAAGAAGCGATCCCTCCTCTTGGGTTAGTAATGATGGGCTGTTCCCCAGTTGTGGGGGGCATTCTGACATTTGTATGAGATATGCCTACCATGGCTGTCTCAGCCATGCTAGGGCTATTAATATTAACCTGGCTTGGTCTCGCATGTATTTTTGTATTGTTTGTTTAGGCTATGAGTGGTATCGGAGGGAAGGCATAAAAGAGAACCTGAGACCAAGAGATTAGGAAGGCATTCAGAGCTTTCTTGTATAGGCTGGGATGAATGGAGCAAGACATGGTCACTTTCTTGTTCTCCTCCATGGAAAATAGGTCTATCCAAGATCGTCCCCATTTTTGGAAAAGGCCATTTGCTATATCCTGTGACAGGGCGCACTCATGTGGTTGGAAAATCCTGCTGAGAGTCTGTCTGCTTCTGTATTCGTGATTCCTGGCAGGTAAACTGCCTGTAGAGTCGCATAGGTGGTTTTGGCCCAATCCCAGATTTTTAGAGAGTTTCCTGGCAGAGGATCCAGGGACTTGTTCCTCTCTGCTTGTTTATGTAAAACATTGCTACTTGGTTGACGGTGTAAATCATTATACTCTTATTTTGGAGCATGTGCTGGAAGACTTCTAAACACAGAGGTAGATTTTATAAATTTGCACGAACGCGTACTTTTGTTCGCGCACCAGGCGCAAACAAACGTACGCTGGATTTTATAAGATACGCGCGTAGCCGCGCGTATCTTATAAAATCCGGGGTCGGCGCGCGCAAGGGGGTGCCTGTTCCCTCCAAGGCCACTCCGAAATCAGAGCGGCCTCGGAGGGAACTTTCTTTCCACCCCCCCCCCCCGCACCTTCCCATCCCTTCCCCTACCTAACCCCCCCCCCTACCTTTGTTGGCAGATTTACGCCTGCCGAAAGCAGGTGTAAATCTGCCTGCGCCAGCAGGCTGCTGGCGCGCCATCACCCGACCCGGGGGCTGGTCCGGAGGCCTCGACCACGCCCCCGGTCCCGCCCCAAACCACCCCCTGACCCTGGACACGCCCCCTCCCCGCCCCTTTTACGAAGCCCCGGGACTTACGCGCGTCCCGGCGGCCTATGCAAAATAGGTGCGCTGGCGCGCGAGTGCCCTGCGCGCTTAAATCCAGCCGGATTTACTCGTGCAGGGCTTTTAAAATCCGGCCCATATTGAATAGCTCTGAGCTCTAGTAGATTTATATGACATAATGATTCCTTGTCTCTCTTTGCAATTCTAAGTGAAGGAGGTGGGCTCCCCAGCCCAAAGTGGAGGCTGGGGAGCCCACCTGTGGTTCGTATGATCTGATGAGGTTGTGGTTGGAGTGGAGCTCCCACTTCCAGCACTCTTTAGCAAGTTACTTTTTGAGGTCCAGTTTCATGAAATTGGAAATTGCTACTTTGAATGAAAGGGGTTGCAGGAACTGACACACCGACAAAAAAGGGGAAAAGCAGAGGACGGCTTCTACGGCCAAGTCCCAAAGCAAAGAACATTGCAAATTCAGCATTGTCTGAATTATAAAGAAGGCTCCTCACCCAGTTAAAATGTTGCTAGAAGTAATATATGAGTTTGACAGTTGCTTGGTTTTGATAGACTATAAATATTGCTACTCGTATAAGGCTTGGGGATAACTGCATGGAGTGGCAGTTACTACCCTTAAGAGAAACATGGCGGTATCCTGCACAGAATGGCAGATACTACTATAAGAAGTTGCTGGGCAGACTGGATGGGCATCTGACCCTTTTCTGCCTTCATTGCTATGTTATGTTTAAGATATTATGTACAATTTTTGATTAGCTTCCGATTAAAACTGAAATTCAGACAGGAAAACTTTTTTTTTTTCAGAAACTAACATTACATATCCTATATTTTAAATCAGTTTAAACTTCCAATATTGAACGTTACAGACTGCATTCCAGTAGAGCTAAATTGTGGCAATGATTTCTGTAAATTGATGCATAAAGGAATGGATCTGGAAATGTATTTATCCCCATTTTAGATTGTGGGCCTGGTGGAAATCTGTACAAAAGGTGTCAATTCTGACACCTAAACAATATACTAAAACTCACAAAGGATACAGGATATTTTCTCTAGGTGCCTCTGCATATATACAATAGTAAAGAAAAAGAGCAAATTTCCCTTTTGTTGTTGTGCGGTTTTGGAAAAAAGGTTGGTAATGAAATATCCTGATTGATGTGAAAAGCGGAAGAATTTGGGATGAGTCCCGAGTACTACTTTCTTATGATAAAATTATAAGTAGGAAGGAGAAGTGAACCAAAGCCTACAGGCTGAGCTGATAGCTGTGAGAAAGATCACATTCCAGGTGAGATACTTCAAATGAGCAGATTGAGGGGTTCGAAGAGCGAACTTATAAGAGCTGTGAGAACTACGTTCAAGTCCCAGGGAACTGGAGGCTTCTGTATTGGAGGGTGGAGATTAAAGAGGCCCCTCATGAAATGAGAAATCAGGGGGTGCGAAGCCACCAAGAAGTTGTTTTCCCTCCTATGGTAAGCCATTAAAGCACTTAGGTGGACTCTAACCAATGATGTCACTAGACCTGACATTGAAAGGTGGAGTAAATAACTGAGAATCTCTTTGGGAGGCAAGGAGAAGGGGTCAAATGTTCTGAAGTTGGCACCACTCAGCATATCTTTCCCATTTGAAAGAGTAGTTACATCTAGTCGATGGTTTCCTTGCTGCTATGATAATTCTCTGGATATCTGTGGGAAGAGTTAGACCTTGTAGGATCTCACGCTCAACATCCAAGCTGTCAGTTGAAGGGAGGAGTGTAGAGTATGAAGAAGGCAGCTGTCCTCTTGGGTCAAGAGCTCTGGGTCTTGTACAAGATCTAACGGATCGCCTTCTGAGTATTGTAACAGATAAGCGAACCATGGTTGTCTCGGCCAAGCCGGAGCTATGAGGATCATGCGAGCTCTGTCCTGTATCATTTTTTGAACTGTCCGTGAAATTGGGGGAATTGGAGGAAACACAAAGGAGTCCCTTTGAGCATAGAATTAGGAAGGCATCAGGAGCCATTCTGTACAGGCTAGATGAGCTATTTTATTTATATTATGAAACTATGTTCTTCCTTTTCCTTTTGGAAATGCAAATATTTTTAAATGAATAATTTATTAACTAATGTAAACCAATGTGATATGTACTCATGAAACATCGGTATATAAAAATTATTAAATAAGCAGAGTTGACGAACTTTCCGATTTTGTTCTGTGGTGAAGAGGCATATCCAAGGTTGCCCCCAGTGCATGAAGATTTGGTGTGCTACAGATGGGTTGAGGGACCACTTCTGAGGATGGAATATTCTGCTGAGGCGGTCTGCTAGAGTGCTCTCTAATCCTGGTAGGTATGTGGCTCAGTGTTGGCACTGTTTAAGTCCAACCCTGGGCGGAAGAATCAGGTTTTTCTTTTGGAACCACAAAATATATTACGTGCCATGACTCCCCTCTTGTGGGGGAACAGAACAATTGCGTGTAGGTTCTGTAATTTTGTTAGTATCCCTTTGACCATCTCTCTTTTGAGAGGGGAGGCAAAAGGGAAGACCTCTGGGACTGGTTTCCTGAACTCAAGGACATAGTCCTATCGCACAATGTCCATGACCCATTGTTCTGAGGTGAATAGGGTACCACTCTGAGTAGTACCTCAACAGGGCACCCTCCTACTGGAACTACCTCCAGACCCACAGAGAATCATTAGGCTGAATGGTTGCCACCTGCTCCTGCAGGTGGCTCTGCTTTTGCTCTCCTTGCCACACGAAAGGACTAGCTCCTACTGTGTGTCCCTAATGGGGTGTGCCTCATGGGCTTACACCTGCACCAGTCTCAGAAGCATTGAGATCTTTGTGATGCTGCATGGGTTTTATCTTCTGGAAGCCCCTGGAGTTTTGAGTCCTGTAAATCCTTCACTAACTTTTCTAGATCTTCTCCAAAAAGGACATAGCTCTTGAAAGGCAATTTACACTTGAGACTTTGATGCCGAATCTGCTGCCCAATTGCAGAAGCATAAAAGCCTCCTGGCAAGTACCACTAAAGCCAGAGTCCTGGGGAACATTCTTACCAGGCTGCACATATCAGCCAGAAAGCTAAGGCTGATTCTAGACAGGACAATTTTGGGCAGTCTGGGAGCTGTCAGACAACGCAATGCAGCTCAATCACATAGCCTCTGTAAATGGAGGCCTGCAGGGCCACTGCATTAGTTATAAAGGCCTGTTTCAGAGTTGCCTTTATTTTCCTATCTTGAGGGTCCTTCAATGCTGAACCCCTTTCTACCGGAATGGTGGCCTTACATGTAATTGACAAGACCAAAGCAACAACTTGGGGGATTTTGCGGAGGCTATTCCTCTCTCCCAGCAGCATAGGGTAAATTTTGCTTAAAATACTTCCTTCCTTTAGCCCCTTCACTACGGGTATCCCATTCGGTAAGGACCATAAACCTAAAGGCGCTGTGCAAGCGGAATCTTTGGTGGCTTCCTAAACCTGGAAGATAGGTTCTCCTTTGGCTGGGGGTCTTCCACAGAAATAGCTGACATCCCTAGAATGGCCACTACACTAAAAACAAGGGCTGCCAGCTCCTCTTTACGAAATAGATGTACTATAGTGAAGTTGTCTTCATCTGATGAAAACTCCCCTTCCTGAGAATCCTGCAGGGGCCCTGGGATGAATCTCCTCCAGACTATAAGGCTTCCCTGGAGGCATGGAAGTTAAGAGGCCTTTTAAAATGGCAGTCAACTCCCTTAGGACATCATGAGTACTAACTAAGATGTGCAGAACCCTGCATGGCTAAATAGATTTTATGCATTGCCATAATAAAATCTGGCACAAAGGTTCCCTGTCAAGGATCCTTATAGCTGCCCCCCTCCCCCACGGACCTTTAGCGAGAATGAGCTTCCCCCAGACCTTATGCTGAGATTGCCCCCAGCATGCCTGCAAAGGGAAGAAAGAGGATTTACTTCCCCGAAAGACCAGAGCAATTTAGCATCTGTGGCAAATGTCCTGGTGCAATCACCAATTCTACTCTCAACTGCTCTTCTCTACCTTGAGAGTCTGTATTGCCATCTTCCTCCTGAAGCTCCCTGCTTGGTTCTTCTTCGCAAACTGGGAAGAGCAACCCACAATGCTGGGGACCTGCTTAGCCCCATAAACCGAGCATTTTCTCCCTCTGTGCATGTCTCCACTGACCATGAAACAGCAAAGAAAAAACAAAAGGTGCAGTTGCAGTAAGTTAAGCTTCCACTCCCCCATGGTGAACAAGCACATTTAGCAGCTGCCCTCAGCCTCAGTCGTTGTGCACACACCAAGAGCAGCAAAGCAAATTAAGCAAGCCCCAACACTGATTTTCCTCCCCCAAGAAAATAAGACAGCACAACCCCTACTTATCACTCCAGGGTTTCCTACCAGCTGCTAAGCAGACCCGGCTTTCTCTCATTTCTGTTCTTCCAAGAACAAGGCTGGGTTTTTTTTACCTTCACCGGAGGGGAGAGGAAGAGAAGTAGGGAGGGAGAGAGAGAGAGAGAGAGAGAGAGAAGTCCTGCAGGCCCTGGGGTTTCCCCCCCCCCCCCAGTTTAAGGGTTACCAGGTTCCTATGGATCCAGGAGCCATTCTCTGGATGCTCCAAAGACCCCCCCAAGGGTACTGGGATAACTTTCCAGAAGCTTGACCGGCGCAGGCCCTGGGAGAAGGCTCCCACAGGGGGAAAAAAAAAACCCAAACCTTATAGGCTGTTCTCCCAGGATTAATAAGGACTCAACCAGGCCAGCGCTGTTAACATTCTCTTCACATGTCTGCAGTTGCCAGAGACTACTGAATTAGACTAGGACCACATCCTTTTATAGCCCAGAGTGAGAGGTGTGTCTTCTATCTCTAACAGCTGTAGAGCATTGAAACCCTATACATGACAACTGGTCTAGCAGAAAGAAAAAGAAAATACAGCTTAAATAATTTTACATAATACAAAAAAAAAAAACACCCACACCACACAATCTATAATAAACAAAAGTCATAACAACTCTATCCTACAGGAACATCCAATATAAAAAGTTACAGAAAACAGAAAATCCATAACAACCCTAATCTACAATACATCTAAAAAATATAAAATAGGATAAAAGAATATCTGTAATGTATGTTATAGGAGCAGTGTAAAGTGTTTCCCCACCCCATAGATTTTTGGGGGGATTTTAGTCTGTCTAAATTTAAAATTTATTTTATTTCTATACTACCTTTCTAGCAATCAAAAACAGTATAAAAGTTATTTAGCTTATGTTTGTTTTTGTTTTTTTTCACTTTTTTGTTCTTTCGTGGCCCATTTTCCCACCCCTGCTCCATGTGATTGCAAATTCATTTTCTGCAAGTCTCTCAGGGTTGTGATAATTAATACAAAACCTAGAACAGAAGCATTAAAAAATGACAGAGTCAGAAGGGCTTTAGATGTTAGCCTCAGACAGACTTTGTCAGATTAGGTTGACTACCTATATACTATGGCTCACTGATGAACTGGGTCTGTTGAAAACAGAAAAGGCATTCAAAGAGATGCTGATCAGCTTGGAGAAGAGACGGCTGAGGGGGGATATGATAGAGGACTTTAAGATCATGAGATGTCTTGAATGAGTAGATGTGAATCAGTTATTTACACTTTCGAATAATAGAAGGACTAGGGGACATTCCATGAAGTTAGCAAGTAGCACATTTAAGACTAATCGGAGAAAATTATTTTTCACTCAACGTACAATAAAGCTCTGGAATTTGTTGCCAGAGGATGTGGTTAGTGCAGTTAGTATAGCTGTGTTTAAAAAAAAGGATTGGATAAGTTCTTAGAGGTGAGGTCCATTACCTGCTATTAATTAAGTTGACAGCCACTGCTATTACTAGCAAGAATAACATGGAAATAGACTTAGTCCATTAATGGCTATTAAGGAGCAGCCACTGCTAATAATTGCATCAGTAGCATGGGATCTTCTTAGTGTTTGGGTAATTACCAGGTTCTTGTGGCCTGGTTTAGCCTCTGTTGGAAACAGGTTGCTGGGCTTGATGGAAACCTTGGTCTGACCCAGCATGGCAATTTCTTATGTTCTTATGTAAAGTCACACCTAGCTGTAAGACAGAGCTAGTTATAAAAATAGCCTATGCTGTTTACAACAAAGCAAACATAAGAACAGCCATACTAAATCAGACAGATGGTCCATCTAAGTTGAGCATCATGTCTCTGACAGCAGCTCTAGAGTCACCAGTAATATCCAACAAATTAAACCCGAGCTCTTTTAAGTTGTTATATGCTTTATGTAGGTATTAGAGTGTGAAGCAACTTAGCTTCCATGCAAATTTTAACATCTGTTTATGTCCTTGTCTTCCTGTCTCTTGAACCCTGCTATTCTGCTTTCTGCAATTACATCCAACAGCAGATTCCACAAGACTAAAGAAAGCTTTTTCAAAACTAACACAAGAAGATATAACAGTTTCATTGGATGCTCTCTGGTCCTAGTATTTACAGACAGGGTAAATAACTGTGGTTTGCTTCCCCCCCATGGTCTTGTCGACCTCTATCATGTACCTTTAGTCTTCTCTTTTCCAAACTAAAAAGGCTTTTTTCAGCCTTTCCTCATTGTAAAAGGATTGGGGTCTCTCTCATCATTCTTACTACCATTGTGTTTTCCAACACCACCAAAATTTTTTTTTTAATTATTTCTCATCTGCCAGGTGAGCTTCTTCTCAAAATCTCCTATGGCCTGCTTTATCAATGTTTTACATCTACTCTGGCATTGCTTGTGTTTCCTTCTATTTTCTAATCAGCTACCTCAGTCTTGAAATTCAGGCATTGTAGTTTTATCCCAGACTTTTTATTCAATAAACTTGTTAAGAGTGTTCTGGTCCCAGTTGAACCATGGTTATTGAAGTCTGCCAGGCTGGCTAATGCAAACTGTCAACTTCTTGCAAAGTGAAAGCCTACTACCAGCCTCTTTAGAACAAAGAACCCGCTAATCTTTAATGAAAATATTTCTTACCAGACCCTAGTCTGTTAGAAAACATTACAATAGGATTGAATGCTCCTTTCCTTGTTAAAGGTAATTTAATGGGCAGTAATCATACAAGACAGAGCATGCAAGAGGGAAAAAAAAACCATAAGCAACTACAGGGTCATTAATTGGGCATATTAAAAAAGCATCTGAAGAAATGTTCATCAGTCTCTTTTGTGAACAGCCATAGAAACTCACATGGAAAAATATTCACATCCATTTTCTAAGAGAAAGAAAAATCAAAATTAAATCATATGGAATTTGGTGTGAAATAGACCTGTTTTATTAACACAAATTTTTCAAGATCAAAGATTTTGTTGTAGTAAACACTCAACTGTACACTTAGCACCTGAATTACTAAAACTTTTCTCACACTTCGTCTCTAATGGGGGGGTGGCATACTAAATCAGACATTTAAGGGGGTAAGCATGTATTACAGCTTAACTATAAACTATGGTATGACTACAACCAAATGAAAAATGAGTTATCACTGGAATTTACGAAAAAATATTTGTGTGTAAAAGAAATCATCTACATAGGTGAGGTACTGGTGCAAGTAACACTAACACTGACAGGAGTTTAGCATTTTCAGTTCAAAGTGAGTGAAATTGGAAAAAGCTGCATTACAGAAGAGCTGTAAACGGGTGATGTGAATGCTGAGATCCTGCAGAGATCACAGAATTGGGCTGGAATGCATTCTTAGCCTAACAGAGCCGCCCATTATGCACTGAGCACCAGCACATTATTTTGGTCTCTAACCACCCGACAAAACCCAATACGACCTGAGAGCAAATCAAAAGCAATTTAACAAGAGTAGACAAACAAAAATGACTAGTAGGCAAGCAGATATTTTTACCATCCTCCATATACAGAGGAGCCAGAAATACTGCCGTTTCATCGTCTCCTTCAAATCTCACAAACTCTTAAGAAAACAGATGTAGTTGTACAGGACCGTGCTCTTAATGCCACAAAGCAGAAATGGTAGAAAAAGCTCTGGAAGTTAGCAAGGGCTGATGGGAAGAATTAGAAACTTAACATGAATAGTCGGAGAAGATAGTTATAATGTGGATCTGAACGGGCACAAAGCTACCCAGATAAATACCGGAAGAAAACTAAAAGCAACCGAGAACGGCGCATATCATTAAGCTCTCCACAAACTTCTATTCCGTAGCAACCCAACTTCAAAAATAAACAAACTGACGGACTTTGAAAGAGGCTCAAGATTAATCTAACCATGCCTTTAGAAAGCAAAAAACAGACAAGGAAGAAAGGCAACATGTACATGAAGAAAACCCCGAACAGAGGCGCCTTCATGGCAATGTCCATCCTTTTTTGCTTTCATAACAGGGACAGACACTTACACCTCTTCCCCCCCTCCCGGGTTCGGACCTTGCTATGCCCTCCGATACTTATGAGCGGTCCGATACGGCAGCTGCAGCTTGTCACCCACTCGGTCCTAACCGCCAGGGGCCGGGCACTCCTCAAAGGGGTCGGCGGGACGAAGACAGCGGCGCCACCCACTTACTAGCACTTCCGAGGGGCTCCTGCAGTCCCGCAGCGCGGCTCCATCCTCTACAGGAGGCGACCTAAGGGACGACCCGGCTCCCGCCGCGCGGCTCCCCGCGCCTTTGTTCTGTCTCTGCGGAACGGCAGTTGTGACGGATATTCCCAGGCCGCTCCTCCTCGTCCTCAGCTCCACCAGCACATACTACCCCCCCCCCCGCCCTCCTGAGGACACAGCGCCGGGGTTTCAGGTGGCCGGGGGACCCGGTGGAAAGAAGCAGCGAGACAGCAGCCGGAGAGCCAACGGGACCCAACCACGGGCAGAGACAGGCCGCCAACCCGGAAGCACTGCCTCCTCGTAGCAGCCGCCGCCGACCCGGATGTAGTGCGAATGTGCACACGGGGAGGGGCGGGGTCATGGACCACTGAGAGCCCTTGTCCCGGTCCGCTTTGGAGCTCTGCGTGTTCACGCGTGCGCGGTCCGTGAGAAGCAGCGCTAGTGGACGGTAAGTTGCGGCTTTCTTCCTTCTGTCTTGCAGTGGGATTGGCGCTGAGTGTCAGAACACTTGGCGCTGTAAGAGCCGAAGGTCCCGCTCACATCCCTCCATGGACATTAAGAGTTAAGCGGCACCTTTGTTTTTTTTTTACCTGTCAGTCCCTAATTAAAATCTAAGGAGTTTCGTTTTAAGTGATTGTGTATGTGTCTCCCATGAGGAGATAGTTTCTCTTTCTTTTTACGCACGATTATAGAAGTCACTGGTAGACCAGGACTTTACTGAACTTCCTGGGAGATTGTCCCCAAGAGTCATCTCTCATTGATAGCAGTAGCGTAGCCAGAAATGAATTTTTGGGCACTAAACAAAGTCTGAGCCATGGAATTCATATTCTTATTGATAAATACTTTCACACACACACACACACACACCTGACAATATATTTCTAAATAGTCTGCTACAGCTGTTATACTTTTAATATTTTAAACTCAATTACTTCAAGCAGCTACCAATGCTAAACCTAATATATAGTTATGGAAGCATTTCAATTATACTTAAAGAGATCTCAAGTGGCAGTATCCCATAACTTACAAAGAACCATATACTAGTCTACTATAAAGACAAATATCTCAACATGCATCACAGAATTCTGTGAGATGTTTTAAAACCCTCTGGAATGTTGTACCAAAATATTTATCATAATTGAGCAAATGCCTTATTAATCTGTATCAATAAAACAGATAAATACCTTTGAAGACTACTTTTCCTTTCCTATGGCTCAACTATTTAGTTTTAGTCTTCCTCTGATGGTGACATTTGCTGAATCGAGTCCAGGGGCTCCTGACATTCATCCCCATTTCTTTACAAAGGAAGAACAGAAAAAAGACTGTTCTGGATAAAGAGATGTCTTGAAGGTGGTCACACCCTTTGGCTGACAGCTGGGATGTATTCTTAGCAGTGTGGAGAGGATAACTGGGTAGAAAGGAGAAAAAGGCTATCCAGCCCTGTCATTTACTAAGCTATCATCATGTAAACATACACTCTGCATCCACAAATAAGATTAATACGATTGCCTACATGCTTGTAAAATACCTCACCTCGGGCACACACACAGAACCGGCCTTCACCAAAGTACAGAAAAACCACACATTATAAATATGGAGATAGAAACTGGAATGGAAAACCAAAAAAGCCACGCTGCATGCAGTGCAAACCTGGAGAAATGGAAAGAGAAATATAGCACCTAACACAGTCCCAGGATCTGCAATAATGCATGGAAATTAATCTGCACAAAGTTACACCTGCATTATGGAACATATAACAAACCTATCTATAAAAGGCAACACTACAAATATTAAATCAGGTCCTAAACACTAACAGAAAAACAGAAAACAGAACAAGCCAAGCTGCTATAGATCCGTACACAGAAATAATTGTAAAACTATATTAATACATGTTTCAAAACAGCTGATGAACAGAATAACATCCAACAAAACTCATAAAAATTATTAAAAATTGTCCAAATATCAATAAAATATTTCAAAACAGCAGACACATCACATAATACTCAATAATTAAAATGGCAGTCAATCAAGAAAAATAAACTTAAAATGCCACCTTTACTTACATCTCCAGCAACTCTCCTACTCCTTTCCCTTGAAAGCACATACCAGGAGCAGCAACAGCTGCTGAAGCTCTATCCTTACGGTTCTCTTCTTTAGGGCCCACAAGTCACACACACAGGGCCGGTGCAAGACTATTTGGCACCCTAGGCGAACATTCAGTAATGCAACCCCTCCTCTTGGCACAGCGCCCCCTCCTTTGGTATTGGATTTGTTGCAGGACCTCTTGTGCTGGTGGGAGTTTGCAACCCCCCAAAATTGTGGCGCCCTAGGCCACCGCCTAGTTTGCCTAATGGAAGCACCGGCCCTGCACAACACACACACACCAATTAAACCCTACGATCAGTCTCTATCTCTCACACACACCCTAGTCACTTCCCTGCCCAGTCTCTGTCTCTCACACACACACCCCTGCCCAGTCTCTGTCTCTCACACACACCCCAGTCACCTCCCTGCCCAGTCTCTGTCTCTCACACACAACCCAGTCACCTCCCTGCCCAGTCTCTGTCTCTCACACACACCCCAGTCACCTCCCTGCCCAGTCTCTGTCTCTCACACACACCCCAGTCACCTCCCTGCCCAGACTTTGTCTTTCACACACACCCGTCACCTCTCTGCCCAGTCTCTGTCTCTCACACACACCCCAGTCACCTCCCTGCCCAGTCTCTGTCTCTCACACACAACCCAGTCACCTCCCTGCCCAGTCTCTGTCTCTCACACACACCCCAGTCACCTCCCTGCCCAGTCTCTGTCTCTCACACACACCCCAGTCACCTCCCTGCCCAGACTTTGTCTTTCACACACACCCGTCACCTCTCTGCCCAGTCTCTGTCTCTCACACACACCCCAGTCACCTCCCTGCCCAGTCTCTGTCTCTCACACACACCCCAGTCACCTCCCTGCCCAGTCTCTGTCTCTCACACAGTCACACTCTTTGCTTAGAGCTTACTGTGTTCCCCTTTAATTTCGCAGTAGCAGATTTCCTAGTGCTGCCGCTGCCTTCTCAGCCGCACTGAAGCAGCAAACATTTATTTTAGAAAAATATGCCACAGCACACAAGCCTTTCTTCTGGCTGTCAGGATATCCCTAGGCTCCCGCGCCCCCCCTCTGCCTGCTTTTACGGCCGCTGGGAGCTCCAATTGCCCCATCTGAAATCAGCATAGCTGAGCGCCACTTTTACTTTAAATGCAGTTTGCCGCGCTCACTGGGGGAAGGAGGAGACTCCACGGAGCAACCGGCCTCTGCATGCTTGCTTTGGGGAATCCCTAATCTATCGCGGTTCCTGCCACGGCTGGCCTCTTTTCTTTGTGGCTCTCCGCATTTCAGCACTTCCAGCCCATGGCTTTTTTTTTTTTTTTAAACCTTTAATGTAACAAGTTTTATTTGAAATCTACAGGAAAATTATCAAAATTAAAAAAGTTATTTGGATTTTAAAAGTGAACAGAACACTGCCACTCCTCCCAGCCCGATGCCCCCCTTCTTCCTGCCCCACCGGCCAATCAGAGGCTTCCTCCTTCCACTGGCTGGGAGGAGGCTTCCGATTGGCCCGCAGGGGCAAGAAGAACTGAGGAGGCTTCCGATTGGCCCGCGGGGGCAAGAAGAGCGGAGGAGGCTTCCAATTGGCCCGCGGGGGCAAGAAGAGCGGAGGAGGCTTCCAATTGGCCCGCGGGGGCAGGAAGAAGGGAGGAGGTTTCCCATTGGCCCACGGGGGCAGGAAGAAGGAAGAAGGTTTCCCATTGGCCTGCGGGGGCTGGAAGAAGGTAAAGGGAAGTATTACTGGGGCTGTGGGAGCCGCAATACACCAGCTGGTTTTATTAAATTTTTTTCCTCCCTTGGGTGCCTGCTGATGCTGCTTGCTTTTTATTGGCTGCAGTGTCTTGCAAACAAATTTGGGTGGGCCTGAATGGAAAGTGGGTGGGCCACTGCCCACCCGTAGCTATGCCACTGATTGATAGCTGGAGTTTCTCTGTGGACGTAAGCACAAAATAGTCCCACATGCTGGGTGACTTCACCTACGGTGCCATATCCAGCCCAATCACGCCTTCTACAGCTCCGAAGAATCTAGAAAAAAACTTAAGAGCATGCACACAGCGGCTATTACGCAGTTACCACCTAAAAGTTACCTCAATCATCGCTTTCCGCCAAAGAGTTTGGACATGCTTCAAAGTCAACTGTTACCGCTATTCTCAGTAATTTTTTTTCTAAGTTCAACTAGTAAAATTTCTTCGTTACCTTTAGAAGACTCCATGACGTAAGGCACTGTTTGAAATGTGCTTACGGGGTCCTTAAACCTGTATGATGTTTGCATATGCTGCTTGGGCCCCGACCATGACACCACTATTTGTAGGTCGCATGTCACCCAGAGTATTGAAGTACCGTTTTTTATAAGCCTCAGATGGAATTAGAAGATAAATATGTGGCTTAAAAGAGGAAACATTCCTCTATTAAAGCTGACAATTCTTATTCTAAAAAGAGGAAAAGTAATTTGGTCAAATCAGTAAAACAGCACTGTATGCATTCTAAAGAACTGAGAAATTTAAAGGCTTCTAAACAGTCACAGAAACTCAGTTTGAGCTTACTCACAAATCGAGTGTTATTGTGCCTACACTGTGCTGTTATATGGCTCCATTGCCACAGTGTTCATTGGAGTTATCACAACATTCTTCAGTTCCATCACCAAGCCACCTTTCTGTGACTCCGCCACCGTGCCACTATTCCATCGCACCATCACCACACTGACGATCCACAGCACCAATGCCATGCCACCAATATACAATGTCAAACCATCACCATCTCATTCTATAGCACCATCATGGCAACATTCAAAAATGCCATTCTAAGGTGCCATCAAAACACCATTCTAAGGTACATAGAAAGTCTTCAACAACAGAGCCAGATAAGGGACATGAAGATTCCTCTTCATTAGATTTGGATACGTTATTTTCTCTGAAACATTTCCTTAAATCAAGTATACATAAGTTACACCTGGTAGAAAAATTCATAAAGCATTCAGTTACCGAGCACTTCGTTCATTCTAAGCAGAGACAACATTCACACTTATCTTCATCTTCCTCTTCCATAATATCAGTAGTTGGCTGTCATAATTCTCCAAAGAGAGCAAAGAAATTAAACTTAATTCACTACCTCTATGCAGATGACGTACAGATTCTGATACCCATAAAAGAATCCCTCCCAAAAACTCTTACATACTGGGAAAATTGCCTCAAATCCATTAATCACCTCCTCTGTAGCCTGAACCTGGTTCTCAATGCAGCCAAGACTGAAATCCTTCTACTCTCCCCCGACCACTCGGCCCGGACAGATCAGACACTCCCCAACTCCCAGATCACACAAGTAAGAGATCTAGGAGTAATCCTCGATAACCATCTGAATCTAAAGAAATCCATCAACAACACCACTAAGGACTGTTTCTGTAAGCTTCAAGTTCTGAAAAGACTCAAACCCCTTCTTCATTTCCAGGACTTCAGAACAGTCCTACAGTCAACGCTGTTCTCCAAAACTAACTATTGCAATGCTCTCCTCCTGGGGCTACCCATCTCCACCACCAAACCACTACAGATGCTCCAGAACGCAGCAGCTAGAGTCTTAACCAACACCAACTGGGGAGCCTACATCACTCCCATACTACGAAACTTACACTGGCTGCCAATAAAATTCAGAATCTTACACAAGGCACTCACCATAATCCACAAAACCATAACTAGTCACTCGGATCATTCTCAGTATACATATATATCTACCCTCTAGTTTTTTGCTGTACTTCTACTTCCCGGCTACTCTAGCCCCCCAAGTTCGATACCCTTGTTATATGTAACTTGTTATTGCCTTCTTGTTATATGGTTATTTATTTAGTTAGTCCCTACGTTCCATGTAAACCGATTTGATATGAATCTTTTCATGAAGGTCGGTATATAAAAATGTTAAATAAATAAGATGAGGTCATTCTCCTTCACCATCTAGAAGTCCGGTACATAAGGAAAAGCAAAATTCTCCAGCTGAGCCTTTGCCAGAACAATTTGTAAAAAAGATGTGGCAAGAATTTGTCCAAAAAAAAAATAAAACCTTTATGAAAGACATAGCGCCAAAAAAGCCTGATCAACAAAATAAATCTCTGGTTAAAGATCCACCTCCAACAGAAGATATTTCTCAGGACACCCATGATTCTAAGAAACCTTTAAATAAAGGTGATGTTTTGCATTCAGATTATGATCAATCATATTCAGACAGATATCCTACCAGAAGATCTTCCATAAGATAGGTCTTGTATTGGAGAATCCTGCTTATCATACCCAGGGTTTATTGATAAAATGGCTATAAAAGTCCCCTTTTCCTTGCAGGATAGTAAGAATTTACCTGAGGAACTGCCACGTATTTTGAAACATATTCAACCCAAATCACGAATGAAAGCAGTTCTAGTTCATAAAACACTGTTGAGACCGTCGCTGCCCAACATCTCCACTCCGCCCTCCTTACCTCTCTGGCGACTCTCCTAGGTTGATGGAAGTTTGGCTGCCGCTGTGTCATCTTGCCGACCTCCGGCGTTCCCGGTCCGGCTAGATGCTGCCTTCCGCCATGTTCTCCTGAGGCCTAAGGGTGCGCGCGCGGCGTGGCCCCGACTCAAGTACCAGCTGTGGCGCGAACCTCAGGGGTGTCCCCCTGAGATGACATCATCATCTTCGGATATTTAAAGGTCTTTCATTTCACTAACTAATCGAGTTAGCAAAGGGTTTCCTACCTAGCTGCCTCCAGGTATTGCTGCGGATGGGATTTGCTCTCCGCATACCTTGCTACTCTGCCTCCTCGGACTTTACCAGGGGTACCCGCTCCTCGGGGGCCTCGCTCTCTTACTTTTCAGGTCGCAGTCTGGAACCGGTACTCGCTCCTCGAGGGCTCACGTTTCCGGACCTGCTACTGAATATAACTTCTGCCAGAAAGTCACCGCTGCCTACAACACCAGTGAGTTACCATCTCTCTCTCAGAGCTTTCCCTGGAACCAGGTACTCACTCCTCGAGGGCCTACTTCATTCCAGCTCCTGGGCTATTCTAAGAGACTACAGTGTGAGTGTTACCATCAAGGTTCTGTTCCTGAACTCAGCATACTCTACCTATTCACTATCTCAGTTTCTCTACAGCTCAGCCTTCCTGGGATCGCTGTTCCAATGCCTGAGGGACTACAGCCCAGCCGGGCTATTCCAGCTCACTACTGCCACCTCTGGTGGTTCTCAAGAACTGTTTAATAAAAGAACGTGTGTGTGTCTGTCTCCCAACTCTGAGCCTGACCGGTGGTCCCTCTTGGGATCTTTCCCCGAGGGCGTGGTCATCTGCCACCAGCCCAAGGATCCACCCACAACTACCACAAATAATAACAAACACTGGAGAATGTCCAATCAAAAATATGGTCAACTCTGTATACTATTCCTCCTGTATCAGCAGCTGCAGATATTAAGTACAAAGTGTAAGAGAGTCCGGGTTTTCAAAAAAAAAAAAAATCAGCTTCTGCATGAATCTGTTGTAGAATCTGCTTTGAAAAAAAATAGGAAATCCAAAGAATAGGAAATTCAAAGACCTGTGATTTTTAGACTCAATGGGAAAGTGCCGATTTCAATCAGCCGTGTTACCAGCTAGAATTGAAGTGCATTAAATCCAAATGGTGCAATATCTTTTTAACGTGATGCAAGACTTAAAAGGTGAATTCACACATTTAATAAGAGAGGAATGTAAACACTTCACAACCATATCTTCTTGAAGAAGCTACCGGTCATTTAACCAGAGCAGCGTATGATGTTTTTGAGCCTGCTGCAAGATCATCTACAACAATGATAGCATCAAGGGATTTGGCTTGGTTAAAATCAAATATTTGTGAAGACTCATTTGAGAGAAAAGCTGATGCATCCTGCCTAGGGGACAGTCTGTTTGATAAGAAAGTCCAAGAAACAGTAATGACTACAAAAGACAACTGGACTGCTTTACAATCTCTATCCATGAGATCATTTGATCCATTCCAACAGAGGCCTTATCATTTCTATCACAAGAAAAGATTTCCATTTTCTCAGAATTATCGTCAAAAGTTTTATTCTCGGTCTCATTACCAACAATCACCTAGCCAGACATCATCTAGAGGAAGACAAAGGAAGACCCTCTACCAAATCTGCGCCTCAATCTTTAGGCAAGATGACTCCGTTTTTCTTTTGGGGGGGGGGGTTTGACAACCCCTTTCCAGAAATCTAAGTAGGGGGGAAGGGTTCATTTTTTTCTCAAAAGTTGGAAATCAGTAATAGAAGATTCTTGGATATTATCAATAGTAGAAAAAGGATACTTTCTCAATTTTTAAATTAACCACCTCTCAGAATCATTGCCAGTAGTTAATTTTCCTTCTCACCATCTCAATCTCTTGAAGGTCAAATTAGGGGATCTAATTTCAAAAACAACAATTCAACCAGTCCCATTTCTAGAAAAGGGGCAGGGGTTTTATTTCCATTACTTCTTAATTCCCAAAAGGATGGGAGAAATGTGAACAATTTTAGATCTTCACCTTCTCAAACATATCACTTCTTATACGCCGACGATGTCCAGATCATGATCCCCCTTAAAGAATCCATCACTAAAACACTTGAATTTTGGGAAAACTGCCTTCAAGAAATCAACGGCCTCCTCACTAGCTTAAACTTAATACTAAATTCTTCTAAGAGCGAACTCCTCCTCATCTCCCCGGAAAATAGTAATATCACTACGAATCCACCAGCCAACCTTCACATCACCCAAGCAAGAGACTTAGGAGTTATTATCGACAATCGGCTAAATTTAAAATTATTTATTAACCAAACAACTAAGGACTGTTTTCATAAACTACATGTCCTGAAAAGAATAAAACCACTCTTTCACTTTCAAGATTACAGAACGGTTCTGCAAGCCATAATCTTCTCTAAGATAGACTACTGTAACTCTATCCTATTAGGTCTCCCCTCATCTCACACCAAACCTCTTTAGATGGTCCAAAACGCGGCAGCCAGAATACTGACAAACACGAGGAGAAGAGACCACATTTCTCCCATCCTCAAAGACCTATACTGGCTGCCAAATCACTACAGAATCATTTATAAGTCCATTACCACTATCTATAAAGCCATCCATCACCAGGCTCCACTCAACCTACAAATCCCATTCAGAAAACATACCTCCTCCAGACCCATTAGAGAAGCTTACAGAGAATCACTACATGTTCCCCATACCAAAACCTCTCAACATATAACATTTAGAGACCGGGCTTTCTCTACAGCAGGACCATCGCTATGGAACTCCATCCCTCCTGATCTTCGTCAAGAACCGTGCCTTCCAACTTTCAGAAAAAGGCTTAAGACGTGGTTGTTTAAACAAGCCTTTCCAGACCCCAACTGAGTCTCTATGCAATGACAACCACAGACAGACATTCTTAGAACATTGTAAATAATTGCTCTTTCTATTAATTTCCTTTAGACTTTCCTTCCTCACCCAGTTTTGGAACATCCCTGTTTTATTGTAACTGCAGATTTTCTGTTCACTTTTTACAGTTTTTTAGTTTATTATCATTTTACACCCCTTGTTAAATGTAAACCAGCATGATGTGATTTTTATCTCGAATGCCGGTATAGAAAAAACACTAAATAAATACATAAATAAACCCTTGTCTCACAAGGTGTCTTTAACTCCACAGATGTGTACGGATATCAAGTGGTCGCTAACAAAAGCAAACACTAACCAGAGGAGCGCTTTTCACAACACTTCTGCATACAGCAATACTGACCACAGATGCTTCCCACAAAGGTTGGGGTGCTCACCTCAATCACCTGGAAACACAAGGTCAATGGTCTCAGAAAGAGAGCTCTTTTCAGATCAACCTCCTCGAACTCAGAGCAATAAGGAATGCCTTATGGGCTTTCCTCACACACCTACAAGGCAAATGGGCCATGGTGTGTACAGACAATCAAGTAGCCATGTTCTACATAAACAAGGAGGGTCAGGTTACTGGAGCCTTTGCAGAGAAACACTGAATTCTCGACTGGGCAGCACAACATTCCATTCACCTTCAAGCGACATACCTGGCAGGAGTAGCCAACACCAGGGCAGACTGACTAAGCAGAATCTTCCAACCACACGAGTGGTCATTACACCAAGAGGTGGCGGATCAAATTTTCATATGCTGGGGAACACCCACCATAGATCTATTCTTCACAGAGAACAGGAAAATACCAAGCTTCTGTTCCTTGATGAACAGTCCATACCAAGTAGCACAAGATGCCTTTCTAATTCCATGGACGGGAAGCTTACTCTACGCTTTCCCACCAATTCCTCTGCTCACGCGGACAATTCAAAAATGCATACAAGACAGAGCGAACATGATCTTAATCGCTTCCAACCTGGTCCAGACAGCCATGGTACACTTATCTTCTCAGGCTGTCCATCGACGATCCAATCTCATTAGAGAACCGAGAAGACCTCCTATCACAGGACCAGAGGGGTGCCTTCTCCACCCCATGCACAAGTCGTTACACCTGACAGCATGGAGATTGAACGGCCAATACTAACAGGAAGTTATCCTAGCGGCCAGAAAACAGTCCACGAGTCAAAATTACAGTTTCAAATGGAAACGATATACAATTTGGTGCGCGTCTCACCAATGTGAACCACACAATTGTCTGCCAAAGCACCTTTTAGAATATTTATACTCGCTCTATGCTGCGGGACTAGCCACAGCGTCTGAGTTCATCTAAGCGCAATAGCGGCCTTTCACTCTCACAATCATGGTCGTTCTATCTCTATGCACCCAATGAATTCTCGCTTCATGACTGGCCTCTCACCTTAGGCCTCCCACAGCAAAACCACCAGTTCCTTGGGATCTCATTATTGTCTTGGAACAACTCATGCTTCCCCCCTTTGAACCCTTGGACTCTTCACACGTAAAATACCTTACCTGGAAGGTTGTCTTCCTGGTAGCTATCACGTCAGCACGCAGAGTCAATGAGATTCAAGCATTGGTGCATTATAGTCCATATCTACACTTTTTTCACGACAAGGTAGTACTTTGTACACACCCAACTTTCCAACTTTTCTGTCAAAGGTAATTTCTGCCTTTCACCTCAGTCGATTGTTTTGGCAACTTTCTATCCTAAGCCACATCAGAACGACAGAGAGAAGTTGCTACACTTTAGATTGTAAGAGGGCTTTGGCATACTACAAAAGTAGAACCCAGTCAGACACTAGACATTCACAGCTCTTCCTTACCTGTAACCTGTTGCAACCGTCCCTTTCCGACGGCTTCACTTCGCCTACCTCTTTGTTTGCTCCTCCTCATGCTGCGGATGGATGCCTGGCTACCGCAGTGTCTGCCTGCCGTCCTCTCCAGCGTCCACGGACCAGCTTGGGCGCTGCCTCCCGCCATGCTCCGCTTGTACCGTAGGGCACGCGCACCGCCTCCGGTAGCAGTGCTGTAGTGGAAAGAACTGAGAATAATGAGTACAGTGGAATATGAACAAGCCCCAGTATGGAGAACCCCAGGATAGGAAGAGCAGGCCCTCGAGGAGCGAGTACCTGATCCCTGAGAGCTGAGAGGCTTGAAGGAGATGTACTCACGCAGCAGTTCCACGTAGGAGATGGCACCAGGGCTCGTACGGAGGCAGGCCCTCGAGGAGCGAGTACCTGGTTCCAGGGAAAGCTCTGAGGTGGAGATGGTAGTACTCACTGGTGTTGAAGATAGTGAATCCTTCCAGGTAGAAGAGAAGGTAGGAGCAGGCAGCGAGTCAGGGAACATGGGCCCTCGAGGAGCGCGTACCGGTTTCCTGATAGCAACCTGAAAAGCAAGTGAGGCCCCCGAGGAGCGGATACCCCGTCGGCGTTAAGAGTTCAATGAAGATTGGAGGCAGAGTACCTGGGTACGGAGAGTGAATCCCATCCGTAGAATTCCCCCTTGCTAACTCAAAGGCTAGCAAACAGTGTAGGCTTTAAATATCCGGGCAGCATGATGTCATCACAGGGGGACGCCCCTGAGGTTCGCGCCAAGTAGGAAATAAGAGCGAGGGCCGCGCAGCGTGCACGCCCTAAAGTACAGACAGAGCATGGCGGGAGGCAGCACCCAAGCCGGTCCGGGGATGCTGGAGAGGATGGCAGACAGACACCACGGCAGCCAGGCGTCTATTAGCAAGAAGAGGAGCAAAAGGAGAGAGGTAGGAGGAGTGCAGCCGTCGGGAAGGGACGGTTGCAATAATAATGCTACTCCTTAATTGTGCTTATCTCATCGTGGGCTCTTTGACGTGCCTTCTGTTAGAGTTGCTCGTTTACATCTGCTAGACAGAGAATCAGCCTTCTCCATGGCAGTACCCTCCTTATGGAACGCCTTGCCGATTGACTTAAGACTAAATCCTAGTAGCAAAGCTTTTTGGAGTGGTCTTAAGAGATCTGCTGCAAAAGAGAGGTATTAATTGTTCTGACTCTATTGGTCAGTGATCTTCTCATGTGCTGGTCAGATGCTGATTTTGTTTTGTATATGGTATGTTTCACTACTTAATATTTTCTACACGTTAGTTTTATTTGTTATATGTACATATTTACTTTTTTGTATGTTTTATTGTACATCGCTTTGGCCATTTATTGTGTGAAGCGATTTAATAACATTTATTAAAATAAAAATACTCCTAATTCAAATCAATCATTAATTGAAGATACTGCAGGTAAAACCGAATGCAAATTTGTTGTTTTTTTTATCAAAGAATATAACTAAAGTTTCTGCATCAGGCCCATCAGTAGTTGTGCAGTTTGAAAGCAGACTAAACATATTTCCAAACATAGCAAATAATAATCGGGGACAATTAACTATTAATTGTAACTTGATAATATTTCTTTTTGGAAATATGAATCATAGATTTATACTGAAATAACTTTATATAATAATCCTTTGACAAGATTGGTACTTTTCCTTCAATGTATTTGTATATGTTTTAACTTTCATTCATATGATGCCAATTCAGCAGAAAACCAAGGCTGGCTAACACATTTTGAAATATCATTTTGTTTTACAGGAGCTTCTAGCAGATAGCTAACTCCTGACTTCTAAATGGAGATGCTATTGTCATTTACCCTCATACTTTCCTGGGTACGCTTAGGGCCTTGTTGCCCTCCCTAAGGGCCTTATTTTCTAAGGCTATCGCAGGCTTGCGCTTAACAGCGCAAGCCTGCGATAGCTAGCGAAGGTAGCGCATGCCTGTGCTACCTACATCGGGGCAGAGTCTGCCCCGGAAGAGGAGGAGTCTGGGTGTCACCGGGGCCGACTCTGCAAGGACTGCGAAAAGGTAAGGAGCCTTTTCGCTGCGTATTTCGCACCCAATAGCTACACCTTTTATGGTGTAGTTTTTCGGTGCGATCGCTGTTGGCTGGCGCAGGACTGCCCCACCCCCGTCCCCTGTGACCACCGGATTTTCTAAGTTCTGCGAACTTAGAAAATCCAGCCCTAAGTGACGTCTGCATTGATTATCTTTGTAATTATGTAAATAAGTTCTATTTTTTTTTTCTATAACTTATGTAATTTTGTCTCTTCTTGTTCCTCCGTTTTTACCTAGAGTTACCTGTTCCATGTAAAGGCCCAGCCTATAATTTCCAAGTTAATTGTAAACCGATACGATGTGCAAACGGTTGTCAGTATATAAAAAAAATGCCAAATAAATAAATAAAATCTTTTTAAATTGTTTACTCTGTGGTCTAGTTGCCCGTTTCTGTGTGCATATCTTAAACTCTGTTATAACTACATCTACCAGACAGCTTTGTTCAGAGTGACCTTACTTCCTCTATTGCTTCCAGTCATCTCTTTCAAGCCCCCATCTCGTGACAGTGCTGTAATTCCAGTGGCGGGCTGTCCAGTCCATCACTATAGTAATAAAAATATTATTTTCCTTCATCTGGTCACAAAATGCAGTCTCTAGCTGCTGCCATGACTAATGTAGCATTGCTGGCTTTTCTAGCGGCAGAAGATGAGCATGTGAGGAAGCTATACTTCTTCCTTGTTAGCTTTTAAGATGTTTCAGAAATAAATTAAGCTCTAACACTGAGACCTTTGATTATTTCTTTATTCCAAAGACAAATCACAAGAACAGAAAATACAGTAACAGAAAATGATTCCTATTTCTAAACTACCTTACCATTCACAAACATCTATATCGGAAGCAGACTGAATGCTATCACATAACTGGTATAATCCTACTTGCATCTGGAGTGCCCCAGGATATTTCATCAGCACCCCTGTGTGAATCAGAAGTGCAGAACGGTGCTTTCTGGACTTGTCAAAGATATTCATACCCTTATCCTACAACTACTACTACTAAACATTTATATACTCTGCGTTCTATAGTTCCTATTCCCCTCCCCCCCCCACCTACCTGTTTTATGTAATTTCCAACCTTTTGTTTTTGATGTAAACCGATATGATGTCCCCACTAATATCGGTATAGAAATTTAAATAAATAAATAAATAAATAATAGTGCTGCAAGATGTATGCAGCACTATACAGATATACATAAGAGACAGTCCCTGCTCTGTGGAATTTACAATCTAGTCAAGACAGACTAAGCTTAGTGACTCATTGTGTTGATCTAACTAGCTAGAAAACTTTATAACTTAGATTCTTTTTAACAGCAGATCAGGTTGACCTGACTTTGTTGACTGGTCAAGGTTTATCAAAGACGTAAAGCATTTCTCAGTTTCAGTACATTTGCATTATATGCCTAGGCCAACATGTAGTCAAGTTAGTACCTGCCAGGCTCCACAGATTGTCTAACGTCCTATAATCTTCATGTGTTTATATAAGTGAATCTTAGAACATTTTACCTCATAACACTTTCCAATATCAGTTTAAGGTTTTGTTGTTGTGCTTATCTTGTAGGCTGCTCCTGTGGATAATAAACTTAAAAAGGCAATGCCATGGGAGGCCCAGACATCGCTGAAGACGTATATGTTGCCGTGATTCGACCAAAGAATCCTGCAAGTCTCAATTCCCGTGAATATCGTGCAAAGTCCTACGAAGTAAGGAAAAACAATTTCCTTGATTTTAACTATGCAAACTTTTCTGATTGTAGTGAATGACACGTGATAATGTGGCCATTCCGTGTTCTCATCTGTAGCTGTGCAACAAGTTGGAAGTAGGTTGGGTTAGCCAGCCATAATCCAAAATGCTTCAAATCCTTTAGTGACTGCTGCTTTTGGGTTAGTGGCAGCATACACATCTATGCACAAAATGTGTGCAAGATTTTTCTCAAAATCAAAAAAAAAGTAAAAATAAATCTGTAAATATTAGTTATATAGATATGAATATGGATTCATGTGTGTTATAGTTATTTTACAGTTTGAGTCCTATTTATCCATGTGTGTTACTTAAGTGCAATAATGCAAGTGTTTAACATGCCTATCATGACTAATGCTTATTTAATGGAAATGTTTTAACTACCTCTGCAGCTGTAGTTTATATTTTTTCCAAGGACAAGCAAGATGTCAGTCTTCACCTATGTGTATCATCATCCAGTGGAGCTCAGCACAGACCTTTGATTTCAATGATTCTAGCAGCTTTTGGCTTGCTCTGAGCATGTGCAGCTGTAGCCACTTCCCTGCCTCCAGGCAGGGCCCCTCAGACTCATTTTTTCCACCAAGCGTGCAAGTCAGTTCTTTGCTCTCTCTCACAGCTACTACAGTGAAAAGTTTCTGGAGAGGCAGAAGCTATTCTTTTTTTTTTCTTGCAGGGCCCTTTGGGGTTTTTTCCTCCCTCATGTACCTTTAGGTAGTTGTTTCAGTTTTTTCTATAATTCTTTACTTCCTTCAGCTACATGGTGAGCGGGCCTAGTGCCCAGTGCAGTCTGGTAAGAAGTTTGGCTTACATTAATAAATAATGCTGCCTAGGAACTTATGAGTTTTATTCTTTTCCTCAGCCTTCATGTGTTCTTTTTTTGTTTTATCTGTTGCCACTACCCTACCCTGTGTGGTCCGGGTAGTCCTCTAGTCTGGGGACTTGCCCATGTTCCCATACAAGCATAAGCTTCATGACATTTAATCCAAACACTGAGCTTCGACTGAGGCCCAGATAGCAAAAGATTCCAGCATTGATTTTCCCCACCTCCTGGTGCCAGGGGGGAGGATGACACACCATAGCGTTCGCATGGGGAAGAGAGCTCTTCCCCACACTACTGGGAACAGCACTAGTCTCCACAGGCCCAAGTTAATTTTGACCTCTTGTGCCATGGATGACATAGCCTCCCTTCTTGCCTGCCAGCATGCCCTGGCAGGGCAGTCTCCAAGGAGGAGAGGGTGAACATGAGCATAGGCAATCAGCACTGCTGGTGCACCAATGGTGCCATTCCCCAATATCAGTTGTCATTGCACATCCAAGCGCCAGAGCATTGGTGATCATCAACTCCGCATGGAGCTTAGCGTTGCTTGCCACCATTTGGCATCAGCGCCATGCACCATCCAGTATCGGGCGCCATCTAGCATCAGGGACACTGTTCAGTATTGTAGACGCCGTTGACACAGTCGGACGCTGTAGGCACCATCGATGTGACCCCATGGGTGCAGTCAGTTTCGAGCACCATCGAATTGATACAACGCCCTGGGTGCCATCGATATCGTGGGCACCATTGATGCCATCAAGAACCTTGGACACTGATTGCTGTGAGCACATCAGACACCATTGAGTGCTATGGGGCACCATTGTGCAGTGTTGGGTCATCTTGGTAGAACACCACTGAGCGTCTTCAGTGCTAGATGCCACTGGTTGCCATCAAGCGCTGTCGACTGGGGCGCCACCATGCGCCATCCGGTGACATAAGTGCTTAGGCATAGAGTGCTGATGGAATTGGAATGGTTGAAACCTGCAATAGGCAACAGATACCATCAGCTTCTTCACAGGGTGCCACTACGGGCATCAGCAGAACTGATGTTGGCTCACGCCATGGTATGGACATTAGAGCATGCTGTGGCATAGGTGTAGGTGGCAAGGCCAATGCTGAACCAGTGTTGGGTGCACTTGTGCCAATGGCAGCAAGGTTGAGCACCACAGCAGTGATACATAGCACTGAAACACTGGGTTAGCGTGAGTGTTGCTGTAACACTGTTAATCTGTGTCATGATGTGCATTAATTAGTGACAAGGGGCATCAAAATCACCAGTGCACTGAGATGTCTCTGAGGTAGGTCAGTAGGCTTTCAGCCAAGCCCCTACTTACATGAGAGGGTTCCAACTCACTCCTGGTTGGATCACCTAAGTAGCATGGGTACAGGGAGGTTAGAGTAAGGATCGGAGCCCTTTTTTCCTCTCCCCTATAGGGAGGGGGGGGGGAAGGCCTCAATAGGTTCCTGTTTTTGATAGCTTGCAACCTGAATTCTCTGTCACTGGCAAGATTCCAGAGTTATACTATCTGCTTTCTTGCAGGGGCTATGCCTGTTAATGATAGAGTCTGATCAACCACGAGCTTTTTACAGGTACCCTATATGGAGCTAGGAACAGTAAGGAAGAGGTGGCTATCAGTCTCGTTCCCAAGCCTGGTGAACTCTTTTGTTGATGCTAACAGTGTTAGGGTCATCACCTGCCTGCTCTATTACGGGTAGAGCACTGTGTGAAGAGTGGATGACCCACTTTTCCATTTTTCCTCCAGTGAGGGCTGCTCCTTATTCTACTGGATCAGAGGTTCTTTTCCCTGATCAAGCTGTCACTAAGGTGTTGCCTCCAGGTATTCAGGTAGATAAATTATAACTAAAACCAAAGTATTGCAGGTACTCTGGTTATCAAAAGCAGAGTATACATGTTTGATGCTCTTCCCAAATCGCTCTTTGAACAGCTTCTCGGTGTCACCTGCCATATCAAACAACTTATATCACAGGTGGGGAAAGGGAGTCTACTCATATATTCTGCCGCCCCTGTAGAAGTTGAGAAATTAGTCCTATCTTGAATAAAAAAGCGTTACTTATAGCCTCCTCATTGTCTTACTCTCTTCCCAGGAGAGGGGATTTTTCTGTTCTCCCTTATGAATTTGCTTCTGAAAAGCTGCTTTCTACCTGAACCATCTTCTGTACCCTGCTGGGTTCAGGGGTCCTTATGGGGAGGAGAACTCACACCACTGCTTTCACGCAGTGCAGGCATGCAACACAGAGGTCCAAGACATGCTGGGGCCGGTCACGAGATCTGGCATTTCAAAGTATTGTCCCCGTTGCTAATTTTGGATTCCCTCTAGTAGGAATCTGCTCCCAAGGAGCAGGTAAGAATTTTCTCCCATGTGAAGGGAGTGCATTTCAGATACCTGTTGTGAAAACCATAACGTATTGCTTTGCAGCCATTCCAGATAAATCAGTGTCATGTTGTGATGAGCACAGACCCTTAAGGGAGATGATTCCATCCACTCCACATCTTAAGATATCTACATACTCAGCCATGACGGACACACTATCTAGGTGGATGACTTTTTATAAGGTAGTCTAGTACCCTTTACCCTTACCATGGATGGCAGCATGCATCCTGAGTTTGGAAGCTTGAGTAAAAGGCTCCAAATCCAAGGTGGGGTTGCTTAGGGATTTTTCACTTTCCTCCTTCAGTAGAGGGTAGTAAATGTAAACCTGAAGGTTGTGAGGGTTTGTTGGCTGATGGTGGTCCTTGTCCATACAGATGTTAACTCTGTCTCATATAACAGGAGGCCGTTCATTTGAAGAACAAGTTTGTCTTTAGCAGTAGGACTAGAAATCCTATGCCAAGTGGGTGAGAAATCTGTCATGATAGGCTGAAATTGAGTCTGGAAGTCCAGATTTCCACAGGAGGGTCATTCCATTTCAAGTGGATCAAGGGTCTACGCTCAACCTCCTCCAAATTGAACAAAGTTTTGCACGGATGTTCTCTAGGGTCACAAACAAAACTGTACTAAATTTTTCACCTGGATCTCCTTTGGGTGGAGAGCTAGAGGCAGTTGAATGGATACCACCTCTTAGTACCATACTCTGCACAACCAAAAATGGCCATTTTGTCCAGGTGATGCAGCCGACAACACCTCTCAGGGGCCTGACATTTTGTGGATTAGTACAACCCCAGTGCAAAGTTTTAACATAACATGAGCTTGCCTCCCTTTGTATGGGCCAGCAAAGTATGTGAAAAATGTTAGAAAAGAAATATAAGGCCTACTTTGACTCCTCATTGCTTCTGACCTATACTTTGATTCAGGCCCTGATTGAACCAGTAGTCATGGCCCATGGCATACATGTCTAAGGTTTACAGTAAGAGGCTTTTCAGGCAACTGGAAGCAAAGATATAATTACATAAAGACAAGATGTCACTTTTTATGCAAATGTTTGCCAATTTTCAGGTGCAAATATCTGTGTCACTTTAATTTTTTTACTTTTTATGTCATTTGAACGAGCATCTTTTTTTCTACAAGTCTCAGTTTCATTTTGAACCCGATCTTGTTTTAGTCAGAATTAAGGCCTCAACATGCATCATTGGCATGCTCTGTTAGAGAGGCATCTTTGGCGCCCTGCTGTGTAACACGCAAATGAGCTAGAGATGTGAAATTCTACAGAACAGCAATGTTTGTTGTGCTTGTAGCTTATGACATATCTTGCTTCGACATACTTTTATAAATGACCCCTCAAAATGGCCATTTTATTGTGCTGTGTTATTTACTGCATGCAAGCCTGAACATGGAAAAGTATCACCTTCACAAGGAACTATGGTAATGTCATGTTAGCAGTGTGTTGTAGCAGAGGTTTTGGGAAATGCTGTAACCTGCCACACCACTCTGCTCTTTGAGGTAGCACATTTTTCTTTGTGCCAAAGGAGGACATTGAAGCAATCAGACCTGTTCAGTATGAGAGGTTTAGCAAAGGTCATACAGTCGCTAGCACAAGGGAAAATCATCAATTCAAACCCATTGATGCAACTAAAATTTAGTTTAGCAAAATTTCGAATGACATCACCTCATTCATTACAAGCTAGAACATGAATGTGAATATTTTCATGCCCTTCAATATCCAGTTTCCATTTATGCAAAGTCTCAATTGAAGAACGTGATATCTTGGTCAGTTTCTTGCGCCCCCAAGGTCCTGCTAGGTCATTTTATTGGCTGCTCTGTAGAGGAACCTGTTGGGTTCCAGAAGAGCACATTATTGCTACCCTTGATGCATTCATAACAACTTCATCAGGCAGGCAGTACCTTTATTCACAAGCCACTTTGTCACGCGTTGATGTGGCATACAAAAGCATGTGCAAGTCAGGAAAAAAATCACTAAGTGAATTTTTATGAAATCTGCAGTTTAAGCAATTCTCGTATGTAATGTCTTGCCTTTTCTTGTTCTGTGCTTAAATAAGAGCTTGGAAACCTGTGACTGGTACCTTGTCTGGCTATCTGGAGTGGCCCCTAGGCAATGGGATTGTCAATTTTACTGAATTGGCAGTGGCTCAACCACCACTGATCAATGCAAGGTCACTAATCAGCATACAAAGTTTTGCACTGACTTTGATGACTAATTTATGAAAATATGTCTAAATAAATGTGTCAGGCTAAAACTGTGGTAAGCACAGTAAACTGAGCTGCATTGTAAAATTTCATATCTCTAGCTCATTGGCATGTTTCACAGTTCTGTGCCAAAAATGGCTCTTTTTAACATAATGCATTCACAAATAATGCTTGTCTTTAGGACTGTAATTATATGACCTATGTGTACTGAGAAGATGCTAGACCCTTTTGGTTGAGACAGATTCAGTGGAAGCTCCCCAAGTAAAAGTTCTTCAAGGAATTAATAAGGTTGGAGACTTGCCCAACCTTTATGTTTGCAGCTTAGAGGCTGCATCTCTCTCCCTGCAACCCTGGAGGCTGTCTACCAATATATCTTCTACTCCTCGGGCATCCAGAAGAGGCCATTGCATAAGAACAGGTCTTGGCATTTGGCTTGAGAAAATGTCCGAGAACCTTTTCTCTGCTTCGCCATAAACCTATTTAAAATGCCTTCTGCATTTTCGCTTTTCACTGATTGTCAAAAGAACAGTATTACATGTGCTATATAATGGGTGGCTTTAGTCGAAGCTCACCGCTAAGCCTTCTACGGTGTTGAGATATCTCAGCATGGTGTTCGCCTGGTGGTTAAGAGGCTGTTTCGAGCCTCTGCATTTTTGCAGCATAACTGACCTTGGAGGTCAAGTTTTTATTAATGATCATTTGGCAAGTAGGATGCCTTTGCCACCTTCTTAGAAGATTATTTTCCAAGTACATTGTTTTCTCTGCTTGTCTCTTATTCCTGACTAACATCATGCATAAGTCTGTAAAGGAAATATATTATTCTTCAGGTACAAGAAATCCATCTGGTAGGCTTTACAGGCCTAGATAGTCTCCTCTGATTTCTTCTTGACACCCAAAACCTGTAATGCCTCCGGCCAAAAGCACTGTTTCTCTTGGTTAGTGAATTGTGCTTTTCTCTTGCCCAAGTGGTCCTGGGTCTAGAGGGGCAAGTCATGGCTTCCTGTGCTGAAGTCCTGATTCTTTGTTTCGAAGCAGAGAAGTGGGATTTTCACACGGTTTTTGTTCTATTGGCTGTAATTGTTCCTCATGTTAATTTATTATTTAATTTTGAATTTAATTTTTAATGTAGAAATGTCTCACTGTTTCAAATGTTCAAATGTTCGCTGTATCGCACCCTTGCGTCTGTTCTGTTGTACTGTAAACCGGTGTGATTTGTATTTTTATACAGGAATTCCGGTATATAAGAATCTTAAATAAATAAACAAATAAATAAATAAATGATGCATCCCTCTTTTTGGCAGGGTCTCATGCCACAAAGCTGTATTTTAAAAAAGTCTGTCCTATCGAGTCTCATTGAGGTAAAGAACCCAACTCCATTCCCTTCTAGAACCTATTATTGGTCATACTGCCTTAAAAAAGGGGGAAGGGGGAAACAGATTATATAAGTTTGGCCTCTTGCCACCCAAAATAGTCATGCCTTTGGCATGGTTATATTTTTCCCTTTATGTCTGAGGCAGCCTGTAGCTTGGGAATACCCACATGTGAGGCCTGCCATCCTGCTTGTCCTCAGAGAAAATGAAGTTACCACCTTCAACAGGAGTTCTCCAATGGACAGTCCTCACAACTCCCTCCCTCCTTCTCTTGGAGTTGGTATCTCCAAGTCTTAGTTTTATCATGGACTGAGGGGCCATGCCTGGGAGGTAGCTGCCACTGCCTATGCTCAGAAGAGCATGCTAAAAGCTTCTAGAATCTCTTTGACATAAAAGTTGCATGCTGGGCTGTTTCGGATAACATCACCCACATGTGAGTTCTGCCATCCTAGTGTCCATCAGGGAACTCCCATTTCAGGTAAGTAACTTGATTTTGTGTTAACATGCACAAATGTGTAAATTCAAATCACACTACATTTAAATTAGTTGATTAGCATATTTTTGCATTTTATTAGCTCATTTAAATTTTTTCACTGACATCCATGTTAATTGACAGAAAAGCATGTTGGTATCACTATAATAGCTAACATGCTCTTATGCATGTTAACTGTTTTACTTGTTTACTAATACATTTTAATAAATGTGCCCCTTTCTGTGATATAATATAGGTGGTTAACAAAACTTCAGATATATCATTTTAGATCATGATATGCTAAAGAATGAGAACTTTTATGCTAGGTAGCTGGCCATTTAGTAACTTGACAGCTATATGGTTTTGTCTTTACGTATTTAAGAGTTGATGGGTGGCCATAGTGAATAGCTTTTTGAGAAGGTTGGGCAAATATTTCAAATGCTAATCAAAGAAGCTGCACAGGAGACAACATAGGTTAATAATGCACATTTCCATCTCATTCTGCTACACCAGTCCAGCCCTGATGAGTGGATTATTTCCCCCTACCAACAGATGGAGGCAGACAACACTGTTTTCCTGTGTAACATCACAGCCACTACTTAGAAGGTGGTGCTAGCAGCAGGAATTCAGTATTTTTCTGCCTCCAGCAGATAGTAGATATGGATTGGTGCAGCAGCCAGACATTGGATCTCTGATCAGATCCCAGGGCCAGGCCATTGGCTTAGGCCAGCAGTGCAAGCCCATTCTTTGGCTCCCCTTTTTGGGGGTGCTTAGTTGAGCTTGGTGGAGCAGCATGTTTGGGGGGGGACGACATCAGATAAGTGATTTATTTTGGTATTCTGAGAGGCAGTTTCCTCATGCTTCTGCTCTCCTTCTTTGACCCAGCAGTCGGCTGGTTTCAATAAATAAAAGAAAGCAGAGATTCCCACTGAGGGCCTGCACAAATTGTGAAGTTGTAGGGTAAGGCATCCTCAGCATTGTCGGGTGCATTGTGGCCAGCTCTAGGCTTATTGCAAGGGAAAGAGGAGAGCAGAGAGGCTCAGTTTGGGGTGGCTCGGCATGTTCTTGAGAGGGAGAGATGGACAGGCTCGCCCGCAGTATCTGGCATTGCGAGGCCTATGGGGTCCTCCAAGCTGCATTGGAAAAGGGGCTGGTCTGCCTAGTGTGTGCCCGTTCTGGGGGAAACTCCCGGACATTGCTCTAAGGCTGGCTTAGCACCTACTTCATCACTCGCCTCCTTTTTTTGGCAATCCAACCTCTGACAGGTCTGACATGCAGTCTGCTGTGTGGCCTGCAGAGAATGTGGCCATCTTGGATTCTCCCATATGACTGGACTCAGACTCTGGGGCAGCATTGAGAGCAGGGAAGAGCTAGAAGGCTCCCCTTCCCCAATTTTGGTACCAGCGATCCTCTAGCAGAGCCTTCACCAAGAGATGCGTTGGTCCCCGGGGGGGGGGGGGGGACAGGGAAGAGGACTTTTCACTGGAATTTTTGAATTTTTTACATTAGGCCTTTTGAGTCTTTATTCAACCGGGGGAAGGGCCATGGGGGTCCCCATCAAGGACCCCGGAAGGTCTGAGCTCTGTTCCTGTCTCTCCTGGTCCCTGCTAAGAGGGCACGGCCAGCAATAAATGCACCAGGACCTTCGTGGGAGGAGCAGATGGGCGCAGAGGAGCCTGGAGATGCTGAGAGCTGGGCACCTCTAGAGGAGGGGGCTATTCCCCCTGGACCTGAAGTTGATTCTATCATTCATCTCTTCCATCAGGATGAGATTAGATTAGGTGGTTACGTGTCTTTATCTTGAAGAATCAAAGTCACAGGAGGCTCCTGTGTGGGACCATTAAGTGTAAAAGTAAAACCACTACCACCTTCCCATTCTATCCAGAGGTGGAGGAGATGATGTTGGTGGAATGGGAGTCCCTGGAGTCAGACCTGAGAGCGCTTAAACTTCTGCAGCAACTGTACCCCTTCCACAGACTGTGCTACAGAAATTTTTTCAGGTGTCAGTGATGGATGCCTTGGTTACAGCTGTGATCAGGTGTACCACTATCCATGTGAAGGGGGGGGGGGGTTTGAAGTTTCCTCCATTGTACTAAATCTGGAAGCTAGGCTCTGCACTTCTCCTTGGTGTATCCCTGTCTCGCCCCATCTCTTTCTCTTACTGCAAAAAGGCTGCCTCATTTATTTCACCTGCCCACCTACTGCAAGTGTGAGTGACTCCACCCTGCCCCCAGCTGCTCTCTAATCAGATCCACCTAAAATCTTAGTGCTAGGGCTTCTGGGAGGAGTAGTTCCTCAGTGCAGCCACATTACTGAATACTATTTTCAACCCAAATAGCACTGACCAAAGAGCAATTTAAAGATCTGGCCAATTTGAAAGCGCAGGGACTTAGAGATACTTGGTGATTCATCACAACTTATACAATTATTTAAGGGTTTTTTATGTACCATAATTGGAACATATAGCCCAATACTGGAAAAGAATATACTGTTGTTGGGCTATGTATGAGTATGTTGTTTTTCCTTATTATTGAGGTCTTTAAAAAATATATATATTTACAATTCTAGATTGATTGTGTGTGTGTGTGTGTGTGTACATACACATATACACACACACACACACACAGGAAAAACTCCAAAAAGGAAAGAAAGAGTACTAATGTTGAATGTTCACATCTAAAAACCAAAATGTATTATGTATTCCTGGATCTGTTATGAATCATAAATCAGGAACAACGATTTATAAGCCTGTATTAAATGGTTGGAATGGATTAATGTGAAGGGATGTGTTTATTATGATCAGGGGTTCAATTGAATGTATTTATAGATGCAGTTAGTTTAAATGAGCAGTTTGCATTTTTCAGTTCTGTGTATAAACCACCATTTATAATATGCATGAACAGTATGGCATACATGTTCCTATATATTGCTCAATAACTTGTTGTGTGAAGGCTATAAGTGAATGGATGGGTGTGGTTATGAATGGCTGAATGGGGGTGGTTTTGTCCATTATAATGTGAGTTACAACTGTGTAAAGGAAAAGATAATGAGTAGTAAATAGGCACATTTAGTGAGTACTTATGCAATATATATATGTATTCCTGTCCTTGCAGTTTATTTTCAAGACAATGTGTAAAATTGTATAGGTTGTCTTACATCTCATTAAATTTGTCAGTCAAGTTTTAGGTTTAAATGTGCTCATCTATTTTTTCAAATTTGATAATAAATTTTGGTTTTTAGATGTGAACATTCATCATTAGTGCTCTTTCTTTCCTTTTTGGAGTTTTTCCTGTAGTATCACACTGAACACTACATGCAATTTTATATTGCTCCATTTCTTGTAGTTTCTCTCTCTCTCTCTCGCTATGCATACATTATATATCCATACCAGTGAGAAACCCCTACAAAGGCCTTTCTTTGTTTCACCCACTTTCGGGCTTCCTTAGGGGGATCAATTCAGCAAAACGTTTCAAAATCACAAAATAGTAACAACAATATATTTCACAGGCTCAAACCAGTCATAAAGCAGAAACAATTAAAAAACAAGCCGCTCATTCGCAAAAGCATTCAAACGGCAGACAGTGTCCAAAGCCGTTACTGTTCAGCTTCCCACGGCACCAGTAGAAAAAGGTATGATGACTTGACAGAAGGCTTCGGGAGAATATCCCAGTTGGGCAGTTTTTATGACTGCGCCATTTCAATCATTTTTTCAAAGAGGGTCTCCCTGAAAGATTATTAAATGAGCTTATAAAATGGTGTTATTTGCAATTCGTGATCTTTTATTGGCCTCTTTTCAAAAAACACCTATTGATCAATAGATATGCATCATATGCATATCTGCCGATCAATAAGCACCAGAGAAATACAAAGAAATATTTTGAAACATTGGAACATTCTCAGTTCATATGTTATTTTTGAACAGCTCCTTATCTTTGCTAAAAATTTTAGGGACCTTTTGGTTGGTATGTCAGGTCGCAATATAATTAATTCAGCTTCAATAATACACGGATAATATGCATGTGGGAAATGTGGTGTTTGTTCAAATGTGATAAACATCTGTGAACTCAACACCCCTTTTTACCCATTAAAAACAAACTTTGTGAGCACTACAAATGTGAGACATCGCAAGTGATCTATGCTATTCTTTGTCCTTGCCATAAATTATATATTGGGCACACTAAATTGGAGATTAAAACATGCATCATACAACATAAGAGTTGTATTGGAACACAAAATATGGGTGCCCCACTAGTATTACATTGGATAAATAAACATCATTCTGTTGATCATTTTCGTTTATTTGTAATTCAACATGTTTCTATGGTAAGGGGTGGTAATGCCTCCGTATGCCTGCATCGCAAAGAACAATCCTATACTTTTCAATGGCAAACTGTTCACCCATTAGGCTTAAATCAAGCCATTGAACGGGAAGCTGTTTTTTTAAGGTTATAAATAAAGTTGTGCCATTCAAAATGTTAGGATATAAGAGCGTCAACTTCAGCTGATCTGACATGTTTGAGGCATGTTTGAGGCATTGTGGACCCTTGGTTGCAGTGGAGATGACTCCGCCCACGGGGAGAAGCCCTGTGGGGAACCACTGCGATAGGCTGACACAGTTAGCAGACACAGAATGGATAGAGTCTTTATTGTATTGCTGTAAATTGATGGTAAAGGAGGAAGGTAAGGCACTGATCCACGAGGTGCCAATACACTCAACAGGCTCAGAAGTGTAGTCTCACCCAGATGTTCACGAGAGGCAGGAGCCTGCAGTGCGGGTAACGCTGCGGCTGGTGGGTGGAGTTGGAGCGCCGGTTCGTAGAGGTACTCACAGAGTGAAGGCGTCTTCCTGATGGTAGAATGGTGGGACCGAAGGTCCATAGTGCAGGATATGAAGTAGATAGGCCCTCGAGGAGCGAGTACCCAACGGTCCAATATCCTGGAAATGAATAAGAGAAAAGACCCCCGAGGAGCAGTTGTCTAGGTTAGTGAGGACCCCGAAGGGAGTTGGAAGCTAGAGACCCCCGAGGAGTGGGTGTCTAAAGCTTCTGCTGGGGCAAGACCCTTAGCGAAAGGAAGCGTCTAAGCTAGCAGCTTAGAGCAGGCGAGTAGCAAAGCAAAGTCTTTGCTAACTCAAATTGGTAGCGGAAGTGGAGGCTGGTCATACCCGGAGGTACTGACATCATGCGGTGAGGCCGCCCTCGAGGTTCCCGCCATGACGTGTACTTTAGCATCAGAGATGTGCGCGCTCGTGTCCTAAGAGGCCACAGGAGTGAGCATGGCGGATGGGGACTCCCATGCTGGTCTGAAAACGCCGTGGCACTCTGCACCGGAGACAGCCATCTTGCCCAAAGAGAGGGAAAGGGGAGAAAAAGAGGTAAGGCAGAGAGGTCACAGCTGTCTGCGACCGACAAACGCAACAGACAGCTTGATGTATTAGGTAACAGTGCTACTGTGATTGATTGTATGAAGTCTCACAGGTAAATGGGGTTTAAACTTTGTTTAAATTTTATTTTTAGTGGAAAGAAAAGTTTTTAAAAATGCATTTTGAAACATTGAAGTGATTTGAATTTTTTGCAGTATATTTGCTGAGGTTTATTGTTGCATCTGTTTGTAGTGGCGGCTTATTTTTGTTGTGCTGGAGGTGGACCCTTGGCCTGGCGCAGGATTGGTACGGCCCTCTGAGGGATCCCAGAGGGCGCCTGCCGCTAGGAGGCGGAGCACACGAGGAGACAGAGGCTGACAGAAACTTCACCAATAACGGTCCGGGGGCTCCGTGGGTTGAGCCCTTGGATTCCCAGACTGCCTAGGCTTAGGTGGGCTTCTGGGGTTCTCCTGGAGAGATGACGGAGAGGTGTGCCCACCAAGAGAAGAGGTGCACGGCTGTCGGTGAACAGGCGAGCTAGACCGGAACCGAGAGTACCAGAGATCACTGGAACAAAGCAGGAACTGAAGGTCCTCCGGTTAGGATAGGCAGCGCCTAGTGGTCCAGCTTGAAGAAGGCCATGGGTGGTGGTAAAGCAGGCGGACCTGGTGTCACAGGAGGAGCAAAGAGAGTGTCCGAATGGAGCGCAAGGGTCAAAGCCAGGGTATTCGTCTGAGGATGGTCAGCCAAAGCGAGGGTCGGTTCCAAGTTTCAGTCCGAGCATAGTCAAAGGCAAGCAGAGGCTCAGGTATCAGTCCGAGTGTGGTCAAAGGCAAGCAGAGACCCAGGTATCAGTCTGAGCATGGTCAAAGGTAAGCAGAGGTCAGTTCCAAGTATCAGTCCAAGCGAGGTCAAAGACAGGCCGAGGTCAGTACCAGATATCAGTTCGAGAGGGTAGTGGAACATGAACAGGACTCAGGAACAGACGCTGGAACACAGGAAGGACCACGGGAACACTGGAACAAGCACAGGAACAAGGAACACAGGAACACTGGAACAAGCACAGGAACAGGGAATGCAGGAACACTGGAACAAGCACAGGAACAGGGAACGCTGGAACAAGGACGGCAACTAGCTTCACACAAAGGTGACGACCCGATTGCCAAGGCGAGGTTCTGGGGAGAGGGCCTCGCTCTATATACTGAAGTTAGGTGACGTCATTGCTGCGCGCCGCAGAGTGGTTTCCCGCCCTGGGCCCTTTAAAGGGCTGGGCGGTCCGCGCGCGCCTAGGGGCAGACCCGACGCAGAGGAGGACGCCAAGCCACGCTGAGAGGAGCACTGGGAGGTCGAAGGCCTTGAAGGGCCTGGGGACGCCACCACGAGGCGCCGCAGGTGCAGGGAGCTGTCTGCGGCCGCGGGAGAGGTCAGACCGGGACCCACTGGAGTGAGGGGAGCAGACACGGGTGCAGGCCTAGTGCGGCTGGAACGCGCAACAATTTTA
Organism: Rhinatrema bivittatum; assembly: GCF_901001135.1. Classification (NCBI taxonomy): domain Eukaryota; kingdom Metazoa; phylum Chordata; class Amphibia; order Gymnophiona; family Rhinatrematidae; genus Rhinatrema; species Rhinatrema bivittatum. The sequence continues at coordinate 169,015,364 of NC_042616.1, read as the reverse complement.
AAACGCTCAGCGGGTTTGAAATCTGCGAATAAGCGGCGCCGAAACAGATGGGGGGGGCGACAGTGTGTGCTTCTCTATTTCTGTTTGCCGCGAGCGGGACAGGCCCCGCTTGCGGCACACGTGGCTGCTCTTCGGTGCCCCCTACAGCTCAGTGCCCTAGGCGACCACCGAAGTTCGCCTAATGGACGCGATTAAGTAGGAGGCAACATTAACAACAAAAACACATATAAACCAAGCATATATCCCACCTTTTATGCCTAGGTTTGTTGGTGAAAGTGGTTTGGTGGTTTCTGCTACAAAGTCTAAGATTTCCTGTGTTTTCTCACTGTCCAGTGGCAATTTGGTTTCTAACAAGACCTTTTTCTTCTTTTTCTTTTGTCCTTCAATTGGAACCTCAAGTAACAAAATCTGAAAGGAAATGCCCTACCACCGTTACCTCTCTCACCAAGTCCTGTGCTCCACTGAGAATTAGATCTAAAATTGCTCCCTCTCTCGTCAGTTCCTGAACCAATTGCTCCATAAAGCTATCATTTATTCCATCCAGGAATGTTATCTCTCTAGCGTGACACGATGATACATTTACCCAGTCAATATTGGGGTAATTGAAGTCTAGTAACAAGAATTGTGGAAATCGCAATATTGTAAATATTAGCCTAAGAAGGTGTCAGCAAGCCTGACGTTATATGTCTTTATGACAGACATTAACCGGTCTACTCAATCATCCACCTTCATCATTTTTTTAATTCTTTAATACTGCAAAAATTATTTTTATATAGAACTTTTTCTTTTTAATTAAAATAGTCCTCCATCCAAGAAATTCAAACTGAAACGGACTCTTATCAAACAACTCATTCTTATCGCCCATTTACACAGGCCGGTGTTTCGCTTACTCAGCTTCATCAGGGGCACATCAAAAGATGTGCTGGCAAGAGTCAGTTACCTAAAATGACCATATAATAATTAATTCACACATCAAAAGAAGGTAAAAATAGTACTTATCTTGATAGAAGCAAGGCTACCATTCAAAATGGACCGCACGTCTCAGCCATCTTGTCAAAAGGGGAATTGGAGGAACTGAAACCGAGGTTAACGTCTCTTTAAATTCACCCAAACTCTGACGTCAGTGACCTAAATCAAGTGTGATTGAGATGTCATGAATTACGCAATGAGAGATCATTGAAAGAGTGTGATCATCCTAAAAAAGCATGTAATTCTAATTCATTGTTTAACCCGAACGGATGCACAGTGTTAAGTCTATATATCCAGCGTTGTTCTGCCTGCAATAAAAGATGATGTCTATCTCCCCCTCGCCAGTGCGGTATTATATGATCTATAGCACAGAAAAGTAAATCAGCAAAGGTGTGTTTGTATTCCTGACAATACAATACCAATGGTTCATCCTCTCGATTATATTTAATATTAGAACGATGTTCTATCATTCTAGTCTTCAGAAGACGCTTAGTTTTCCCAACATAGAGTAATGAACACGGACATTGAATTAGGTAGACCACCATCGAGGAATCACAAGTAGTGTCGTGCTTCAGAAATATTTTATATCCTGAGGGTAACATCAAATAATCTTGAACAGACATTGATGATTGACAAACAGAACAGGTGTGACACGGATGGTGTGATCCTGGAGTATAACTAGGTGAAACTGACGTGACAGAACTGTCAGATTTTACTAACAGATTTCACAAATTTGCAGCACGGGAGAAAGTGATACGTGGTGGTAATTGAAAAATCTCATGTACTTGCAAAACATGCCAATATTTTAAAATTGACTCTCGAATTTTAGAGGCAGCAGTAGAATAGGGTAGAATGCAAGTCTGACGTACAGAATCATCTATTGTACGCGGAAGGAACAAATATTCCCGATGCGAGTATTTTGCACGAAGGTATGCCTTCCTAATGCATGAACGGGGATAACCTCTTGCAGTAAAACGTTCATTTAATACTTTAGACTGCATTTCAAAATCTGCTGTTGATGTACATAAACGTCTCAAACGAATATATTGGCTTACCGGTAGATTTCTCTTTAAATTCCTTGGATGAGCACTAGAATAGTGGAGGTAAGTGTTTGAACTGACAGGCTTACGATATAATGAGGTAACGAATTTTCTATCGATCAGAGTAATGCGAATATCCAAAAATGTAATTGTTTGTGAATCAATTGAAGCAGTAAATTTTAAATGAGAATTACAAGAATTTAACCAAATCAAAAACAGTTGAAATGTCTCTTCATTGCGATAAGAATGAGTTGTTTGAGGGCGATAAGAATGAGTTGTTTGATAAGAGTCCGTTTCAGTTTGAATTTCTTGGATGGAGGACTATTTTAATTAAAAAGAAAAAGTTCTATATAAAAATAATTTTTGCAGTATTAAAGAATTAAAAAAATGATGAAGGTGGATGATTGAGTAGACCGGTTAGTGTCTGTCATAAAGACATATAACATCAGGCTTGCTGACACCTTCTTAGGCTAATATTTACAATATTGCGATTTCCACAATTCTTGTTACTAGATTATTTTTGTGGTTATCCACTGACTCTTTTTTGTTTGTGGTAATTGAAGTCTCCCATTATTACCGCACTACCAATTTGGTTAGCTTCCCTAATTTCTCTTAGCATTTCACTGTCCGTCTGACCATCTTGACCAGGTGGACGGTAGTATACCCCTATCACTATAGTCTTCCCCGACACACAAGGGATTTCTACCCATAAAGATTCAACTTTGTATTTAGTCTCATGCAGGATATTTATCCTGTTGGACTCTGTGCTATCCCGGACATAAAGCACCACACCTCCTCCCGAGTGCTCCTCTCTGTCATTGCGATATAATTTGTACTGTCCCATTGGTTATCCTCTTTCCACCATGTCTCTGAGATGCCAATTAAGTCTATGTCATCATTCACTGCTATACATTCTAATTCTCCCATCTTACTTCTTAGACTTCTGGCATTAGCATACAAACATTTCAAAGTTTGTTTTTTGTTTGTATTTTCATTCTGCTTTTTAATTGATAGGGATTAGTTAGAATTTTTTAGCTCAGGTGAGTTTTTAGTTACAGGCACTTGGACTACTTTTCTAATTATTGGAGCCTCATTGTCGGGATGCCCTAATTCTAATGCATCATTAGTATCCTTTGAAGATACCTCTCTCCGAACCATGCGCTGCTGAGCGACTGTCGGCTTTCCCCTTTGTTCTAGTTTTAAAGCTGCTCTATCTCCTTTTTAAAGGTTAGCGCCAGCAGTCTGGTTCCACCCTGGTTAAGGTGGAGCCCATCCCTTCGGAAGAGACTCCCCCTTCCCCAAAAGGTTCCCCAGTTCCTAAGAAAACTGAATCCCTCTTCCTTGCACCATCGTCTCATCCACGCATTGAGACTCCGGAGCTCTGCCTGCCTCTTGTGACCTGCACGTGGAACAGGGATCATTTCAGAGAATGCCTCCCTGGAGGTTCTGGATTTAAGCTTTCTACCTAAGAGCCTAAATTTGGCTTCCAGAACCTCCCTCCCACATTTTCCTATGTCGTTGGTGCCCACATGTACCACGACAGCCGGCTCCTCCCCAGCACTGTCTAAAATCCTATCTAGGTGACGCGTGAGGTCCGCCACCTTCGCACCAGGTAGGCATGTTACCAGGCGATCCTCACGCCCACCAGCCACCCAGCTATCTACATTCCTAATAATCGAATCACCAACTAATGAAAAGATGGCCCGCCCAGATGAGCCATTGACTTTTATTTTATTCTTGTTTTGAAGGTCCTGCTTGGACCAGAGTTTTGAGGCGCTGTGTATTGTAGAAGTGCTACATGGGACCTGTTGCCTGCCCTTTGTGGCATTGAGAGAGAGAGGGGGGGGTCATTCCTGCAGCATTGAGCTGCAGGGAGAAGGCCTGATCTGGAGGCTGAGCTGGGCAGTATTGTGCTGCCGATAGCAGAGAGCTGTGGAGGTTGAAGGTCTGCTGCAGTAGCAAGGAAGAAGCTTCCCATGATGCTAGAGAAGCAGCGTTGTGCTACAGGGGGGATGGGACAGAGCGAGCAGCATGGTGTCGGGCTGCTGCCGCCACTTCTGCTGGTGTTCAGGTTGCAGCAGTGATGAGAGAATTCATGCTTCACTGTGGGAATGTTGTGGGAAGCTTGAGGGATGTGTCTGGGGGCAGTGTAAAGCTCCTGGCATGATAAGGAAATGGAAGCCACGATCCCGGAGACATCATGATGATGTCATCAGAAAACTGCGGTCCCAGCCTGAATTGTTAAATAAATGTAAAAATAAACAAAAAAATTAAATTAACATCAGGGGTCAAGTGAGCAGAGGTGAGGGGCATTACAAAAGACCTTGCCACATGTGAAAATGGGGTAAAAAGTGTGGAAATGGCATCAGTTCTGCCCTGGCATTTTTTTGGGATAAAAATATAAAGGGGTAAATTTTAAAAAGCTACTCGCCGGGTAGCGCATGCACTTGGACATCCGATTTTATAACTTGTGGGTGCAGGTGCGCGCATGTTATAAAATCGGGGATCGGCGCATGCAAGGGGTGCACAATTGTGCACCCTGCACGCGCCAATGCCTGCGGCTTCACCCGTTCCCAATCGCCTAACCTAATCTCCCTTCCCCTTCCCCTAATCAACCCACTCCCTATCCCTATTCTAGGCACCCCCATAAAAATTATTTTACCTGCTGCGCCTGCCTAGGGGCAGGCACAGGTTGCGCGCTCCAGCACCCGGCTGGCACGCGATCCTCCAACACAGCGGCAAATGGCCGCTGTGCCAAAGGCCTTTTGCCCCACCCCCGGACCACCCCCTCTTCGCCCCTTTCCCAAGGCCCCGGGACTTAGACATGTCCCGGGGCTTTACTTGCGTTGCCGGGCCTTTCTAAAATAGGCCTGGCGTGCGTAACCCCACCTGTGCACGTAGGCTTTTTAAAATATACCCTAAAACGAGCAGAAATAAATAAGGTGTGGGGGCAACTGTAGAGGGATTTGAGCTCCCAACTGTTTTTATTTTGATCATAAATATTTCAAGCACTTTTAAAAAGGGCACCAGCACATCAGAACATTTTTGGCTGTTTTAAAGGTTTAAAAAGGGGTGAAGCTGTTTATAGATGGTATTGAGGAAACCCTTGTCACTTTATGGATGTGCTTAATATATTTTTGATTCTTGAAAATTGTTTCTTGCAAATATTGATTCCAATCCAAACTGTGGTTTTGGTAGTTTGGTCCACTTTTCTTTAGAGAATAGCTCCGTTCAGCCCAGCACTGGTAACATTCCAAAGCCGTTTCTTAAGCAACCTGGCTAACAACTGGTAAACACAACAGGGTGAGGGCAGGCATCTTTATACTCAAGTTGGGCTTTGACAAGCTTCTCCTGAATTTTTAAGTCCATTTTGAGTAATTTTAAAGTTACCAAAATGTTCCCAGGATTAAGTAAATCTATAGCAGAGGTTGTTTTATTGACATCCCAGTCAGCATAGGAACTATTTTTGCTCATGATGTACAGATATCCACTAACAAAAACCCTTGTTACAGTTTAGAACTGAAGGAGAGCGATGTTGAATTTCTGCCAGAGTGGGAGTACTGAACTTTGGCTCCTCTTTGAGGCAGTGCAAACTTAAAACAAAATCACTTAATATTTTGAAAAGGACAGTAGAAAACACTTTTTAGAATGAGTGAGATTGTATATGAGAGGTGTTTTGTGTAAAAGGGAACCTAGTCAAGATAAGATTCTGAGTAGTCAGAGTTAATTATAAAATTAGCTGGAAATTAGTGGTCATTTTTTTTTAAAAGTTTAGACTGACTGAATAGAAGCAAAAATGACAGGAATCGAGTGTCACCTTATTGACTAACCAATTTATTAAAGCATAAGCTTTCAAGGGCAGAATCCACTTCAACAGATGCATGAAGTGATAACACAGATAATACAATTCTGTGGTGATCTGGAATCCCATTTCCGCCATCTCTGACTCAAGGAATACTTTTATACCAACCAACACACAGCCACACACAGAAGAAGATGATGACATATCCTCTCCACTTTCTCAGAATATCAAAAACAATGGATTCCCTCAGAGGGACATAACACTGGACTGTTTTTTTACATTGAATGCTTCTGGCCACATGCCCAATCCGAGATAATCAATAAGCAGCATTACTTACCCCAGAACCTCAGCCGCATAGAATGGGAAGCCATCTATAGCCTCTGAAACAATCCGGACATCATTATCAAGGAAGTTGATAAAGGAGGAGCAATGGATGTCATAAATAGATTGGACTACACAAAAAAAAGCAAAACGACAACTCTCCAATACCACATTTTACGAGTCCTTTCCCTCCGACCTCACTGTGGAATACCAGAAGTAACTACATAATTTTCCGAAGGGATTCCCCACTGGAAAACGCCAACAGATTTACCTGGACACACCCCAGGAAGTACAACCAGGTACTTTCTACTTATTGCCCAAAATATACAAACCAGGGAACCCTGGATGCCCCATTGTCTTCAGGATCAACACCCTCACAGTAGGAATATCTGGCTACATGGACTCCATCCTCAGACCCTATGCCACCAGCACTCCCTGCTACCTTTGCGACACTACAGATTTTCTGAGAAAACTCCAATCTATTGGCCACCTCTCAGCCAACACTATTCTGGCAGCCATGGATGTTGAATCCCTTTACACCAACATCCCCCACAAAGACGGATTACAAGCCATCATGAATATGATCCCACAGCTGAACTGGACAGCAAACTTTGCCATTTTGTCCTCATACACAACTACTTCAAATTTGAAGAGGACTTGTATCTCCAAGTCAACTGCACTGTCGTGGGTATTTGCATGGCTCCACAATACACCACCATTTTCATGGCAGACCTAGAACAACATTTTCTCAACTCCTACACCCAGAAGCCACTCCTCTAACTCTACCTCCTCTACATTGATGACATCTTCATCATCTGAACTAGAAGCCCTTAAAGAATTCCACCAAGAATGCAACAAATTCCACCCCACCATCAACCTGAGCCTAGAAGAATCCACTCAGCAAATCTACTTTCTGGACACCACTGTCCAAATACATGAAGGACACATAAAAACCACGTTATACCGAAACTCACTGATTGCCATAGATACCTTCTTGCCTCCAATTTTCACCCAACCACCACCAGGTCTGTTGTCTACATCCAAGCCCTACGGTGTTAAAGGGCACTCCCGCCATGAACTTAATAGCCTCCGACATTCCCCCTGTTGGCCCAAAACACCATTGCTGTTAGCGGCGGCAGCTTCTTCCTGCCCAGGCACAGCACGTCACCAGCCCACGTTTTATGCACGCTTCCAAAAGCCACAGGAACTGTCGGCAGCGGCTCCTTAAAGATCTGTTCCTCCCGCTACTCCTTGCCTCAGCAACAGGTCTCCTGAGTGCTCAGTCTCAGTGTGAGTTACTCCTGTAGTTCTCTGTGCTTCCCATGTGCCATGTTTCCCTACCTCTGTCCAGCACTTGGTCCCCTTGGTTCCCCGGTCTGGTCCTGTTTGTCTGTCCTTCCTCCATTGCCTGTTTCGGATTGTTCTTCTGCTTTGACCTCTGCCTGGACTTGGTCTTTCCTGGATTGCCGCTTGGACCTGTCTGCCTGGAACTGGATCTTGCTGTTTGCCACCCACCCTGACCATTTGCCTGTTCACTGGATCTGCCTCTACTCCAGGAAACCATCTAAGTCATACCAGCCTTTAGCACCTTGGGCTTATCATGGGAAATCCACCTGTGGTAGTGGTGACTACCATCCTTAGGTCTGCAAAATCTAAGTTTGCTGAGGCCATGGACCTGATGGATCTGACAGCTTTACAAGTCATTCGTGGATTAGCAACTTGGGTCCAGCAACAACAAGGCATTCTGGACCAGGTAACAGGGGTCCTTGAGAGACTGGCAGCACGCATGGATGCTCTTGCTGCAGGAGCACCAGCACCTCCTGCAGTCCCGGCGAATCCTGTTCTTCGTTTACCCCCACCTCCATACTTCAGTGGAGATTCTCGACAGTGCAGAGGCTTTATTAACCAGTGCCATATGCACGTTACACTCCAAGTGCCCCGGTTCCTCACTGACAAGACAAAGGTTACCTTTATCCTATTCCTCCTGGAAGGTTCTACCTTGGTCTGGGTCTCTCCTCTCTGGGAGCAAGAAGACCCTCTGTTGGAGGATTTGAATCATTTTCTTCAAGATTTTCTTCTGGTATTTGATGAACCGGGACATACCGCCTCTGCAGCTTCTGACTTAGATTTATCAAGGATCTTGCTCTGTCAGGGAATATGCTGTACAGTTTCGGACTCTGGCTTCCAAACTACAGTGGGTAGATGACAGCCTCACGGCAATCTTCCGGCAAGGCCTATCTGAAACCATTAAAGATGAACTGGCCAGACGGGAGCCACCAGAATCTTTGGAGGATTTGATCCAGCTTGCTATCCGTTTGGATCTGTGGTTTCAGGAGCGGTCCCGGGCGAGGGCTTTAACGTGTCATCCGGTTTGACTAGCCTCCACTTTCCAACACCTGAAGACCTTGTAGCACCATCATCCTTGGCTACAATAGTGGGAGAGGTCTTCACCACAGGGAAGCGCGGTTTAGATTTCCATGAAAGCTAGAGCTCAAATTCTAGGAGCGATAATATAGCTGTGCCATGAGATATTTCGCTAATTTCTTGCCAATATTTTTTTCATTTGCTATGATTTTTTGCAGTATTTGCTTGTGATCCCACTTGATTTCTGCTGAGTTGTTTTTTGCTTCCTTCTCTACTTTTAGCTGTTTTGTGCCATTAGCACTGATGATACGTGCAGATTATGCTTTTAATTTTTAATAGACTTTAAGACATTCATTCTTTTCAATTACAGGAGCATTTCTATTGATTCTCTATCTGTCTTCCTTTCCGAGTCCATAGGGTTTCCTCTGCTGAAATGAATTCACCAATTGGATTGTCCCTGAAGGGATTGACATTTTAAAAATATACCCTTATCTTGAATTATTATTTCAGCCATTGCTGATAAATTCCACTTTCTTTTTTCTTGAAAAATTGGCAATTTAACAGTCTCTGTGCTTCTTGTAGTTTCTGCCAGTCTTAGCCTTCTATGGAGGGCAGCCTTTTATGTTGTATAATCACCAACAGTGGCTGGATCCTTGCAGGCTTAGCATTCTTTTTAATAAGGTCAAGGGTAACTATCTAAAAACTTTTATTTACATACTGAAGACATTTTTATGTAAATCAGTATACAAATTAAGTAAGTGGACTCTTTAAGATAGATTTTCACTAGTGTGAATGAGAGCTGTGCTGTCAGAACTATACTGATCTTAAAGAGAACCAAGTCTAAAAGAAGAGGATGAGTTTTTGGTTCCTGAAGTAATAGCTGAGTTACTAAAGTCAAATCAACAATAACATAATGCACATGGGGTGAGCCTCTCTGGTTTCTTGTGTTGTGGTGTATTTGAAACTGGTGTGTACCAAAACAGTTGTGCTGTTGAATATCCAGGAGAAGTGGTGGGTGCTCAGGATTATGTGTGAAGATATCCTGTGCAGACTTTAGAAGTCCAGACTGGTTAGTGTAACTGCACTGTGTAACAGTTGCTCAGGTTTGCAGTTGTAATGTTATGTCCAGCATTAAGTAGAACGATATCAGGTTCTCAAGTTTATCTATCATGTTAGACCAATAAACTAACACCAACAATAGCTACTCAGGTGCTTGACAATTGTTAGCCTAAAAATAATTAGTACTAGTTCAATGAGATAAGGATTTTTCCTTTAAGTTGATATTTTTATAAAATTTCCTTTTAACACAGATTGTGTACTTAATTAAATTGTGGACTGGCTTTTTATTTTTGCTTCATTGATTAATAGGGATCTGTGCAATCGTGGTATGCTCCAGGGTTTGTGCTCGTGACATATTCAGGCATTTATTTCCTGCTTTATTTAAACTTTGGTATACCCCTTTCAGTGTACGTACCCAAATCAGTCCAGTGACACTGACACTTAAGACGAGGTGCCTCCTATAGTCCCTCAGTATTAATCTGTACCCAAGCCAGTATTTCTCTGACTCCAGCAGATAGTGGAGATGTAAAGCCTGCAGTCTGTCTAAAAAAATGAGAAAGGGCACATAGGCTTCTGTCTACGCCTCCCAGAAGGTTGTTAGACCCTGGTGGGGTCATCCCTTCTGGTATGTGAGGCTTGAGAGCAGGGGGTCGGGGACCCTATGTTGCTCGGATCCCTGGCCGGACAGGGCTGATACCCAGAGGTTCCGGATCACTCGCCCTGTGGAATCTTCACAGCATGTCGCCTCTTCAGGAGCATGCCGCTGCTTTTTTAAGGAAAGTGCCCCTTTTTTTCCTTTTGTTTGTTAAAGTTTGAAAAAAAAATACAGCATCTACAGTGCCTTTCTTTCAGTCCTGTTGTCTTGTAGCCAGCATCGGAGCTTTTATTTTCTTCTCTCCCCTGCTTCATTCGGCCTCTCTCCCATGTGGCGCTAGACCAAGGGGGGTCCCGGTCTCGCTTGTGGATGCTGCATGAGGCGGCCCGGTCTCGCTTGTGGATGCTGCATGAGGCGGCGTGGTCGTGTCTTTTCCGCACCAACCTTTGCTCCTGATGCCTCCCCGGGGGGAGGGGCTATCAGGGAGCTCCGCGGGCAACACGGGCAGTGTTTCCCATGTCTTGGGGAAGTGCAGGCCGTGGAGGGGAGTTCAGATCTCTCTCCCCCGTTGTCTCCAGAGCCCCAGGCCTCCGGGGGAGGTCATCAGCAGGCTGTGGGCCCTCCTGGCAACGAGGAGGACCCCAGGGATCCTTCGGATTCGTCTTCTTCATTTTTTTCTGAGTTTGTGGTCCTGCTCCATAAGGCCTTTAAGGCCAGGAAGGCTGCACGTCAGGGTGCATCCAAGGAGGCCCTGGGGCGGTCCACTTAAACATCCAGGACCTCCGCAGCCGCAGGGGCCCCTAGGATCCAGCGGCTTCTGATGGCTGCAGTGCCCGTGACCGCCACGGATTCTTCCTCGACCGCATCTGACACCGAAGGGGCCCAGGGAGCGGATTCCCAGAAGTCCAGGCCTGGGGTTGGTCCGTTGGATCCATGGAATAAATGGACCCTAAGGTGGTCTATTTATTCCATAAGGAGGAGCTGAGCCCACTTATTCCAATGGTGTTGGAGGAGTTGGACATTGGAATCCTGTGGTGGGACTTCAATCTGGGGATGGTGGACCTGGTCATGGTTGGCCTCCATAGTCCCGCAAACTCATTCCTGTTCCATAGTTTGGTTAGTGCTCTTCTGTTCTGGGAGTGGGATACTCCAGACACCAGTCTGAAGGGCAGCAGGGCGATGGACAGATTGTATCCATTGCCCAAGGAGGCGCTTGACCTGCTCAAGGTTCCCAGGGTGGACGCTGCAGTTTCTGCAGCCACCAAGAAGACCACCATTCCAGTCACCAAAGCAGTGGCTTTAAAGGATCTTCAGGATAAAAAAAAACAAAAAACTGGAAGTACACATCTAGAAGATCTTTGAGGTTTCTGCACTCGTGTTGCGTCCGTCGGTCTCAGATGGCTTCGACCTCTGAGCCTCACCTTTCTTCCTTCTCTCTCCTCAAGCCTTGGGAAGATGGCTGCTGCCACGTCTTCATGCCGCTCTCTCCAGCGTCCCCTGAATGGCAACAGCAACGGTGTTCGCCATGATTTCCTGAGGGCCTCCTAGGGTGCGCGCACGCGCGCCACCCATGTCTTTATCCACATCATGGTGGGAACCTCAGGGGCATCCCCTCCGAGTGATGTCATCACATCCTGGTATTTAGCCTGCCCTTCGTTTGCTAACAAACTGACAGGCCGATACAGTAAAAGTCACTGGCGAGCGCCCACTCTCCTGGCACGTGCACAGGCCACTCTCCTATGCGCGTGATTCAGTAAAAAACAAATATTCATATTAGGGCCCGCGGTAAAAAGAGACGCTAGGGACATTAGCATGTCCCTAGCGCCTCTTTTTTTGACAGGAGCGGTGGCTGTCAGCGAGTTTGACAGCTGACGCTCAATTTTTCTGGCGTCAATTCTCAAACCCACTGACAGCCACAGGTTCGGAAACTGGACGCCGGCAAAATTAATATTGCCATGATATTAAGTCGGAGGGTGTACAGAAAAGCTGTTTTTACTGCCTTTCTGTGCACTTTCCCAGTGCCGGCAGAAATTAACGCCTACCTTTGGGTAGGCGCTAATTTCTGAAAGTAAAATGTGCGGCTTGGCTGCACATTTTACTTACTGAATCGCACGGGAATAACTAATAGGGCCATCAACATGCATTTGCATAATTGCAGCAGCCCACAAAGGGGAGTTTCTGGCTTCTGGATTTGACTAAGGTTTATCTGCACATCCGTATTCAATCGGATCACCAACAATAACTCAGGTTCATAATTCTGGGCAATCACTTTCAGTTCTGCGCTTTTCCCTTCAGTCTAGCGACGGCACCCAGGACTTTCACCAAGGCTCTCCGAAGGAAGGGTGTTCTAGTTCATCCCTGTCTAGATGACTGATTGATTCGAGCGAAGTCTGAATACCTGTACCGGACAGCGGTGGATTTGGTCCTCAGTCATCTCCGATCGCTAGGGTGGATTGTCAATTTAGACAAGAGTCATCTGGTTCCTTCCCAGAGTCTGGAATTCCTGGGGGCACTTTTCGACACAAGGACGGGGAGAGTCTTCCTTACCAAGCAGCACATTGCCAAGCTTCAGGCTCAGGTTTGGGAGTTGTTAGGCAAGCGGGTTCCCAGAGTCTGGGATTATTTACAAAGTGCTCGGGCCTAGGGCTTCTACCTTGGAGTTGGTACCCTGGGCTTTTGCTCACATGAGGCCTCTGCTATCAGCCTTACTGTCTCGCTGGGACTCAATGTCGGAACGTTATCAGCTATCTCTCCCTCTCCCAGAGCCTGTATGGTCCAGTCTCTCATGGTGGCTCCACTGGGACAAGTTGAGTCGCGGAGTGGACCTCAATGTTCCAATCTGGACAGTTGTTACTATCGATGCCAGTCTTTTCGGCTGGGGAGAGGTATGTCAGCATCAGTCGGTGCAAGGGTGTTGGTTCCCGGAGGAAGCTTCCTCGTCCATCAGTCAGCTAGAGACCAGGATAGTACATCTGGCTCTGCTAGCGTTTCTCCCCTTGGTGAGAGGCTGGTCGGTGAGGATCTTGTCAAGACAGTGCGACAGTGGTGGCCTATATCAACCGCCAGGGAAGCACCAAGAGTCATTCTGGCTCAGGAGGCTCGGCTTCTGGTGGAGTGGGCAGAGCAGCATCTGAAGCATCTGGCAGCCTCACACATAGTAGGCTTGGACAATGTGCAAGCGGATTTTCTAAGTCACCAGCAGCTGTCTGAGGAGGAGTTGTCCCTCGTTTGTCATCGATGGGGGACCTCGTGCATGGACTTAATGGCGACCTTCTGAAATACCAAGGCTCCACGTTTCTTAAGTCAGCGGAGAGAAAAAGGAGCAGAGGGAGTAGACGCCTTGGTCCTGTCTTGGCCGACGGACATCCTGCTGTATGTGTTTCCTCCCTGGCCTCTGGTGAGCAGAAATCTCTGGAGAATAGAGGTTCATCCGGGACCGGTGATTCTGGTGGCACAGGAGTGGCTGTGGCATCTATGGTTTGCAGACTTGATCAATCTAGCGGTGGACGGTCCTCTTCGGCTCGCCCATCTACCGAACCTACTGTGTCAGGGACCAGTTTGTTTCAATCAGGCAGATCAATTCTGTCTAGCTGCTTGGCTTTTGAAAGGTGGCGTCTGAAGGAAAAAGGTTATTCAGATGCTTTCATTGCTACGCTCTTGTAATCTAGGAAGTCTTCCACCTCTCTATCCTACACATTGGTGTGGAGTGTTTTTGATTCCTGGTGTTCTGGCCGGAAGGTGAACCCCAGAAGAGCGTCTATGTGCCATATTTTGGCCTTCCTTCAGGATGGTTTGGCAAAAGGGCTGTCCTTCAGTTCACTTAAGGTTCAAGTGGCAGTGCTAGGTTGCTTCCAAGGCAAGGTTCGTAGCGTGTTTTCGGCACATCCGGACATTGTCCGTTTTCATCGAGGTGTAAAGCACTTGTGCCCTCCCGTTCGACAGCAGTGCCTGTCTTGGATCCTAAATGTGGTCTTACGGAACCTCTGTGGCGTGCGACTTTGAAAGTGGTCTTTTTGGAGGCTATCTGTTTGGCATGCATAATTTCCGTACTTCAAGCTCTTTCCTGCAGGGAGCCCTTTTTTGAGAATCTCAGACGAGCGGATTTCCTTGCAGACTGTGCCTTCATTCTTGCCCAAGATGGTGTCCTCCTTTCACATTAATCAGTTAGTGGGGTTCCCATCCTTCTCAAACTTATATCCAGTATCAGCACACACTAGAGATTTGCGTCACTTAGACGTCAAACAAGCCTTGCTGAGATACTTGGAGGCCACAGTTAATTTCCGCATGTCAGATCACCTTTTGTGTTGTGGAGCGGTCCCATGAAAGGGCATAAGGCATCAAAAGCGACTGTTGCGAGGTACTTGAAAGAGGCGATAATTCCGCATATATTTGTCAGGGTTGCCCGATTCCAGAAGGTCTCCAGGCACATTCTATTCACTCTCAGGCAGCCTCTTGGGCAGAGTGTCCGTTAGTTTCCCCTCAGGAGACCTGTAGGGCAGATACATGGAAGTCATTGCACACCTTTGCCAGACATTATCGCTTAGATGTCCAGTTCCCAGGGACTGGAAATTTTGGCACGCGTGTACTGCGAGCGGGACTCTCCCAGTCCTACCCTTCTTAGGGAAGCTTTTGTACATCCCAGGAATCTGGACTGATCCGGGTATGTACAGGGAAAGGAAAATTGGTTCTTACCTGCTAATTTTCGATCCTGTAGTACCTCAGATCAGTCCAGAGTTCCACCCTTGATTAGCAAAGAGTACTGGGAGAGTCCGCTCGATCTGTCAGTTTTTGCTGTATGGTCTATGAAGAAGCATAGGGTTTATTGATCCCACACAGATTTTTGGTGTAAGGGTGTTTTGTTGTTGCCTGTTTTATGGTTATCCTCTTCCCCATGTTCATTTAAGGAAGTAGGCATAGTTACTTGATTCTTCTTTATATTTCTGGCTTGGGTACAGATTAATGCTGAGGGACTGCAGGAGACATCTCATCTTAAGTGTCAGTAAAACTTTCTCTGACTCCATCTGCTGGAGGGGAGGCAAAACCCAGGAGTCTGGACTGATCTGTGGTATTACAGGAACGAAAATTATCAGGTAAGAACCAATTTTCCTTTTGTATTTATAAAGTCCAAAAACATAGTCTGAAGGAGCACACATGTAGCTGGATCATTCTAGCACTGCTTTCTGTCTGCATTCCAAGAATTTATTTTGTGAGCTCTATAATGAGAAATTATCCAAGGTACTGGCTGTTGATCATCTGGTAGTATGGTTAACTTGTAGCGCCATTGGTAAATGATTCATTTCTGTAAGCAAACTTGGCTTTGTATTGTGGGTGAACGTAGAATAATCTATTTGTTTTTTAATTATCTCTCTAGATTTTTATCAAATTATGCTTAAGGTGAAAGAAAATAATCTATTTAAAATATATGGCATGTTTCTGCATGAACTTGCTTTATTTAAAGTATTGTGTCATTTCCTTTCAGATTTTGTTACTTGAGGTTCCAATTGAAGGACAAAAGAAAAAGAAGAAAAAGGTCTTGTTAGAAACCAAATTGCCACTGGACAGTGAGAAAACACAGGAAATCTTAGACTTTGTAGCAGAAACCACCAAACCACTTTCACCAACAAACCTAGGCATAAAAGGTGGGATATATGCTTGGTTTATATGTGTTTTTGTTGTTAATGTTGCCTCCTACTTAATCGCGTCCATTAGGCGAACTTCGGTGGTCGCCTAGGGCACTGAGCTGTAGGGGGCACCGAAGAGCAGCCACGTGGTGCCGCAAGCGGGGCCTGTCCCGCTCGCGGCAAACAGAAATAGAGAAGCACACACTGTCGCCCCCCCCCAATCTGTTTCGGCGCTGACTGTTTCTATTTCTCTTTGCCGCGAGCGGGATAGGGCCCACTTGCAGCACCACATGGCTGCTCTTCGGCGCCCCCTACAGCTCGGCGCCCTGAGAAGCATACAGTCGGCGCTGAAACAGATAGGGGAAAGGGGCACGACCCGGGGGGGGGGGCGCGACTGGGGGGGGAGGCAGCCCAAGGGTCGCCTAGGGCGCCCAATACCCTTGCACCGGCCCTGATCAAAACATTGTATTTAAATCTGTGGTGTCATTATTTTATAACATGCACCTTTACTTAGAAACATGATGGCAAAAAAAGACTATATGGCCTATCTAGTCTGCCCATACACACCAACTTAAGAGATATTCTTATCTGTTGCACAAACTTTCTCGATGGATGAGCAAGGTTGTAAGAGTTTATTTTATGATTTTGTTTTATATTTAAAGTTCTTGTTGTTTGTTCTTTAGTTATTTGACAAGTATATAGGGGCGGATTTTAAGAGCTCTGCTCGCCGGTAAGCCTATTTTACATAGGCCTACCGACGCGCGCAGAGCCCCGGGACTCGCGTAAGTCCCGAGGTTTTCGGAGGGGGCGTGTCGGGGGCGTGTTGGGGGGCGGGCCCGAACCGCGCGGCGTTTTCGGGGCGTGTCGGGAGCGTTCCGGGGGTGGGCCCGGGGGCGTGGCTACGGCCCGGGGCGGCCCGGGGGCGTGGGCGTGGCCGCGCCCTCTGGACCCGCCCTCAGATCGTGTCCCGGCGCGCTAGCGGCCCGCTGGCGCGCGGGGATTTACTTCTCCCTCCGGGAGGCGTAAATCCCCCAACAAAGGTAAGGGGGGGGTTTAGACAGGGCCGGGCGGGTGGGTTAGGTAGGGGAAGGGAGGGGAAGGTGAGGGGAGAGCAAAGGAAAGTTCCCTTCGAGGCCGCTCCGATTTCGGAGCGGCCTCGGAGGGAATGGAGGTAGGCTGCGCGGCTCGGCGCGTGCCGGCTATACGAAATCGATAGCCTTGCGCGCGCCGATCCCGGATTTCAGCGGATACGCGCGGCTACGCACGTATCTACTGAAATCCAGCGTACTTTTGTTTGCGCCTGGAGCGCCAACAAAAGTACGCCTATTCGCGGTTTTTGAAAATCTACCCCATAATGTTTATTACTTGTATTTGTTGAATTGATTATATAATTTATTATGTTTATAATCTTTTGCACAATGCTTGCTCAAATGTTTTTTTGAAAGGCATGTTATAAGGAATAAATCAGATCAAAAGAAAGCTCAAGACTCATATATATTTTAAAAAATGGTCTTATGTTTAGTAGCAGACACTAGTAATTAACTTTCAACCACTTTTCAATAAAACAAATTTAATATTCTTGAACTGTTGCTTCTAAATCTATCAAGTCAATTACATTTTATTTTGATTAAAGCAATTCCACCCTAAGTATGCTGTGACTTTTGTACTTTAAATATATTAAGTTGATCAGATTTTGGTGATTCTACTATTAATCAAAGTAAATTGGGGAACTTTGTTTGACCTGTTTAATAAAAAAGATTATGTTAAAAAAAATCATAATTAGGGCACTGTTGTTCAT
Organism: Rhinatrema bivittatum; assembly: GCF_901001135.1. NCBI lineage: Eukaryota > Metazoa > Chordata > Amphibia > Gymnophiona > Rhinatrematidae > Rhinatrema > Rhinatrema bivittatum. Next base: position 168,997,795 of record NC_042616.1, on the reverse strand, counting down.
ATGGAGGCATTAAAATGATTCCTTTAAAGTGGAATATAAAAAATCAGATAAATAAAAATAAATAGATAAAATAAATCATGAATGCAGCATAAACAGCTGAAAAAGTGAACTTGAGGAATATGAGATTGTGACCAAAAGAAAGATGCATATTTTACTTCAAAAGAAGTACAATATAAAAGAAGAGGAAAGCAGCAGCACCGCGGGAGAACCCGAAGACGGCAGGGTCACCTCCCCCAGAGGCCTGAAGCCTGACCGGACCACCGGACCAACACAGCCCACTGACCTGACGAAGCCATGCCAGCTCTCCGACGTCATCTGGAGCGACGCCGGTGAGCTACTTAGCCAGCGACAGACAGCAGCGTCGTGCACCAAAGGAGCGCAACAAAGGGGCTCCCCCCTTTGTGCGTCCCCTCGTGCAATCCCGACCACACTATATTTCCTTCTACAACCCACATCACCAATCAACGGCACATCACCAATCAACCATGCCAAATCAGAACCTTCCAACGGAGAGAAGCCACAAAAATGAGATCACCTCTCCTTACTTAGGATCCTTAATCCACAATGAACAGAGAAAACCAAAGAAAAAAAGTAAGGATAGTCATTTCAACTTTACATACAACGAACTTAAGACCTACACCAAATGCTTAATTCTATCCTTCATACTTTTTAATGCACAATCAATAGTGAAAAAAATGCACATCCTCACAGACCTACTCACCGATGCAAAACCAGATTTCATAGCGATCACAGAAACCTGGATAAAAAACTCAGACAACGTCCTATCAATCAAATAGATGACCCGACATACAAAACATTCTCAATCCCCAGACCAAAATAAAAGGGCAGAGGAATCATGTTAATCATCAAAAAAAGCATACAGATGAAACTAATCTTATCAAAAATATGTTCCCCTTTCGAAATCACCTTATTTGACTCGCCTAAACTACAAATCTGTCTAATATACTGCCCCCCCCCCCCCCAGGCTCTTTAGAACGAAACTGCTCCCCTGTCATAGAATTCATGATCTCTAACAACACTTAAAAAACCAATCATCATACTAGGGGATTTCAACATACACATGGACACCCTCCCCCTCTCACCCACATGCAAAACAATTACCAACGCAACCATGAGACTGAAGCAAATCATCAGAGGCCCAACGCACAAAGCAGGACACACAATAGATCTAGTATTTATCAGTACGGACACATGGACATCATACCAAACAACAATAACTGAAATCCCCTGGTCTGATCACTCCCTCATACAATCCACCTTGACCTGCAACACTAAACCAACCAGGGATAAAAACAACATTTTATTTATTTATTTTATTTATTTAAGGTTTTTATATACCGGCAATCATGACAACATATCTTGCTGGTTTACATAAAACAGGGGTGCAGTATATACATCAAACTGGAACTGTGTGTCAGAAGGTGCAGTTACATATAACAGGGGTAGCAGAACTGGGAGAAGGAGGAAGAGAAAGGATAGAATAGTAGCGGTTAAACAATATACAAATTAAGTGCTATATACAATGCATGGTTGAAGACTGGTAGTTTTGAGGAGGTGATAGTGGGGTCGTTAGATTGTGTCCGGGAACGCTTGCTTGAAAAGCCAAGTCTTAAGTTTGTTTCTAAAAGTTAGGAGGCAGGGCTCCTGTCTGAGATCTGAAGGAATGGAGTTCCAAATGAGGGGACCAGCTGTGGAAGTGGCACGATCTCTTAGGGTAGCGTGTCTGGTCGTTTTCGCAGGGGGTGCTAGGAGTGAGCCTCTGTAAGCGTCTCTGGTTGGTCTTGACGAGTTGTAAATTTGGATTGGGATTTGCAGATCAAGGGTGGTGAGTTGATGTATTGATTTGAATATGATGGATATGGCTTTGTACAAAATTCGGAAGTGTACGGGAAGCCAGTGAAGCTCTTTCAGTATGGGCGATATATGATCTCTTCTCCTGGCGCCTGTTAGTAGTCTGGCTGCTGAGTTTTGAACCATCTGCAACGGTTTGGAGTAGGATGAAGGAAGACCTAGCAATAGAGAATTGCAATAATCTAGTTTCGAGAAAATGATTGCTTGGATGATCGTTCTGAAGTCGTGAGCATGGAAGAGGGGTCTAATTCTTTTTAGTACCTGGAGTTTGAAGAAACAGTCTTTGGTTGTTTTGTTGATGTGAGCCTTGAAGTTCAGCCGGTTGTCTATGATCACTCCTAAGTCTCTAACTTGTGTGGTGGGTAGGTTGGTAGGAAGATTATTGTTAGGAATGCTATTCTCAGGCGAGATGAGTAGGATTTCAGTCTTGGAGGAATTTAGGATGAGGTTTAGGTTGTTGAGTAGATGTTTGATTTTTTGATGGCAAGATTCCCAGTATTCAAGAGTTTTAGAGTATGTGTCCTTGATGGGGATGATAATTTGAATATCATCTGCGTATAGAAAATACTTTAGGTTGAGGTTGGTGAGAAGATGGCAAAGAGGAAGAAGGTAAATATTGAAGAGAGTTGGGGATAGTGATGAACCTTGTGGGACTCCTATGGTAGAGTCAAATCTTGAAGATTCCTTGTTTTGTAGTTTAACTTTGTAACCTCTGTTGTTGAGAAAGGTTTTGAACCATGATAGTACGGTGCCGCTGATTCCTATGGACGATAGTTGGTTTAGGAGGATGGCGTGATTGACTGTGTCGAATGCTGCGGATAGGTCTAAAAGGATTAGTAGGAATGATTGACCTTTGTCGAGGCCCATTATGATATAGTCTGTCAGAGAGGTGAGGAGGGATTCTGTACCTCGGTTTTTACGGAATCCGTGTTGGGGAGCGCAGAGAATATTGTTGTCTTCAATGAAGTCTGATAGTTGAGTGTTCACTAGTTTTTCCATGATCTTAGCGATGAAAGGGAGATTAGCTATGGGACGGAAGTTGTTGGGGTCCTTTGGGTCAAGGTTAGGTTTCTTTAGGAGAGGAGTGATTGAAGCCATTTTAAGATCGTCTGGGAAGGTTCCTTGGGCGAGAGAGCAGTTGATGATGTCTGTCAATGATGAGGCTATGGTGTCTGGGATAGATAGAAGTAGTTTGGTGGGTATGTGGTCCGCAGGATGAGAAGTGGGTTTCATTTTTTTCATGATGGCTTGTATCTCAGAGGAGGAGACGGGTTCAAAGATGTTTAGGCTGATGTTTTTGTAGGGAGGGTGCTGATATGTTGGGAGGGTGGTGGAATTGGTAGGCAGTTGGGTTAAGAGATTGGTAATTTTGTTTTGAAAGAACAGAGCGAGTTCTTCGGCTTTGGATTGTGCTAGGTTATTGGGGATTTCTTGGGGAATGGTGTGAGTGAGGCTGGAGACATAAGCGAAGAGGGCTTTGGCGTCTAAGACCAGGTTGTGGATCTTAGAAGCGTAGTAATCTTTTTTTGATTTAGAGGTGAGTGATTTGTAATGGTGTAGAGTGGCTTTGTATGAAGAGATGGTACTGTCACAAGGGGTTTTACGCCATATCGCTTCTTTCTTTCTTAAACTTTGTTTTAGTTTTCTAAGTTCATTGGTGAACCAAGGTTGTCTGTTGGAGGCATTAGTGTGAGATTTTTTAGAGATTGTCGGGCAGAGCTTGTTAGCTATGTTTTCTGTTATATTGTTCCAGGAGTGAATGGCAGAGTTTGGGTCGGTGAGGTCTAATAGAGGGAGCTGTGAATCCAGCTGGTTGTTGAGGTCTTCCGTGGTGCATCGTTTCCTGTAGTGGAAGGAGGGTGAAGGGATATTGGGAGAGATGGATTCTTTCAGTGCGAGAGATGTAGAAATGAGGGTGTGGTCTGACCATGGAACCTTCATACTCTTCAGAGTGGATGACGACGTAATGCCTTTGTTGATGAAGATCAGGTCCAGAGTGTGACCCGCTTTGTGAGTGGGTTTGTTGACCAGTTGTTGGAATCCCATTGCTGAGAGAGCTGTGAGGAGGGTTACACAGCTATTCGATGGTGAGGGATTGTCTATGTGCATATTGAAGTCTCCTAGGATGATTGCTGGAGAATCCAGGTTGAGGAGCGTAGTGGTGATTTCAAGGATGGGAGAGACATCAGATTCTAGCAGTCCCGGAGGGGCGTAGACAAGAAGGATTTGTAGATGTTGTGAAGTAAAGAAGCCGACTTCCAGTTTTGAGTTGGAGGTAAATGGTTGTTGGGTGAAGTTGAGGCTTTTTTTGGTAGCCAGAAGGAGTCCCCCTCCTCTTTTTTTCAGTCTAGGGAGTGAGAAGAAGTCATAGGTCTGTGTAGGTAGCTGGTTTATTATAGCTGTATCTGAGGGCTTGAGCCATGTTTCCGTTACTGCGCAGATATCTGGATTGGCGTCGGTGAGATAGTCATTGAAAATTAGGGATTTTTTTGTTAGGGATTGTGCATTGAATAGTGAGAGTGAGAAGAGAGTAAGGCCTAAGAGCTGGGTGAATGGTGCAATCAGAATAGGGGTGAGAGATTTTAGGTTGCTATGGAGGGCTTGTCTATAGGATGTTCTTTTAGGTATGATGCGATGTTGCAGGGTTGGGATTGGAAAAGCTGAAGACATTGTGATGGTTAGTTGGCTGGTGCAGAGGGTAGCTGGGCGGCAGGTGGGGGAGTGTGCCGAGGTTGATTGAAGATAGGATGGTTAGCAGGAGCTCTGGATGGTTGATTGCTGGATGAGCACTATTTGGTTGAATGTAAAGAGAGTGCTGTCTGGGTGATTGTTGAATGAGCTCAGTAAGGTTGCTTGTTGAATGAGCTCAGTGAGGTTGCTTGTTGAATGAGCTCAGTGAGGTTGCTTGTTGAATGAGCTCAGTAGGGTTGCTTGTTGAATGAGCTCAGTAAGGTTGCTTGTTGAATGAGCTCAGTGAGGTTGCTTGTTGAATGAGCTCAGTGAGGTTGCTTGTTGAATGAGCTCAGTGAGGTTGCTTGTTGAATGAGCTCAGTGAGGTTGCTTGTTGAATGAGCTCAGTAGGGTTGCTTGTTGAATGAGGTTGCTTGAATGAGGTTGCTTGTTGAATGAGCTCAGTGAGGTTGCTTGTTGAATGAGCTCAGTAAGGTTGCTTGTTGAATGAGCTCAGTAAGGTTGCTTGTTGAATGAGCTCAGTGAGGTTGCTTGTTGAATGAGCTCAGTGAGGTTGCTTGTTGAATGAGCTCAGTAGGGTTGCTTGTTGAATGAGCTCAGTAAGGTTGCTTGTTGAATGAGCTCAGTGAGGTTGCTTGTTGAATGAGCTCAGTGAGGTTGCTTGTTGAATGAGCTCAGTGAGGTTGCTTGTTGAATGAGCTCAGTGAGGTTGCTTGTTGAATGAGCTCAGTAGGGTTGCTTGTTGAATGAGGTTGCTTGAATGAGGTTGCTTGTTGAATGAGCTCAGTGAGGTTGCTTGTTGAATGAGCTCAGTAAGGTTGCTTGTTGAATGAGCTCAGTAAGGTTGCTTGTTAAATGAGCTCAGTGAGGTTGCTTGTTGAATGAGCTCAGTAAGGTTGCCTGTTGAAAGAGCTCAGTAAGGTTGCTTGTTGAATGAGCTCAGTAATGTTGCCTGTTGAATGAGCTCAGTGAGGTTGCTTGTTGAATGAGCTCAGTAAGGTTGCCTGTTGAATGGGCTCAGTGAGGTTGCTTGTTGAATGAGCTCAGTGAGGTTGCTTGTTGAGTGAGCTCAGTGAGGTTGCTTGTTGAGTGAGCTCAGTAAGGTTGCTTGTTGAATGAGCTCAGTGAGGTTGCCTGTTGAATGAGCTCAGTGAGGTTGCTTGTTGAATGAGCTCAGTGAGGTTGCTTGTTGAGTGAGCTCAGTGAGGTTGCTTGTTGAGTGAGCTCAGTAAGGTTGCTTGTTGAATGAGCTCAGTGAGGTTGCTTGTTGAATGAGCTCAGTGAGGTTGCTTGTTGAATGAGCTCAGTAGGGTTGCTTGTTGAATGAGGTTGCTTGAATGAGGTTGCTTGTTGAATGAGCTCAGTAAGGTTGCTTGTTGAATGAGCTCAGTAAGGTTGCTTGTTGAATGAGCTCAGTAAGGTTGCTTGTTGAATGAGCTCAGTAATGTTGCCTGTTGAATGAGCTCAGTAATGTTGCCTGTTGAATGAGCTCAGTAATGTTGCCTGTTGAATGAGCTCAGTAAGGTTGCCGTTGAGTTTGGATATGGATGGTGTGAACTATTGTGGAAGTTTGTCTGAGATGCCGAAGAGGGCTTTTGTTGGCTCCTCGCATATGAGCTCGCAAAGGGGCGCGCTAAGGGGCAAGCCCCTTAGCCCGCGCCCCTTCGGACGCGCGACGCCCGGCGCGCGACGCCGTGGGGATGTTCACAAATTTAAAGGGCTGCTCAGCTTGCCCTGATTGGCTGTCTGCAACTACAGGGGCGCGGTTTCGGTTCCACTCACCGCTTTCCCTTCGATTCCGCTTCAGGCAGCCACAGAGATTTTCTTTTTTTTCCTTTTATTTGTATTTAGGGCTGATTGGAGTCTCTTCTGCACGGCTCGCCGCTATTTTGAGCGAGCGGGCTCTGGCCCCGATTGGGCCTCGTGAGTCCCAGCAGGGGAGTCTTAATGGCGCGGCCGGTGCCGAGGAAAGGGTCGGTCGCAGGGCGGTTCGCAAATTTAAAGGGCTGCTCAGCTTGCCCTGATTGGCTGTCTGCAACTACAGGGGCGCGGTTTCGGTTCCACTCACCGCTTTCCCTTCGATTCCGCTTCAGGCAGCCGCAGAGATTTTCTTTTTTTTCCTTTTATTTGTATTTAGGGCTGATTGGAGTCTCTTCTGCATGGCTCGCCGCTATTTTGAGCGAGCGGGCTCTGGCCCCGATTGGGCCTCGTGAGCCCCAGCAGGGGAGTCTTAATGGCGCGGCCGGTGCCGAGGAAAGGCAATCACTTACTGACTTCCGTTTGACAGCAACACACTTCAACAGAAACTACAAGAAGAACTCACAAACATCGACCTGACAAACTCAGAAACAGCCACAGCCTCATGGATTAAAATTACCAATGATACAGCAGACAAAATTAACCCAACCGTCATAAAGACAATAAAAAACCCTAAACATCAAAATCAATGGTACAATGAAAGCATAAGAACAGCTAAACGAGAGCTCAGGAAAAAAGAGAGAGCATGGCGCAAGAATAAAACAGCCCTACTACTTACCATGTACAGAACCCAGCTAGTATTCTACAAAAAATGTATTCGCAACGCCAAGAAAGATTTCTACTCGAGCAAAATAAACAAATACCAACATAACCCCAGAATGCTATTTACCATTGTACATAACCTCATTAAATGTCATCAAACGAACCAAAAATACCAAACAACACTATCAAAAGTAATGAATTTGCAGAATTCTTTACCAAAAAAATCAAAAAGCTAATAAACAACAGCCCCATCACACACCCCCAAACCTCAAAAATACCACAGGAACTGATAATGACCTGGACAAGTTTCAACCCCGTCTCCTCGATCGAAATTCAAAAAATTATCAAACACATGAATCCAGCAAACCATCCCATCAACAGTATCCCCATACCAACAATCAAACTGATTGAAAATACAATAACTAAACCAATAACAGACATAGTCAACCTATCACTCACTGCAGGAACTTACGCAGAATGCCTAAAATCAGCAATCATTAAACCCCTAATAAAAAAGAGCAACCTAGACCCAGAGAACCTTCAAAACTACCGCCCTATATCCAACTTACCGTTCATTGCAAAAATCATAGAAAAAATCGTCCACTCCCAGCTCTCAGAACACCTCGAAAGAAACAGCATACTCCACCCGTCATAATTCGGCTTCAGGAAAAACTTAAGCACTGAAACACTACTTCTCGCACTAAATGACACAATACCCAGAAGATTTGACAAGGGACAAAGCTAACTACTAATCCTCCAAGATTTATCGGCTGCCTTTGACACAGTCAACCATACCATCCTTCTTGACAGACTATCTGAAATAGGCGTAACGGGGATAACCCTACAATGGTTCTCATGGTACCTATCCCACAGAAGTTTCCAAGTACTGTTCAACAATACCCTCTCGAATAAAGTCAACCTCAACACTGGAGTTCCCCAAGAGTCCACCCTATCAGCAACACTCTTCAACATCTATCTCCTTCCAATTTGCCACACATTAGAGCGTCTTGGTCTGACCCACTTCCTATACGCTGACGATATTCAGATACTCATTCCCATACAGAATACATTAGAAGAAACCTAAAAAAACTAACCTATCTTACAGAAATCAAACAACAAAATGGAAATAATCATACTAGATAGAAAGAACAACAACTCTCTCATGCAACCACTCAAAATGGAAAACTCAAAAGCATCAATCTCCCTGGTCATGCATGCTCGAAACCTAGGAATCACCAATGACAACGACCTTTCATTCAAAACCCACATAACTAATAAGATAAAGGAAGGATACCACAAACTACTGACCCTCAGACGTCTTAAACCTTTTCTTTCACAAGATGACTTCAGAACCGTCCTGCAACTACTCATCTTCGCCAGCCTTGACTACTGCAATGCCCTACTACTGGGCCTACCACTCACTACCATCCGTCCACTACAAATCCTACAAAACACAGCCGCCAGAATCCTAACCGGAAAAAATAAACATGAACACATTACCCCAACTCTGACATCTCTACACTGGCTACCAATAAAATATAGAATAGACTACAAAGTACTAACAGTTCTGCATAAACTAATCATAGGGCAACAATCCAACTGGCTAAACAAAACCATCGAGCAATATGCCCCAAAACGAGACCTACAATCAAAGAATAAAGGCCTCCTCAAAATCCCTCCCGTCAGAATCACACTACTAACTACAACCCGTGTGAGAGCTATATCCATCACCAGCCCCTCACTATGGAACTCACTCCCAACTAAAATAAGAACTCAACCCAACATAAAAACCTTCAAAAAAAGATCTGAAAAGCTGGCTGTTCACCAAAGCCTACGCAAATTCACACCATCAACCGTACTGCCAGACACCTATGCACACCAGCATCAAGAAAATAACCGTCCATCCCATGATCAACAACATACCTGTGACCACTCGAACCCCCAAGACTTTGATTTGTTAACTAACCCTTAACGCTTATCCATCAGCATCTCATCTATATATAAACTTGAAAGCCTGTGTCACTAAACTACTCATCGGACTTATCCCAGTTACTTTCCTACCTAATTGCCTCCTTGTAACCGCACCTTATGTGTTTCAGCAAATGTTATAGCACCTAACCCACTACTTATCATGAAACTGCTAACCGATGTAACAAAAATGTAATAAAAACACGCTGTTATATTATGTAACTAACATACTAACCAAACGGTGTAAACCGTTTTGATGGCGAAACCGAATGACGGTATGCAAAACATGACAAATAAAATAAATAAGAGAGCAGGACAAAAACCAGGAAACATAGAAACAGAGTTAAGGTTAAAAACAGTAAAGCTAGGAAAAAGGCAAATTGGTCTGTTAAAGAATCTGGAAAGTACTGCAGTTTTAATACAGAAGTATAGGACTTTTAAATAAATATTAGAGATGGCTATAATTCCTGGAACATGAAGATCCATGTCGACAAGGGAGAAATTCTTAGATGCATGTCCCCCACACCCAGTAACCACAGATCTGTAGTCTTGCTGTAAAACCCTTGGAGCTATTCAGAGGTAAAAACAGGTTGTCTGCATGATTATTGATCTCTTCTCTGAGTAGTGGTTTGTCAGCATTATCTTATCCAGCTTCTTAAGATCATTCTTTTTCTATCTTGGTTTATTTATAACATCTCTGTTCAATTGTCTAAAATTAAAATATGATGATAAAGTAATGCAGTATTTTTTTAACTCTTTTATTTTATTATCTATACTTTACTAGGTTTTCGTAGTGGTCACTCTGTCAGCCTTGCTCAAAAACGTATAGTTATGCTGTTTTTTTGGGCCATTTAAGGATTGATTTCATCCCCTTTGAGGGGATGGATACTTGCAATATCTCAACCAAAATTGTTCCTTAAGAATAATTATAAAGAAGAAATACAATTAAAATGCTTTTCGTCTTCTACACATTTCCTGTAGGTATATACATTGGCTTATAAAAGTATTCAACCTCCTAAAAAGTCAGCAAATTTGTGTGGATTACAAATGACACTTACACAGATTGCTCCAGACAGTATGTTTATTGCAAATCAGTATGCACTTAAAGTAAATTTTCAAAGTCACTATTATTTCTCTGCATTTTTTGTAAAATAAAATTAAAAACTGAAAAATTCTGCTTGCATAAGTATTCAACCCCTTCAAACTAGTACTTGGTAGAAGCACCTTTTGCTGCAATACCTTCTTTAAGTCTGTTGGGATAAGTTTCTACCAGCTTTGCTCACTGTTTGGAAGTGATTTTTGCCCCTTCTTCCTGGCAGATTTCCTCCAGGTTGTTCATATTGCTTGGATGACACTTATGGACTGCAATTTTCAAATAGTGCTCCAGATTCTTGATTGGATTGAGATCTGGACTTTCACGTGGCCATTGTAGAACATTCACCTTTTTATTGTTCAGCCACTCCTGTGTTGCTTTGATCTTGTGCTTGGGATCAGTGTCCTGCTGAAAGGTGAACTTTCTCCGAAGTTTTGTTTTTTTGGCAGATTGAAGGAGGTTGTCTTGCAGTATCTCTCTGTATGTTGCACCATTTCTTTTAATTTTAATAAAATGCCCAGGCCCTGCTGAGGAAAAGCATCCCCACAACATGATGCTGCCACCCCAATACTTTACTGTTGGAATGGTGTTTGCTGCAGAATGGGCAAGTTTAGGTTTGTACCACACACAGGTTTTGAATTTTGGCCAAAAAGCTGCATTTTTGTCTCATCTGACCACAAAACCTTATTCCACATTTTAGCTGGGTCACTCTGATGCTTTCTGGCAAACTCCAGACGTGCTTTAATGTGTTTTTTGTTTTCTTCAGTGATGGCTTCTTTCTAGCCACCCTCCAATGCAAGCCAGTTGTATGCAGAGCTCTTGATACGGTTAACTTCCACTGCAGTCTCAGCCACTGAACTCTGTAGCTCCTTCAAAGTGATTGTTTGCCTATCTGTGGCTTCCCTAACAAGTCTCCTCCTTGCTCTGATGCTGAGTTTTGAGGGATGGCCTTGTCTAGGCAGTGTCTGGGTGGTATGATACAGCTTCCATTTCCTCACAATTGATCCAACAGTGCTCACTGGGGTATCCAAGTACTTGGATATTATTTTCCTATCTTGTGCATGCCTATAACTTTATCTTTAATTTCCTTAAAATGCTCTTTGGTCTTCATTTTTCAGCTTTGCTTCTGATTCACAGTCTGACAATGGTACTGGAATTAGGGGATTTTATATCTAGAAAGCTTATCTTTTTTAATGATTCACAGGTAGACAAATTGTAAGCCAATTGTTAGAGCAATATTTTTCATCAGTGTAAACTTGGAGCTTCACAGCACAGGGATTGAATACTTATGCAAGCAGCATTTTTCAGTTTTTAATTTTATTTTACAAAAAATGCGGAGAAATAATGAATTGTGACTTTGAAAATTTACCGGTACTTTAAGAGCATACTGGTTTGCAGTAAACATACTATTTGGAACAATCTATGTAAGTGTCAATTGTAATCACACAAATCTGACTTTTTAGGGGGTCAAATACTTTTGCAAGCCACTGTATGTGTATAAACCATGCATGCTTTTTCCCCATACAACTAAGTACTCGCATTGTCTATTCATATTGGAGAGGAGGGATATTCCCAGGGAGGGGGATGTCAGAGAATTGTAGGTACTCGCATACATGCCATTTTGGCACCATCATTTTTGACAGACTTTTACACTAATGTAATATATTGCATTTTTCAGTTTGAAATTCAAAACATCTGAATGCTTGTCTGTGAAATGCATCATATCTGTGTTTTTTTGGATTGATAGGGAAGCGAGTTGTGTTACTGAAGAAGTTCCCTCTTAGTGATGAGCAGGCTGGTAGAGAAGTATCATTGTTCCTGGTGCCAGCAGCAGTCAGAGGTAAAATACACCCAGGTTTGCACATGCTAGTGGGGGTGAGGGGGGTTAATTGTTTGATTTTAATCTGGTATTTTGCCCTCTACCTTCCTAGAATGATTACCTAGGTTGAGTGTACAAGAAATTAATTTTTTTAATGTACAGTGTTCATTCAAGGGAATGCATTTAATTAGAAAAATGATGTGGATCTAGTCTGCCAGCATATACCAGGGGGAACTGTCCAATTACAGGAGGAAACTGCCAGGCCCCCTTACCCCAAAGAAGACACAAAACTTTGCCTGTGGGAAAAATTGCCAGTAAACTATGCAGCAATAACAGAATACGTTTTTGTAATTATTTTACTGGAGGAAATTTGTGAGAATAATAGTTGTAGAGTCCTCTTGGTTCTCTACAAGCAACAATTCAGAATATTCTATTTGTGTGGGGAGCAAACTTAGTAACAATGTGGGCAGGTAGCTCCTCTATGTGGGAGAGTGCACATGGTGAGCACCTCTGATATGAATACTCTGACCACCATTTTACAGTGTGGATTTTTCAGTTAACTTTTCTAGGGGCAATATGTTACGGTTGTTCCCTATTTCCTTGTGTTGAAAGAGTAATGCTTTTGGGGTTCTCAATAATGAGACCAACGACAGATAAGGATTTAGAAAGCCTTCCTTTACTTTTAAAGAACCAGTTTTAAGGACATTCTTTAGCTGAGCATAACGTTTTTCCACTCCTGGCCTAGTGCATTTGTACCTCTTTTTCTGTAAAAAGACTTTTACTGGATTTCCCATTAAATGGGGGCTCAGCCTTTTGTATTTGATATAAGAAAGGGAGCTGTCCCTTCACTGAGAAGGAACCTGTGATCGTCAGTATCTATAAGAAGAGATGACTTTCAGCCATTCAAAGGAGGGGAGGACGACAGGAGAAAGGAGTCATTATGAACCCCTTTAGGGCTCACTTACATCCATTGCAGATTGTAAGAGAAGAGGAGTAACAATAGTGTCAATCTGGTACTTGGAGGAGAATTTGAGTTCAGAAGAGAATGCTGTATGGAGAAGTAGGAGATGAGACTTTGGATTTAAATTGACCTAAAAATATTCTATTCACCATCTACATGGAAAGGAAGCTTAACACTGACCCTGAACCACGAGGAAGAAGAAGACTATATTTGTTAATTAGGATAATTGACTTTTATATCTCCTAATAAATTAAAGTACTAAAGTCTCAAATGTATTCCAAAACCTTGATGGTAACATCTCTAAATGAAGATAAAGCTGTAAGGAATATTTTATCATTGCATAACAATTCAGTAAAAGTAATGTTGGAACCCAAATCATTTTCGAATGTGCTTCTTACTATCTAATGAGTTGAGCACTGCCATTTACAAGGACTGTGTTCTAGGGATTTAAGTAACTGCAAAGACTTGTCTTTCCCCTGCCCAGGAAATTCTGACTTTTCAGATAAAGGAATATTATGGGGAGAACTGAAATAAGAATGATGTTTGAGGTATGGCCTTTGGGACCTTTTATCCAGGATTACCAGCCCAGGGTTACATAATAAAACTGCTAACACTGGATTCTGCTAACCAATGACATGTAAGATGATGTTAACAAAAATATTTGTGCTTTTCTATTTTCAGTGGGCTCAAATGCAAGTTGAATTAAATGAAAGAATTACTAACAACCAGAGATGAGCAGTACAGTCATTTCTGTGGAAGAGAATTTGAGAGCATTAATAAAGAGTAGTGGAGTGACCAGTAGATCATTATTACTCTTATAAGCTTTGAATTCTTTGTAGGTAGTGTCATTGTTAATCAGATCAACTTATGCATTTTCCAAAAATGATGATGTGAACTTTAGAGACAATGCAAGTCTATGGAAAAGGGACCAGAGTAGTCTGGCAAGAGTTGAACCAGTGGTTAGAGCAGCAGTCTGAGAACCAGGGTTGAAATCTCGCTTCTCATGCTGACATTCCTTATGACTTGGGGCAAGACATGTTGCCCTCCATTTCCTCAGGTACAAACTCAGGGCCCCATTTACTAAGCATTTTTCCGATAGACACAGAATGGGAGAAACGCTGTAGTAAATTGTAGGAGATTGTAAGATCACTAAGGAAGGGACCTACCAACTGTATCTGATTGTAACTCACTTTGAGTTTGAATTTGGAAAGGCGAGTAATTAAATCCAAATCTTTATATCATTATCTCTGAAATATTCTTACATTGGCCTGATAAAAGAAGTCACAACCTACAAAAAGTCCAGTTTTCTGCAAGATCAGTACAGCTACCAGTATTCTCTACCATTAGAAACTATCACATTTTTACTCAAATATATTCTTTCCAGAAACCTGGGTCACAAGTAACCCAGTGGGTGTATCTTATTCATTAAAGGTTTATTTTCTTGGACACTGATCGAATGTGAATGTAATGTCCTCTGCTTTATCTTTTTTCTCCCTTTCTTTTCAGATACTGCAAAGAGTGTTTGTAATCCGGGAAGTCCTGTTTTTTACTGCTTGCAAGATATCATGAGGGTTTGCAGTGAATCCAGCATTCACTTTTCTACGCTGACTGCGAAGATGCTAATTGCCTTGGATAAGTAAGAAATGCATTTATTGAATTTGTTTTTATTTGACACAAGTATCCAAGGCAGGATTTAAAAACATAAAGCACTGATAGGTAACATCCTTTTCAGAGAGCATATGTAATTGTTTAGGCTGTCCACTCATTATCGACCCAGATACATATGCATAATATCCCTTGGAGGACTACCTAATGTACAAAAAGCAAATTCCAAGTTTAGTGTACTAACTTCCTGTACCCAGTAAACCCTGCACACAGTAAACACATGTAGGACAACAGACAACATATAAGAAAAGAAGCTACCCGGGAGTTCATTCATTCATTCAGACTTTAGATATAAGACCACAACACACGAAAGCTGAGAAAGATACAATGCAGAATAAAAATTAGCAAAAAAACAAAACTTTGAAGATCTGGTCTCTTTTCTTGCAACTTCTATGAAAGAATTTTATTTATTGATTGATTTTATATACCGTTATTTGAAGAAACCACAATGGTTTACAAAATTTAGGAAAAGGAATAAAATCATAAAATTATAAAAATGAAACAATAATAGTATAAATATATAAAATCAGAAAGGCAATAATAATAAGAGGTGATAATAATTAAATAGATAAAATACAAATGAAATAAAATATGTAATAATAAGAGCAGTTAAGATAATAGAATCAATAGATTTAAATGAAATGAGATAGAAATAAAGAGCTGGTATATTAAAGAGGCATATTGTTATGTAATTTGCTCTGGTTCTGTATAAGCCTTGTTAAACAGCCATGTCTTTAGTTCTTTTTTAAACAGTTTTAAAACTGCTTGCAAACGGAGCTCAGGGAGAAAGGAATTCCAGATTTTAGGTCCTGCGAGTGAAATGGCTCTAGTTCTAACCTGGGTCATGCGAGCTGAATGTATAGAGGGTACAGACCCTTGTTGGCAGATCTTAGGTTGTGTTGTTATGTTTGAAGCTGGATGAATCTATTCAGCCAGTCAGTTTGCTCTTCATATATGATTTTATGTATAATACATAGAATTTTGTAGTCTATGCAGAACTTCACAGGTAGCCAGTGTAAGGATATTAATACTGGTGTAATATGTTCACATTTCTTAGTACCTGTTAGGATTCAAGCTGCTATATTTTGAAGTATTTGCAGGGGACGTATTGTGGATAGTACGAATTGCAGTAGTCAGTGTTAGCAAATAGCAAAAGTTGCAAAACTGTTCGGAAACCAGATTGAGTTAAAAGAGGTTTTAGACGTCTCAATATTAGTAGTTTATAATATCCTTCTTTTAATTTGTTGGAAATATGGTTCTTAAAATTGAGTTGCCTGTCAATGATTATGCCTAAATCACGAGTGTGTGTCGCGATTTTTATTTCAGTTAGTTTAACTTCTAATTTTAGAGCTGGAATGTTGTCAATCATTGGTCTCCCATCTAATAAGATAATTTCAGTTTTGTTAATATTGAGCATGAGTTTCATGTATGTAAGTAATTGTTTGATGATAGAGAGATACATGGCTGGTTTTTTGAATGTAGCATCCAGTGAATTTTCAATTGGCAATAAGATCTGTATATCATTTGCATAGATATAGTATGTAAGACCAAGGCCAGACAGCAAGTGGCAGATGGGTAACATATATATGTTAAACCAGGGCTTCCCAAACCTGTCCTGTCTATTAATGCCAGTAAAAGTGTTTCTGTACTGAAGTGATATCTAAAGCCAAACTGTGTGGGATATAGTATATTATTGTTTTCAAGGTGCTCTGGTAATTGCTTTTAAACAACCTTTTCTAGTAGTTTGGAGTAAGTTGGAAATGGGCCTATAGTTTAAGTTCGTTGAATCTAGGTTATGTTTTTTTAAGGACTGGCTTTACTGTGGCACATTTTAAGATTTCAGGAAAGTGGCCTTCTATAAGAGAGAGGTTAATTATTAAGGCAGTGGGAGTGGATATTTAGATGAGCAATTGGTTTCAAGGATGAGATGGGGATACTTTCTAGTGGATGCATTGCGGGATTCATACTGTTTATAAGTGCTTCTATCTCTATGGATGAGATCTGCTCAAAGTTTGCCCACTTTGGAATTTCTTTTGATTTCATATTGATTGTTTGATCGTTAACTGTATCAATCCTATTAACAGGTTTTGAATCTTCTGATTGAAGAAATGGACAACCTCATTACACCTCGATTCAGGAAGAGATGAATTTTCAACTGTGATGTTTTTGGTCAGATTCTGAACTATTGAAAAAAGCATTCTCAGATTATGATTAAAGTGTTGGATTTTCTTGGTGTAAAATTCTTTATTTGTATTGTTAACTAGCGGTACCCGGCCACACGTTGCAGTGGCAGAATCAGGTTCTTTACCCTCCCTCCTCCTTCCCCTTGCTCATTTACCTCAGTCATTCATCCTCCTCCCCCTTGTTCACTCACCCCCCTTCCCTCCCCTGTCCCCACTCCAACTCTCTCCCCTCACATTCACCTCCCCCCGCCTACTGCCTACCCTTCAGATCAGAAAACCTTTGTCTTTCTATTTCTGTGGGAACCCCCCACCCCAACCCCCCCCCCAATCCCAACCCTTTAAATCAAATAATAACCCCCATCCTCCTGCCCCCTCCCAAGACCTGGGAAATTAAAATTGTTGGTGCTACATTTGGTCTGTCCCTGGGCGTCTGTGCGCGTTATGTAGCCAAATAGGGGAGTACCTAACCAAATTTGCACTTCCAAGTTTGTTTTGTGGTCTGGGGAGGGCTATTTTGGTGCGTTCCCGAGATTGTGCAAGTTTAGTGTATGTATTTGTGTGTGAACCTCCCCCTTCCCCCAAAAAACAACCATATGAGAAAAGTTCTCTTAAACTAACCACCCCACACTCTCCTGCCCTCCCTCCCCCAGCCCTGCGAAAAACAGTAGCCCACCCCCCTGTCCCCCCAGAGTTGCTCAATGAATGAAACATGCCCCCCCTCTTGACCCCTCCCCAAGATGTTTGCAATAAATTCATTACCACCCCCCACCCTCCAGACCCCCCGAGACCTGATAAAAATGTCAGTCGGTGGAGCGGGCGTTCAGGAGCGGTCCGGGAACGATGTATTGGCGTTGGACCGTCGGCTGCGAGCACTGAAACGGGTTCTGACGGCCCTTTGCCCTTAATATGTCAGTGGGGTGGAGCAATGGCAGCGGTAGGTCCTCTGACATAGTAAGGGCAAAGATCCACCGGCTGCCAGTCCTGAAAATGACGCGGAGGGGCCCTCGCCCATACTATGTCACATGGGCTACTGCCGCCATTGGTGTCCCCGAGTGGCATAGTAAGGGAAAGGGCCTTTGGCGCCATGTTGATTGCTGGCAGCCGATGGCCGTAGTGCAGGAGATGTGTCCCGGACCGGTCCTGGCCCCCCGCTGGAGCCTCCTGGACTTCTGTCAGGTTTTGTGTGTGTTGTGAGGGCCTGGGAAGTAAATAAATTTGGCATGTGTGTGGGGGGTGTGAGGAGAGTGGTTTTGTGTGTGTTGTGAGGGCCTGGGAAGTAAATCAATTTGGCATGTGTGGGGGGGGGGGGTGTGAGGAGGGTGGTGGGTGTATTTTATCTGTAAAGGAAATAGTTATCTTCCAGCGAAAAAAGTGCGCAAATGTGTTAAAATGGAAGTGAAACGTGGACCTGGACTGGCGAAATGATTAGTGTAGCGTGTGTTAGTGTAAGGTGTAACAGATGGCGCTTACGTCCAGCAGATGTCGCTGTTTTCTCGAAAAAAATTTTAAACCTATTTTACCAGTCACAGGTGTGACATATCTGTAATGTAAGTACAGAAGAACCTTCCTGTATGCGAAATGAAGGTTGTGTCCAAATTTGAAAGCAATCAGTTCAGTGGTTTCTGAGATTAGCGATTTTGTCCAAACTATTTAACATTTTTATTTATATAGATTAATCTCTTGTAGTATGTTAAGTGTGACCTATATGCACCAAGTGATACTGGTGTTGGGTTTTTTTGCCATGCTTTTTCTTTTTTTTTCTCAATAATCGTTTTGTTCTTCTGATGTTATCATTGTATCATGGATTATATTTTTTAGGGTGCTTTATTGTTTTGGTGATTATGGGGTTTAAGTTGTCAGCAATAGTTTGTAATATTGATCCAGGTCTTTGTAGCAAGCTTACTGTTGCTCATATCTATGTTTTTTGTTATTTGATCATTGTTTGTAGGTCAGCAGTTTTAAAAGGGGGA
The DNA here is from genome assembly GCF_901001135.1 of Rhinatrema bivittatum. NCBI lineage: Eukaryota > Metazoa > Chordata > Amphibia > Gymnophiona > Rhinatrematidae > Rhinatrema > Rhinatrema bivittatum. The sequence goes on along the minus strand of NC_042616.1, from coordinate 168,979,053 downwards.
CGATAAGAAAAGTTAAAGATTGTAGGTTTTTTGGAACATGGTGTGATGCAAAAGTGACTTGGTTATTAATTAAATGATGGTCAGACCATGGCATCAGGCTTGCCTGTACTTCCACAGGCCTATGTCAGGGCTAATTCTCGGGCAAGAGGGAGATACCAAGGGGCTTCTGTACCTTGGTGCTTCTCCGATACACAAGCAAACATGTTCGCATACACTAAGTCAGTGCACCGGGATCCAGATATTAGATGGAAAGTTGATTTGAGCACTTACTGAGCAAGAGAATAATAACACAAATGGTAAACAGCAAGCACTGGAGAGGTAATTGCAAGCAAATAATAATAACAATAATTCCCTGAACGTACCCGGATCAGTCCAGACCTTGGGTTGAGCCTCCTGTCCAGCAGATGGAGACAGACTAAAACTGAAAAGAGTATCCTATATCAGGACAGAGCCTACCTTGCAGCCCTTCAGTATTTGTCTGTCTCCAGCAGATGGATCAGCTCGCCCTGTGGTTCCCTGATCTTGGCTAGTTAGCCTTTTCCCAGTTTTGGGTAGTTTCTATCTCAGGATCAAGCAAGTACTGCTCTTTTGTTCAGTTTAAAAAAAAAAAAAAGGCAATTGGCTCTGTTTTCGTTTTTCAGGAGACAGTATTGTCTCCACGCTCTTGCGGGGCTTAGGGGGGCTTCGCCCCTTGAGTGGACATAGCCTAAGCCCCTGTTCCCGGTGATCCTATTGGGGGTGAAACTGGTGGTCCAATCACTCCCCCCTTCCCTGACTGCCTTTCATCAGACAAGAAGCCCCCTTAGTGCAGTTCCCTTAGGGATTCTGTATTCCTCAGCTTCCACTTTTATGAAGTAAAAAAAAATAAATTTATATATAAGCTTTACAAGCCTGTTTTTGGCGTCGGGGGCCAGCAGCCAGGGTGGGTTTGGAAGAGGAGCGTGCAGGGTTCAGTCTTCTGCCTCTGCTCCTCCCAGCAGCAAATTTTCAGCACTTACAGCAGGGGTCAGGAACCTATGGCTCGCGAGCCAGATGTGGCTCTTTTGATGGCTGCATCTGGCTCGCAGACAAATCTTTAATAAAAAAGTAAAAATCTAACGTCGGCTGCCAGTAATCAAAATGGCATCAACGGCCCTTTGCCCTTACTATGTCACAGGGGCTACCGCCACCATTGGTCGACCCCAGTGACATAGTGAGGGCAAAGGGCCGTCGGCGCCATTTTGACTACTGGCAGCCGACAGCCCAAATCCAGGAGAACGCTCCCGGACCGCTCCTGAACCCCTGCTGGACCAGCAGGGACTTTTGGCAGGTCTGGGGGTGTCAGGAGGGTGGGGGGTTGTAGTAAATTAATTTTGGAGGTCTTGGAGGGCGTCAGGAGGGTGGGGGGGTTTGTTAGATTTTTACTTTTTTATTAAAGATTTGTCTGCGAGCACTGGACCGCCAGGGACTTTTGGCAGGTCTTGGGGGGCGTCAGGAGGGTGGGGGGTTGTAGTTAGTATGGCTCTCACGGAATTACATTTTAAAATATGTGGCGTTCATGGCTCTCTTAGCCAAAAAGGTTCCCGACCCCTGACTTACAGCAATCAGCTGATTTTTTTCTGCAGCTCATGGCTTTTCTTCATTGATTATGCTGCGTTCCCACTGCTGCTTGTCTTGTGGTAAGCCCTCGATGCGTATCTCGCGCTAGGGGCTCTGTTCAGCATGTTTGCCGGGGGATGAAGGGCCCTTTTCGGCAGCGCAAGCAAATTCAGTTTGGGGTCGCTCTTCTCATCGCGTGGCCAGGCCGTTCTCGGGTCGGCAAACCGCGGGAATGGTGGCCATCTTGGGGGTTTCAGCAGCTCCCAATTCGGAGCTGCTCAGTGCTGACGATCCGAATTTTTTAGGGTCTCCCCCCAATTTGAGTCCCGTGAGTCCCCAGGACATGGTCCCTGACCCCCCTCCCCCACCCCTCCTCCGGCAAGTCTAGGCCACGTTTTTCTTCGGAATTTGTGCTTCTCATGCACAAATCCTATCTGGCCAGCTTGCAGAAGGAGGAGGGGGATCCTTCACCTGGTCCTCCACTGGCCAAACTTCCATGGATGGCCCCCCCCACTCGCTCCTGCGCCTCCGGATGCGCAGGGGTCTGTGCGGGTGGTCCCGTGGACCCCAGATCTGGCTCAGGGTCTGGACCTAGTGGAGACGCTTCCTCCTCTGGACGGGGATGACCTGAGGGTTCTTCGTCTATTTCAGAAGGAAGAGTTGGAGCCCATCATTCCCTATGCACAAATTGCTACTCTGGGAATGGGAAGCTCCCGAGGCGGGGCGCCGCATCAGAAGAGCCATGGACAAACTTTATCCGCTCCCGGAGGATTGCTTGGAAATACTGAAAAATTCCCAAGATGGATTCTTCAGTCTCCGCTGTGACCAAGCACACCACTATTTCGGTGGTGGGTGCTTCGGCCTTGAAGGACGTGCAGGATTGCAAACTCGAATACCACCTTAAGCGTATCTTCGAGGTGCTTGCATTGGGAGTCAGGGCGACTATCTGCAGCAGTCTCATGCAGCGGGCAGGCCTTAGGTGGGTTCAGCAATTACTTGGCACCCAGGACCTACCACCCGCAGAGGTGGAGCAGGCTGAAAGGTTGGAAGGTGTTTTTGCATATGGGGCGGATGCTCTGTACAATCTTCTCCGCGTTCAGGCAAAAGTGATGGCCTTGGTGGTTTCCGCCAGGCGGCTCCTCTGGTTACACAATTGGTCAGCAGACCTGTCGTCCAAGGCGCAGTTGGGCACTCTGCCTTTTAAAGATAAGTTGCTTTTTGGCGAGGACCTTGAGCTGCTTATTAATTCCTTGGGTGAGAACAAGGTTCAAAAGCTGCCTGAGGACCAACCAAAACAATCCCAAGCGTTCCCATTTCCCCCAGAGGGACCTGCGACGTCTGCCGGAGAGAAAGCAGGAAGCTCCACTGACTGATTTTGGGGCCAATGTAGGTATGCGATTCGAGGTCGGGGTGCTTCTTCTAGGGGTTACCCTTCCAGGTCTCAATCTTGGTCTCAGCCTTTTCGAGGTCGCTGGCACTTCCGCGAGGGGGCCTCTCAGCGTACCACCCCAAAGCCCACTTCCCAATGAGATTCGGTTGACCCATTCCTCTGTCCCCAACCTAGGGGGTCGTCTCTCCCTATTTTTCGAGGAATGGGTCAATATCACATCGGACCAGTGGATCCTCGAGATCATCCAAGATGGCTACGCTTTAGAATTTTTTTGAGATCTGCCGGACCTCTATGTAGTCTCTCCTTGCGGACGTCTGAAGCAGGATGCGGTGGCCCAAACCCTTACCAGGCTCTGGCAGCTGGGCGCCATTGTTTCAGTTCCAGCGGAAGAGCTTGGCGCCGGCCAGTATTCCATCTACTTCATAGTACCAAAGAAGGAAGATTCCTTTTGCCCGATCTTGGACCTCAAAAGGATCAGCCGGGCCCTCAAGGTGCCCCATTTTCGGATGGAGACCCTGAGGGCGGTCATAGCAGCTGTTCATCCCAGTGAATACCTGGCCTCTCTCAACTTAACAGAGGCATACTTACACATCCTGATTTGCCCCGAACAGCAGTACTTTTGCTTCCACTTTCTGGGCCAGCATTTTCAGTTCCGGGCGCTGCCCTTCAGTTTCGCCACCGCGCCTCGCACATTTACCAAGGTCATGGTGGTGGTGGCGGCTGCTCTATGCCGGGAAGGAATCTTGGTCCATCCTTACCTAGACGACTGGCTCGTGAGGGCCAAGTTGGAGATTCTCTGCCGGCAGGCAGTCGACTGGGTTCTTGCTCTTCTTACCTCTCTAGGGCAGATAGTCAACTTCTCCAAAAGCCATCTACAGCCTTCCCAAGGGTTGGAATTTCTGGGGGCATGATTCGATACTCGGCTCAGCAAGGTGTTCCTGCCCCATGCTTGGGCATTCAAGCTTATTGACCAGGTGGGCAACCTTATCTCGCTCCCGTTCCCGATGGCGTGGGACTACCTCCAGGTCCTGAGGGACTACGGCCTCCACCATCGACCTAGTCCCCTGGGCTTTTGCGCATATGCGACCGTTACAGAGAGCTTTGCTATCCCGCTGGCAACCGGTGTCTGAACAGTTTTAAATGGTGCTTCCGCTTTCGGCTTCTACCATCGCCGACATACAGTGGTGGCTCTCGCTTCCACAACTTCTGAGGGGAATGCCTCTTCAGACTCCACAGTGGATCATCGTCACTATGGATGCCAGTCTCTCCGGCTGGGGTGCAGTCTGCCAGTCCCTGACCACGCAGGGATATTGGTCCCCAGTCCAATCCCGCTGGCACATCAATCGGCTGGAAGCCCGGGCAGTTCACCTGGCCCTACAGGAGTTTCTACCTCTGCTCCGAGGCAAGGTGGTGAGGGTCCTCTCTGACAACTCTACTACGGTAGCTTATATCAACCAACAGGGGGGCACGCGGAGTCACTTAGTGGCCTTAGAAGCCAGCCGGCTTCTTGCCTGGGCGGAGCGTCACCTGGATTGCCTGGCGGCCTCCCACATAGCGGGCAAGGAGAATGTGCAAGCCGATTTCCTCAGTCGCCAGCGTCTCGATCCGGGAGAGTGGGAGCTCTCGGACGAGGCCATGGAATTGATCATCAGCAGGTGGGGTCCTCTGCACCTGGACCTCATGGCCTCGCTCTCCCTTTGCCTCGCTCTCCCTCGCCAGTCCATTAATGGCTATTAATCAATTTTACTTAGGGAATAGCCACTGCTATTAATTGCATCAGTAGCATGGGATCTTCTTAGTGTTTGGGTAATTGCCAGGTTCTTGTGGCCTGGTTTTGGCCTCTGTTGGAAACAGGATGCTGGGCTTGATGGACCCTTGGTCTGACCCAGCATGGCAATTTCTTATGTTCTTAAAGTGGTTTTCTTAGTTTCTATTTGTTCCGCTCGATGGATTTCAGAAATTCAAGCGCTGTCCTGTCGGGAGCCTTTTCTGCGTTTTTCTGATGCGGGAGTTTCTCTCAAGACCGTCCTTTCCTTTTTACCGAAGGTCATTTCTTCCTTCCATGTTAATCAGTCAGTGGAGCTTCCTGTTTTCTCTCCGGCGGACGTTGCAGGTCCCTCTGTGGGCGATCTGCACTGACTTGATATGAAACGCCTGTTAATCCGCTACCTTCAGGTTACCAATGAGTTTCAACTTTCCGATCATCTTTTTGTCCTCTGGACTGGTCCAAATAGGGGTAAACAGGCTTCCAAGATTACTATTGCTCAGTGGTTGAAGGAAGCCATTTCCTCGGCATATCTTTGCCAGGGCCGGACAGTTCCTGAGGGCTTGAAGGCTCACTCTTTGTGTTCTCAGGCTACTTTCTCTACAAGAAATCTGCAGAGCTGCTACATGGTCTTCCCTGCATACCTTTGCTCGGCATTACCATTTAGATGTGCACGCCCTGGTTTTTGGTTCTTTTGGCGGCAGGTGCTTCGAGCGGGACTATCTCGGTCCCACCCGGTTTAGGGAAGCTTTGGTACATCCCAAGGTCTGGACTGATCCGGGTACATACAGAGAAAGGAAAATTAGTTCTTATCTGTTAATTTTCGTTCCTGAAGTACCACCGATCAGTCCAGATGCCCTTCCCTGGTTCCTTTCCTTTCTGCCGTTTGCTCGAAGCTCTTCTTCCAAGTCTGTAGATGAATGTCACCTATCATTATCTTACAGACACCGGAAGCATCTGTGTTGATGACCAAGGATATGCAAGAGCGCTATTCTACAGAGTCCATTCCTTGTTGTTAATTGTTTCGATTGTTACTCTTTTGAGTATTGGTTATTTGCTTGATCTCTCTCCTGGGTTATATTAGTTCTTTTCTGCTTTGACAATGGTTATACTGAAGGGCTGCAGGGTAGGCTCTGTCCTGATATAGGATATCCTTTTCAGTTTTAGTCTGTCTCCATCTGCTGGACAGGAAGCTCAACCCAAGGTCTGGACTGATCCGTGGTACTACAGGAACGAAAATTAACAGGTAAGAACTAATTTTCCTTAGAAAGGTATTAAAAGATACATATAAAGATAGCAAATGTTACGTTGCTAATGACAGATGAAATGGGCCCAAGAAAAAATCCGTTCAGTGCCAGAAGTCTGAAATAAGTAACAGCTGTTCTCACAGCTCTGTTTTCTTTTATCCTAACTTGCAAAAACCAGGAGTGGAGTCCCCTTCCCTCCTACTGTTTTTATCACAATCCAGCACATCTGCTTGGTACTGTCTGGTTTTTACTGCCCCCCCCCCCCCCAATTACTCCCAGGTTTCTGGTCTGACCTTGGGCTAACAGTTTTCATGGTTTCAGCACATAAGCATTTTTAGTATCTGCATAGCCTTTGGTAAAAAATAACAACTTTTATTTTCCAGAGACATCTAGAAAAGACTCTAAAAATAACAGCATTTGCAACAGGTGTTATAGACATCTTCCTTCTCTTCGGTCTTTCTTTTACCTGAGAGTTCTTTCACTAACTGAGGTTGGCTAACTGTGGCCAGCAATTAGACAAACCCCCCAACAGCTATGCCCATGATAGCCGAAGAGAGGGACAGAGGATCCAACAGCTGCCAGCAGATCCCATCCAACTGGCGGCTGAGAAGAGGCCTACACAGTGAGAGTGTATGTGTGAGCCAGTTGATATATGATTGTGAGTGTTTTGTGAGCTGGTGTGGGTGGGTGAGAGCCTGAGTGTCTGTGTGTGACTGCATGTGAGAGAGAGAGCATGTGCTTGTGAGTGTGTGTGTGATTGTATATGAGAGAGCGCATGTTGCTGCATGTGGGAGACAGAGCATGTATGTCTGATTGCATTTGTGAGAGAGAGTATGTGTGTGTTTGTATGTGGGGGAGAGAGCATGTGTGTGATTGCATGTCTGGAGAAAGAGCATGATTGCATGGAAGGAGAGAAAGTGTGATTATTTGAGGGGAGAGAGCCTGATTGCATGTGTGGGAAAGCGAGAGCTTGTGATTGCATATGTGGGAGAAAGATCGTGTGCTTGCATGTGGGAGCGAGAAAGCATGTGATTGCATGTAGGAGAGAGTGTGTGTGTGTGTGTGTGTGTGTGTAATTGATTTCATGTGGGAGGGAAAGGGTGTGAGTGTGTGTGATTTCATGCAGAGAGAGAGAGAGACTGCGAATGTGTGTGTGTTCGGGTGTGTGTATGTGAGAGAGAGAGGAGAAAGTTTGTGTATACCCTCCTCTATCCCAACTAATTTATGACAGTCTCAGGGTGATTGGAAATCAAACATTCCCAGGTATGAAGAGCAGGGTGGGAGGGAAGGGTATCCTTAAGTTTTAATTATTGATTGGTGTTTGATGTCTGCTGTTTAGAAATATTTTATTAGTGTTTGAAAATTTTTTTAAAATGTGAGTTTTTAATTATTGGATATTCTATTTGTTAGATATTTTGAAATATTTCTTTTTATTAGTATGGTTTTACTATTATGATTGATGTTTTATATTTCTTAATTGTGCTTGATGTTTTATGAGGCATGGTAATGTTCCTCTGTATGCATTGCATATAGAGTTTGGCTTACTGCAGTTTCCAGTTAAGTTTTTGTCTGCATGTTGCTATTTATACTTTTTTTATGGTCACTTTATTCTGTATTTGGTAAGATTCTGCATCTATGACTGAGGTGAAGTATTTTGCTAGGTAGCATGTAGTTTCTTGAAGGAAGCTATCGTAGCCCTCCTGTTCTACTTTCTTAATAAGTGGTGTATTGGTGAGGAGGGGGGAGGAGTTAGAGTCATTTTTCTCTTCTCCTTTTTATAATTTTGTTTTCATGTGAGGAAAATCATATTGGTTTCAATCATATTTTTACATAATTCTTGAAAATTTTAACTGAAAATTAATGGCTGTTAAAATTAATATTCAAGAGTTGTGTGAAAGGAATCTGGCAGATCAGGGTGCCAACCAGCTTATGGCATTCGAGGACCAGTTACTTACCTCTGATTTAAACCTGGGTATACCACTTTAAAAAAGCTGCCTGCCCCTGTTTTAGACAGTTCCCTCAGCAATAGATATTACCAACCTACTTCCTGTAACTGAGATCAGATACCCTAGTGTTTAAACTGGTGCTGAGTTTGCCTAAGAGAGGGTACAAGAAATAGAGTCAGCCAACTCCATCTTCTGTAAAAGTCTGGGAAGAATATCCAGACCTGCTGGAAAGGAGAAATAGGAGCTGAATGTAAAGACTACAGAACTTTTGCTTTGGATTGTCATGTGATACTTCCTGGCTATGTGTCCTTCATTTCTACACAAAAAGCAAATACCACAAAACTTATTTTTCACTGACCTAGTTTTAGGGAATGGTTCATGTTCTGATCAAGTACAGGGTTACTAATTGTCCCTGATGCCTAAGGTGACTATATCCCCACCCTCTCTCTTTACTGGATTGTTTTCTCCCCTCTTCCCAGTTGTTTCTATAACTGCAGTAGTTTCCCTATCACTTTCCACTTTATTATGGGAGGGTACTGTTGTTAAGGATTCAGATAGAGGGTGCAGAGGATTGTAATGGTCCCAAAGAATAGCTAACTCCTCTTCTTTGTCGCATAACTCTTTATTTAGGTGTAAAACGTCAGCTTTCAAAGTCTCATTCTGGGTGTTAATTGTTGAAATATGTAAGTTCATGGAAGTTAACTTCTCAGTCAAATTAGTCTCACACTTCCAATGTCTGCCTAATTCTTCCTCATACCCCACTGTCTTTGTTCAGCAAACTGGGCTGCGGACAACTTTTCCTGCTTCAGTTTATTACGGTTTTCTTGCTTTAGTTTGCCTGTCAGTGTACTGAAATGTTGGGGTCATGATTTAATAATGTTAAACAGTCAAATTGCAGCTGTCCTCTGTTTTTCTCCTATCCTTGGGGACTGTGGAGTCTATATACTTAGTAATCCTATCTTCCACATAAGTCTTCTGCAACAGAGGGACACCATGAGTTTTTCCTACATGCAGCTGTGATTTCTAGATGGTAAATTGGAGAAAATTCTTTTTCACTCAACGCACAGTTAAGCTCTGGAATTTGTGCCAGAGGATGTGGTTAGGGCAGTTAGTGTAGCTGGGTTCAAAAAAGGTTTGGATAAGTTCATGGAGGAGTAATCCATTAAGTGTTAACAATCAATTTGACTTAGGGAATAGCCACTACTATTACTGGCTTTAGTAGCATGAGATCTTCTTAATTTTTGGGTACTTGCCAGGTACTTGAGACTTGCATTGACCACTGTTGGAAATAGGATACTGGGCTTGATGAACCCTTGGTCTGACCCAGTATGGCAACTTCTTATGCTCTTATGGTAATTTTCCTTGGTTTTTGCTTTTAATTCTGACATATGCATTTCCTTACTGTCCTTTTGACCCTCAGCATTTGACATCTTTGAGACCACATGATGCCAAAGTTCAATACACAGTATTGTGTACCCAATATATTTTTTTATATACTATACTAGCCGTTAAGCCCGTAACAGCGGGCTACATTAACATTTTTTTTTTTGGTCCATTTCCTTACCCCTCATTCTTCCCTCCTTCCCCTCATTCTCCCCCTTCCCCTCATTCTCCCTCCCCCCTCTCTCCTCCCTCCCCCCTCACTCCCTCCTCCCTCCCCTCAGTCACATCCCCTCCCCTCCCAGCTCATTCACAACCCCTTCGGATGGCGCAGACGGAAGATCTCCGGGGGAGGTCCCTCCCTCCCTCGCGCGCGCCGCCGCCGCTACTGCTACTGCTCCTTGCCACGCCAGAGGTCCCTCCCTCCCTCCCGCCACCGCCGCCACTACTGCTCCTCGCCGCGCCAGAGGTCCTTCCCTCCCTCGCGCGTGCTGCCGCCGCTACTGCTCATCGTCGCTACTGCTCCTCGCTGCGCCATTTTTGTTACAGGCAAGCTCTGACTGACGTGCTGTCCGCGCATGCGCAGTAGAGTTGCTCTCTACTGCGCATTTGCGGCACGTCGGTCAAGCTTCATTATCTAGTAGATTGTGTTCTGCAGACTATAAGAAAATAATTAACATATACTACATGATACCAAAACAAACAAATATTCCTTTCATACGAAAAGATCAAGACATACGCAAATACATAAAGTGCAAACTCTCAAGCCTGGGGTCCCATCCTTGTGGCTAAATTTATTATGGATTCTTGTGTTTGTTCAGGTGTGAAAGGGCCTGCTGATTGGATATGTCACACAAGGCAGTTTAGGGGATATCTAAGTAAGCTGCAATCACACCACGCTCACCTTTCAGGGACAGTAACCATAAATTGATCCCAGATAGTTGGTTTATTATTTAACTCTGTTATTATAATAATGCAATAAGGAATGATATAGTAGTAATAATAATAACATTCCTTATGTAAAGCTTTGTGGAAGAGCACAGGGCACAACATGTTTCTCAGTTCATGTGGCTTATTCTTTCTTCTCTCTGTGCCTTGCTTGAGTCAGTCTTTTATCTAATGCTGTGTTGCTGGAGGCCCCTGTGTAGCAAGGGACATGACGAAAGCCGATTGTGTTACAGATCTGTTAACCTATAGCCTCAGAGATGTGCCTGGCTTTAGTTATGCCAGAGATAAAGTAAATCCTTAACATGGGGCCAGGGACATGCCGCTGTATATTCTCACAGTTGCTGTGAGAGTATCTGTGTGTGAGACCTCTGAATTCACCAAAGGGTAGTCAGACTCATGCTAAATAATCCATTACAATGTTAAAGCTTTCTGTTGCAGTATGTGAACTAAAATTTTGGTAATTAGTGTGATTTTATATAAATAATAAAACAGATAAGTGATGCTCCACCTTTCAAGAGTGATGTTTCTTGCCTTGATAATAAAATGCTAGAAGAGAGTTCTGGTACTTCTACTTTATCCGTTCTGGCTGCTGCTTGTCCTCCAGCCGGGTTGGAGTCCAGCTCAGTGAGTGGGAAGTCGGAGCTATGTGTAGGGTAGAGCTAGAAAACTTGACACACCTCTAGTTATTTTTTCCAATCATTTTAACATTTCTTTTTAAAGCTTTTGTCTCCTGAAATGTATGAAATGCCGTAGGCTTGTGGCAGCAAAGTTTAACATAACCTTTCAGGGCAAAAAAAAATTGCAGTACCCCTTGTCATACTCTTCATGATAAACATCAGAGATTGTTAATGAAAGAGGCACAGCTTGCAGTCACCAGGTCTGTAGTCACTTGGCGACTGCAAGCATATTTAAGGATAGGTTGCTGTCTATATATTGTTGGGATAATTTGAGACCTTGACATATTTCGTGATAGACTCAATAACATTAGATTACAAGGTTTTTCTCATTGAATGATATTTCTGTTTTAAGTTGAAGTAAACTTTCTATTTTAATATTCTCTTGTTCTCTGAAGATCTGTACAACTAAGTTACTTCAACCTTTTCTTTCTTTTTTGTTAGATTGGTGTTTTGTTTATGAACATATGATATAACACTAAGCAGTCATCTTCTTTTCGAGGATGAGTGAATCTGGTTTTGGAAATGAAGGGTTCCTAAAGTGCCTTGTTCGTTTTGTTGTGTAGGTGGTTGGATGAACAGCACACACAGTGCCATGCCATACCAGCTTTATTCAAGCTTTCTCCTCTGGAGCGGATTAAAACCAATGTCAGCAACCCTGCATATGCTACTGAAGCTGGACAGACTGAAAGCTCGCTGCACATGGGCTATACCGCTTTGGAGATCAAAAGCAAAATGATGGCCTTGGAGAGAGCTGACATGTGTATCTACAACCCTTTGTTTGGTTCAGATCTTCAGTACACCAACAGGGTCAGAGATTTCTCTTTACTATAGTAATTGGATGATAGTGTGCATTTTTTGGCTTCATGTAAAATTATAGTGTTAACACATGACAAGTTCAAGATTTCTTTGGGCATATATCTGGCAATAATTTAGTAGGCTAAAACAAATAAAAACCCATTTACTAAAAGCATTAATTTAAGAGGATATGGTGTGCAAAATGAACTGGTAATAGTCTCCTTTGATTAGCTGGATACCTTTATTCTGTAGAAATGGAGGACATAAAGTAGTAAATGCTGGGCCATTCAAAGGGGAGATGTTTGAGAATGAATAGTGATCCACATAAGTCATTAGTGCATCAGGAGCATGCATGGGAGCTGGTAGCAGAATATTAGTTTTTCTTGACTTGCATTTTAGGGAATATGAATTTTTCATTACCCGTCTCATTGAAAGATAGTAATAGTTTTTCTTCTTTCCCATTATTGTTTCAGGTTGATAAAGTAGTAATAAATCCGTACTTTGGTCTTGGAGCACCAGATTATTCAAAGATTCAGATTCCAAAACGAGAGAAGTGGCAGCGAAGCATGAGCAGTGTCATGGAAGACAAGTACTGTACTACTTTCATCACATTCAGGCCTTCAGTAGCAGTTGCCAGTATCAGGGCTTTTCTGTTTTTGTGTAGTATAATTTTCTAGGTTTCTTCTTCTTTATGATTTAAAGGAATGTTCTTGTATTTCAATATCATCTTACCAAGTGCTCCCTTTATGCCTGATTTGCCAATCCCTTCCTCCAAACTGAGTGTTTAAGTTGATGTCCCAGTGGTAAGGAAGCTGCTGAGTAGATGGCCCAGGTACCTGTTCTTTGGCCAGTTAGAGCTGGGAGCCATAAAGAGGCAGTACAGTCCTCAGGCTAGAGCTTTCTAGATCCCTTCATCATGCTCTTTCTGAGGCAAAAGGAGGAATTTTGCTTAGGTTGAACAATTGTATAAATACAAAGCTCTGAATACTGCAATTGTGAGAACATTAGATGCTTTGAAAATAGTGCAAAAGGTACTTGGTGCAAATGCTTTCTGCAAAATGACAGTATTCAACCACTAGACATGGAATATGATAACAGTGATGCGCCAAGTAAGGGTAAAATAGTACAGTAATACACAAGATAGAAATATTTTAAATACATTTCGATGGCCCTTGTAGGTTTAATTTCTGTTTCAGTTGTTTCAACTCTGTTTATTCAGTCTGCCTTGCAACTTAATAAATTATCAAATGTCACAAAAAATAAGATCACAATACCTTGATCTTGATGTCGCTACATTGGCTGCCAGTAAAATATTGAATACAATGTAAGATTCTAAGTACCATTCATACAATTATAAACAATAAGGATGTGGATTGGCTGAGAACAGCCCTACATTTTCATACTACCCAAAGAAATCTAAGATCAGCTAACAAGGACCTGTTGTGTGTACCATCTGTTCAAAGTGCTCACTTATCAGAGGTAAGAGATGGAGTAAATTCACATGATGGTACATGAAATAAAGAAACAGAATGTGGCAAACAAAAACTTATCTAAAGATACAAATGCTCAAGACATTTTCCTACTGTTATTTATTTATTTATTTCTATACCATCGTTCTGTTAGACAGTCACGGCGGTTCACAAATTCACATTCATAAATTAAAGCAATACCAAATACATACATAATATCAAAAACAATTAATTACCAGCAACAACAGGGCACCTTCCACTCAGCATGGGAAAGTGTGCAGGACCTGTAGTTTGAGGCAATTGCGCCTCAATAAGACCTTGTTGTGTGCTGTTTGAGCCGCTAGAGGGGATGGGACCTCCACAGGAGGCACAGTGAACAAGCGCTGCACCCAATTGTCTGGTCCCGTTCAGGAGACCCCAGGGGGGTCGGAGGGGATGGTGGCCATTTTGACTGCATGTGGGGCAACTGCTAAGGAGTTAGACATTCCCCTCCCCCTTTGTTCCCAGTGGATTTACACTCAAGGAGGACATGGGGGAGCCAGAGGGGAGCCATGGTGGACAAGGGGTCCAGTGAGTTTGAAAAGTTTTCCTCAAACTTTGTCCTTTTGATCCATAAGGCTTATAGCACACAGAAGGAAGCAACAAATGAGTAGCCTCCCAGAAAGCCCATCACTTGGCTAAGAATTCTAAAGTGGATGCGCAGGCCCAGTCCGAGGGGGGGCTTCTCGGCCTGGGACGCATGGCTGGTACGGATTGGGAGACCTCAGACTATTCCGATGTTAATGGTCTCCAGTAGGGCCACAAAACGATTCGGGCATTGATCCTGCAGGAGTACCAGCGGGTGATGGTTCTAATGTGGAAGAGGGTCCTAAGAAGGAACTATGTCCTATTATTCCCCATGTGCTAGGGGAGCTGGGGATCTAAGTCACATTTGAGGATTCGGACAAGGAAGGGGTGCACCCTGTCCTAGATGGATTATGGGGTCCACCTAAGGCTTTTTCTTTGCCAAAGAAAGTGAAGAAGTTGATTCACCACAAGTGAGATTCTCCTGAGGCCGGCCTGAAGGTGTCTAGGGCCATGGCAAAGCTCTACCCCTTGCTGGAAGAGACCTTGGTACACTGGAAGCTTCCAAAGGTGGATGCGGCGGTGTTGGCAGTGACCAAAAAGATGACCATTCTGGTGGCAGGGTCAGCGGAGCTGAAGGTCGCCCAGGATCGGAAGTTGGAGATGCTTTTGAAGAGACTGTTGGAGGTCTCAGCCTTGAGTCTTCAAGCTGCTGTTTGTGCTAGCCTGATGCAGGCGGCTAGGTTGGAAGCAGATGTAGCCTAAGTGGAAGATGTCCTATATGATATGGTATGGATGTCAGTCCAAAATATGGTTTCTGCAGTGGTGGTACAGAGACTCCTATGGTTGTATAGTTGGTCAGGGGATGTGTAGTCTAAAGTAGATCTCTGTAATCTCTCCTTCAAGGGCAAGCCAGCAGATGTGTAGTCTAAGTCACAGCTGTATAATCTTCCTTTTAAGGGGAAGCTGCTGTGTGGCGAAGACCTGGAGCAGTTGTTGAAAACCCTGATGGGAATCCAAGGGGAATAGATTGCTAGAGGGCAAGAAGGCTGTCAAGAAGTCCTTTCCACCACATGCTTGATTTAGGGATTTGTGATGTTTTTTGCTCTAGCAAGATGGCTTCAGGTACTGGGCGGCAGAAGTTCTTTGGGGTTCCCACTGGATTTTGCAGTGAAGTCAGACGGATCCACTCTTTGGTCGAAGCAGTAGGAGGAGGATTGTCTGACTTTTCCGAGGAGTGGCCCAAGATCACATTTGACCAATGGGTTCTTGATGCGATAAGAGAATTTTTCTCGTTCATTATGGGACGCTTTCTTGATGTCCCATTGTGTATCCTGATTCAAGTGAAGGTGATATGGGATACTCTACTTCACTTGCAAGATCTGGATGCTATTGTGCTGGTTCCTGCTCTGGAAAGGGGATCCATTTTGAACCTCCAGAAAGTCAACCTGGCACTGCAGGTGCCGTGTTTCCAGATGGAGATGCTGGGGATGGTCAGTATAACAGTTCGGAAAAGAGAATTTCTAGTGGCCCTGGATCTGATGGAAGCCTATCTGCATATCTCTATTCAGCCAGAGCACCAAGTTTTTGAGGTTTATGATGCTGGGTCAGCTTTTCCAGTTTCGGGCCCTTTCCTTCGGGTTGGCCACAGCACCACTAACGTTTACGTAGATGATGGTGGTGGTGGCGACTGCATTAAGGAGGGAAGGGATTCTGGTCCATCCTTATCTGGACACCTGGATCAGTTGAGTAAGATGTGGTAGAAGATGTGGTAGGCCTGATTGACAAACTGAAGAGTAGTAAATCACCCGGACCGGATGGTATACACCCCAGGGTTCTGAAGGAACTAAAAAATGAAATTTCAGACCTATTAGTAAAAATTTGTAACTTATCATTAAAATCATCCATTGTACCTGAAGACTGGAGGATAGCAAATGTAACCCCAATATTTAAAAAGGGCTCCAGGGGTGATCCGGGAAACTACAGACCGGTTAGCCTGACTTCAGTGCCAGGAAAAATAGTGGAAAGTATTCTAAACATCAGAATCACAGAACATATAGAAAGACATGGTTTAATGGAACAAAGTCAGCATGGCTTTACCCAGGGCAAGTCTTGCCTCACAAATCTGCTTCACTTTTTTGAAGGAGTTCTTACCTTCTGATCTTACTTGTATATAGACTCCAGTTAGTAACCTGCTTAAGCCTTTATATATAAGCCTTTATTTATAGACCTGTATATATATATATACCTGTAAATAGCCTGTTACAGTTGTTTGATTGCTTTAATTTCTTTGCCCTCTGCTCTATGTATATTCCTCCCTGTTTCCCCTCCCCGTTGATTGTAATTTCAGCCTTTCAGTTACAATGTGAACCGGTATGATGTATGCTTACTAATACCGGTATATAAATGTTTCAAATAAATAAATAAATAAATGTGGATAAAGGTGAACCGGTAGACAGAGTATACTTGGATTTTCAGAAGGCGTTTGACAAAGTTCCTCATGAGAGGCTTCTAGGAAAAGTAAAAAGTCATGGGATAGGTGGCGATGTCCTTTCATGGATTGCAAACTGGCTAAAAGACAGGAAACAGAGAGTAGGATTAAATGGACAATTTTCTCAGTGGAAGGGAGTGGACAGTGGAGTGCCTCAGGGATCTGTATTGGGACCCTTACTTTTCAATATATTTATAAATGATCTAGAAAGAAATACAACGAGTGAGATAATCAAATTTGCAGATGACACAAAATTGTTCAGAGTAGTTAAATCACAAGCAAATTGTGATAAATTGCAGGAAGACCTTGTGAGACTGGAAAATTGGGCATCCAAATGGCAGATGAAATTTAATGTGGATAAGTGCAAGGTGATGCATATAGGGAAAAATAACCCATGCTATAATTACACAATTTTGGGTTCCATATTAGGTGCTACAACCCAAGAAAGAGATCTAGGTGTCATAGTGGATAACACATTGAAATCGTCGGTTCAGAGTGCTGCAGCAGTCAAAAAAGCAAACAGAATGTTGGGAATTATTAGAAAGGGAATGGTGAATAAAACGGAAAATGTCATAATGCCTCTGTATCGCTCCATGGTGAGACCGCACCTTGAATACTGTGTACAATTCTGGTCGCCGCATCTCAAAAAAGATATAATTGCGATGGAGAAGGTACAGAGAAAGGCTACCAAAATGATAAGGGGAATGGAACAACTTCCCTACGAGGAAAGACTAAAGAGGTTAGGATTTTTCAGCTTGGAGAAGAGACGACTGAGGGGGGATATGATAGAGGTGTTTAAAATCATGAGAGGTCTAGAACAGGTAGATGTGAATCGGTTATTTACTCTTTCGGATAGTAGAAAGACTAGGGGGCACTCCATGAAGTTAGCATGGGGCACATTTAAAACTAATCGGAGAAAGTTCTTTTTTACTCAATGCACAATTAAACTCTGGAATTTGTTACCAGAGGATGTGGTCAGTGCAGTTAGTATAGCTGTGTTTAAAAAAGGATTGGATAAGTTCTTGTAGGAGAAGTCCATTACCTGCTATTAAGTTCACTTAGAGAATAGCCATTGACATTAGCAATGGTAACATGGAATAGACTTAGTTTTTGGGTACTTGCCAGGTTCTTATGGCCTGGATTGGCCACTGTTGGAAGCAGGATGCTGGGCTTGATGGACCCTTGGTCTGACCCAGTATGGCATTTTCTTATGTTCTTATGTTCCAAAGAGGAATGTTGTCAGGAGGTGCACTGGGTGATGGAGGTGTTACAGTTGCTTAAATGGGTGATAAATTTGGCCAAGAGTCATCTGATGCTGACCCAGTCGTTGGACTATCTGGGGGTGCAGTTCGGTACCCGATTGGGTGGAGGTTTTTTTCTGCTCAGAGAGAATCACAAAGATTCAAGGTCAGATAGGGAGTTTCTTGAGGCTGCCAGTTTCCAAGGTCTGGGATTATTTACAGGTGCAGGGTTCTATGGTGTCTATACTAGATTTGGTGCCATGGGCGTTTGTCCACTTGTGACCTCTCCAACGGGTGCTGCTGTCCCATTTGGAGTCCATTGTCAGATAAATATCAACGGCCTTTACTACTTCAGGGGGAACCCAGATTCAGTCTCAATTGGTGGCTGTCTTGCCATAGTTTGGAGAAGGGAGTAGATCTGGAGTCTCCAGACTGGGTAGTGGTGACCACGGACACCAGCCTCAGTGGTTGGGGGGTGGTCTGCCTTGGACAGACAGCTCAAGGTTGGTGGTCATTTATGGAAGCACCTGGTCTAGCAATCGTTTGGAAATTAGGGTGGTTTGTAGGGCGTTGATGTTTTTCCTCTCTCAGACCTGAGTACTTATGGTGAGATTTTTCTCTGTATCAACAAAAGGAAATGTTATATTTAATAAATTTCTTATTGCAATGCCACTTCCCCAAAATAATTTTTTTATTTTAAATATTTGGCCGCATCATCAAGCCTGACAGCGTGATCTCTGTATATTCAAAGGAGACCTGCCCGGACCTCTAATCATCTGCGGCAGGCAGTCTTTGTATTTTTTCTTTTTGTTTTCAATTTTTTATGATTTTTAACTGATAATTTATAGTAATCTTTTTTTAAAAATTGATGTAGAGAAAGCTCAGCCTACGGCCGAAGTTTCGCAGCAACCGCTGCTTCATCAGGAGCTCAATATTCAATCTCATTCTTCATTTACATGTTCTCTGTTAAGTATATTCCTCATAGCAGGACGGAAGCCGTCTCAAAATGTCTTTAATCAAGAGGAACAGTTCCTCTTGATTAAAGACATTAAAGTTGATACATTTTTGGACTTTGTGGAAATTGTTCCAGTTCTTTTTTAGTGTGAGATTTTTCTCTGACAATGCAACAATGGTGGTGTATATTAATTGGCAGGGCAGCACAAAGAATGTCGCTGTAGCTCAGGAGGCCCAAGAGCTTTTTGTCTGGTGGCGAGGCATTTGGAAGGGATAGCAGTTTTACATGTGGCTGGAGTGGACAATGTGCAAGCAGACTATCTCAGCCGGCAACAGCTGGACCCAGGGGAATGGGAGTTACAAATGGAGGCCTTCAACATGATTCAGGTTCGCTGGGAAAGCCCCAGCTGGATCTGATGGGATCACAGAGCAATTCCAAGACACCACAATTTGTCAGTCGCAGAAGAGAGGTCGGAGCCGAGGGCTGGATGCTCCAGTTTTTCCAAGGCCGACAGGGATCCTACAGTACATGTTTCCACCATGGCCGTTTATAGGTCGTGGGTTGAAACGCATTGAGAAACTTCTGGGTCAGATAGTACTCGGGGCTGTGGAGTGGCCGCATTGTCTGTGGTTCGCAGATCTGATTCATCTCGCAGTAGACGGGCCCCTGGGCCAATCTTCTCAGATCGGGCAGATTGCTTTTGTCTCGCGGCTTGGCTTTTGAGTGGTGATGATTAAGGTTAAAAGGTTACCCAGAGGTGGCCATTTTCATTTTGCTTCAGATCAGGTGACCATCCATGTTTATGGCTTATGGAGGCGCTCTGAGTCTTGGTGTACAGAGGGAGGCCTAAACCTATAGCACATGGGGATCCCTCATATTTTGGCCTTTTTACAACAGGGCTTGTTCAAAAGGCTTAGCTTACAATTCCCTTCGGTACAAGTGGCAGGGTTGTGAT
Organism: Rhinatrema bivittatum; assembly: GCF_901001135.1. NCBI lineage: Eukaryota > Metazoa > Chordata > Amphibia > Gymnophiona > Rhinatrematidae > Rhinatrema > Rhinatrema bivittatum. The sequence continues at coordinate 168,959,652 of NC_042616.1, read as the reverse complement.
GTCTCAGAGGTAAGCTACAAGGGAGGCCTTTGACATTGCATCCAGATGTGGTATGGTTCTTGAAGGGGGCCAAATATTTACGGCTGCCAGTGTGCAGATTGTGTCCGGCATGGAGTTTGAACTTAGGCCGAGTATTATGCAGACCTCTGTTTGACCCTTTATGGAAGACGTTATTGAAGGAACTTACCCTGAAGATGTTTTTTTCTGGTGGCAATTCATTCAGACAGACGGATTTCAGAGCTCCAGACTTTGTCCTGTAGAGAGCTGTTTCTGAGAATTATGGATGGCAGGGTGTTTTTGTGCACTGTTCCCCATGTTTCTGCCCAAGGTGGTTTCCTTGTTTCTCTTTTTCCAGGGGATGGAACTTCCCATGTTTCTAAATTGGTCATCTGAGACACCAGTGGCAAGGGTTATTCATTTCTTGGATGTTCAAGTATTGTTAGGGATTCTGAAGGTCACCAACAGTTTCCGGCAGTTGGATCATCTATTTGGATTGTTTGACAGGCCAAACAAGGGATATAAGGCTTAAGGGCACTATTGCTCTTAGGCCAAAATAATAGCTTTTTTTAACCAATCTTGGCAAGGATTAGAAGGTTCAAGAGGGGGTTGCAAGCGCACTCAACTAGGGTGCAGGTAGCCTCTTGGTCTGAGTGTCTGTTGATGTTGCCAGAGGAAATCTATCAAGTGGCACTGTGATCTTTGTTGCATACTTTCTCTCAGTATTGCTGGTTGGATGTTCAGGTGCTGGCGACAGTGTGTTGAGAGCGGGCCTTTCGCATGCCTGCCCAGTATAGGGGTGCTTTGGTACATCCCACTTGTCTGGACTGATCTGGGGTATGAACAGGAAAGGAAAATTGGTTCTTACCTGCTAATTTTCATTCCTGAAGAACCACAGATCAATCCAGAGACCCAGCCCCTTACTTACAAAAAACCGAAGACCATTAGACTTGCATGAATGCAATCTGAGGATTTTCATTATATGTATATTTAGAATCTAAACAGGACGACCAGGTTTTAATTGGTTCCTTGGGGTTGTTGTAGGGCTCTTGTTCAAGTGGCTCCAACCCTTGGTTTGACATTCGTCCTGGGGGACAGGGGATAGTTGTGTTTCACTCTAGTTTGGCTTGCGTACAGGTCAATACTGAAGGACTGCAGGTGGCACTCTTGGATATGTAGCAGTGCCTCAAAGGTTTTATTCTCTGCCTCCATCTGCTGGTAGGGATGCAAAACCCGTTTGTCTGGACTGATCTGTGGTACTTTAGGAATGAAAATTAGCAGGCAAGAACCAATTTTCTTTTAGGGCCCCATAGACAGAAGAGAGAACTTTTAATATATAGATCTTTTAGTGTATGCTTAAAATATCAAAATGTAATAAATCTACAATACATCTTTTGTATAATTGTTGTTATAAGTGTATTGAAATTGTAATATACTTCTTAGTATTGTCCACTTCTATATAACAAAAATAATGGACCTCCTGTTTTTACAAATTTGAATATGAGTTCTTCACTTAGAAGCATGAGACAATCATAGACCCATGAATAAGGGACCCTGTTGAGTAGCATGGGAGAAAATGTTTAATTATTAGTATATGTTTTTAGTTATTTTCTTATATCTTTTATTTTTTCCATTTCAAAAGAATGCAAGAATTTCTTTATTTATTTAAAAATTGTTTGTATACCGCCTTTACAAAAATAATATTTGATCAAAACAGTTCACAACAAAAACAAAAAGGTTTATATTTATTTTGATGTTTAAATGTTACACACTTCTGAGTTTTATTATTGGTCCTCTTTCACTAGGGAGCGTCAGTGGGTAGATGACTTCCCCCTTCATCGCAGCGCCTGTGAAGGAGACTCTGATTTATTAAGCCGACTTCTGGATGATAAGTTTTCCGTCAATCAGCTGGATAATGATCACTGGGCACCTATCCATTATGCATGCTGGTGAGTAGTTTTACTGAGGGAAGAAAGAGAGAGCCTTTCTCCTTGAGCCCACTCCATTCCTGTAGTGCAAAGCTCTTGCCACTAAGTGATTTTCCATTCTTATTCAGCATTAGAAGATGCCAATCCCTAGGGCCAACTGGTCAATTATTTAATTAGCTGAGTTAAAGACAAATTTATGAAGAAATGCTTGTCCAGCTTCCTGGTGGAAGCATTATTAAAGCGGCAGAAGCAACTCCCCAATGGGGTCCAGTCAGCTCTTTGCTTACCATTGATTTTTGTCTCTGGTTTACAGGGCTAGTGAAGTTCTTAACTAGTAGCCATGGACCCATATTGTAACCATCAAGCTCAGAAGAATACATTCATGCTTATTTTTTTTTTAGATGGCATTCGTATTGGCAGTCTTGAAAGGGAATAAATAGACATGGTATGAAAAGCAAATGCTTTTATAAGGCAACGGATAAAATCTCAGTCTTCATGCTCTAGGTTGCAATTGGAGGAGGTTCTTTGTGTTTCTTGAACTTTATAAGAATTGTGATCAAGACTTACTTTGGGTGGGGGCTGCTTTATGTATATTTGGTTATGTATATTTGTGTTATATTTATGTATATTTGGTTATCTTGCTTAAAGATAGTATTTTTGTTTGGGATTTTCTTTTATAGGTATGGAAAAGTTGAAGCCACTCGAATGCTGCTGGAGAAAGGGAAATGCAATCCAAACCTTTTGAATGGACAGCTCAGCTCACCCCTCCATTTTGCTGCTGGAGGAGGGCATGTTGAAATAGTGCAGCTTCTTTTAAACCATCCAGAGACTGACAGAGTAAGCTGAAATTATAATTACTTTCTTTCTTTTTTTTTTTTTACCAATGGAGACTTGAGAACTTTGATGATTTTACTGCTGTAGTATTGGAGTGCCATATTTGCCAGTGACTCAAAAGGGCATAACGGCATGGGTCCAGCCAGCCTGGTGATTCAATGGCAGTACAGTGCACCACCATATAGAGGGATCTGGATTAAATTCCCAGCTCAGATCTTTTGCTTCCTGGGTTGGCTGGGGCCAGAGATGCTTTGGAGGCAGCACTCACAGACCCCTGATAGAGTCAGAAGTATCCCAGCCATTGTGTAATGGCGACACTTGATGACTGGATTTAGGACCCATGACTGTAGGCTTCCAGAAGGAGCCCTAGTGTCTGATGTCTAGCCAAAGAACTGTCACTGCAATGTCTGCACCGAAGTAAGTCAGAAGGAGATATAAAATAAGGGGAGGACATGCCTGGGTACCAGCAAATGAAGTAGCATGGTTCCAGATCCTAGCTCTGGTTCCAACTGAGCTGGAAGTACAAAGGAGCAGGAGGAAACTGCAGGGACAAAAAGAAAAGCTTCAGGTCAGATCAAGACACTGTTGTTCAATCGGGGTGTTTAATGCAGCTAAATTGCCAAATTCTCCACTCTGATATGGGGGGAAGGGACAATTATCTAATTAAAATATCTCGTACAGCTGAGATTTTTTTCTCTTAATCAGCCCTTTAGTAGAGAGAACCATAAAAGCAGAATTGTTTGACAGCTATGTTGAATTTTTCACCTATAGGTATATAGTACTACAATATTCAAAATATTTCTTTATTTCTTCTTTATTTTTTGGCTTTGCAGTTCCCTTATTGTGCTTCCAATAGGCCTCCTGGGGAAACAGATGCATGAGCTTTTATTGACAACTCATGATTAGTAATACAGTGCTTGTCTAATCATCCGATGGAGCTACGCGCTTTTGTCTGGGCCACAGACTGTAGCACCTGCTGGCACTCACCTTTCATACATCCTGAGTCTGACTGACAGGCAGTCTTGTGTGATGGCTGGGACTCTTTCCCTTCTCTGCCTTGATATGTTTTTGCCCTCAAAGAGTTTAAGATCTTGACATGGTAGGATGTTTGAGTAGAGTAAGTATGAATCTGAAATTTAAAAAAACAGGAGTTGGGAATGAAAAAAGTCATAATTGTAAATTAACATACTGTACTACTAATTTCATAAATTAAACTGATTAAAACCAAAAACATTTGTGATAGTTAAACTGTGCTGTTTGTAAGGGTTTAAAAAACATTTTGAGAGCTGACCCTGTGGCTTAGGCTGCAGTGCTACAGTGCAGAGCCAACTCTCAAAATGTTTTTTAAACTTGCATAGCCAGCACAGTTTGACACTTACAAATGTTTTTGGTTTTAAACTGTATTTTATTGTTTAAATTAATAGTATAATTGAAGAACTTACAGTTATTACTTTTTTCCATTTCCACAGAAGTGGATCATATTCATGCTTAGGGAGCAAGACATTTTATCCCAGGACAAGCAGGATGCTAGTCCTCACATATGGGTGACATCACTGACGGAGCCCTATTGCGGGAAAACTTTCTGTCAAAGTTTCTAGAAACTTTTGACTGGCCCTGTGAGGCCACTGAGCATGCCCAGCATGCCATGATATTCTCTGCCACAGGGGTCTCTCTTCAGTCTTCGTTTTTCCGCGCTGCTGTACACATCGCGGATTAGGAGCCTTTGTGAGTTTACTCACAAGTTTCTCTGACTAAAAGTCAATTTTTTCTCTCAGTATTTTTTCTCCCACACGGGATCTCTCTGGTTTTCCACGGGCTGGTGAGTAAATCTGTGTCTCGTTTACTCTCTAAGTAAAACAATTTTTCTTTCACGATTTCTCTTTTTGTCATCGACGGCTGTCGATACAAAATGGCTACGGGTTTTAAAAAATGTCCCATTTGCAATCGAACAATGTCCATTACGGACCCACACCTCGAGTGTGTGATGTGTTTGGGGGAGAAACATGACGTCAATACCTGCCCTAAATGTGCAGAGATAACTGTGAAAGGAAGAAAGGCCCGCCAAGGGAAGATGGAGCACTTATTCCATCTGCAGCTTCTGCCATCTCCCTCTACATCGACGAAAATCGTCTCCGGCCGGAGTCTCCAAACGTGTACTTTTCAAAAAACGTTGTCCTGGAGGATCGGGAGACCACCCATCGCCTACGTCGTCGATAGCATCGGTACAAGCAGCGGTCGAACACCGATCAAAGCATCGTCATCGACACCGATGTCCATCGACATCAGAATCGCCTCTCTCCCCAGAGGAATCGAGTGCAAAGCGGCCAAGGACCCAGGAAACGCCGGGGCCTTCACCCCAAGAACACACACCGATCATTGAACCTCCACAGGGCTCTGTGGAGGAAAAATCAACACAGCCTCCGCCACCGCGTACAACTGCTCTGTATACACCAGTTGTTCCGCAGGAATTGTCTGATATTATAAGACAAACGATGCTTCGAGCCCTTAAAGAACAGGTGTCGACTCTGGTGCCTTCAACACCGATGCCGGTGCCCACACCGATGCCGACGATTCCGTCGATGCCAGTACTGATGCCAACGCCACTATCCAAACCGAGGCTGGGGCGATCATCGATGCAAACACCGATTCCGTCACCGATGATACCCCCTATGCCATCGATACCGATGTCACCTGGGGACCCAGGACATCCAGAAATGGCACTCTTCCAACTTCTTATGAAGAGATTTGATGAGGTGGTCGGTGCACTTCCACCTAAACCATCAGAGGACATTCCTACAAGAATTCCCTTCGATGATCCACAACCAGGTCCTTCCGGTCTCCATCATCCACCAAGATCCTCCCCGCTATCTCCATATCAGGATGATCCAGATGACACTTGGGACGATAAACACAGATACTTCATCTGAAGACTTTGTCAGAACCTTCTCCTCCAGATCAAAGGAAAAAATCTCCACCAGAGGATTTATCCTTTACGAATTTCATTCAGGACATGGCGGACACCATACCCTTCACATTGGTGACGGAGGAAGATACTAGACAGCAGACATTGGAAGTCCTCCAATTTGTGGACCCTCCAAAGCAGGTATTGGCCATACCTATTCATGAGGTTCTCCTAGATCTACAACATCGACTCTGGGAGCACCCATGCTCTGTGCCTGCTGTTAATAAATGAATGGACACTACTTATTTAGTACAGTCTGTTCCTGGCTACCAAAAGTCGCAGCTTCCTCATCAATCAGTGGTTGTGGAATCTACGCAAAAGAAATCGAAAAGAATACGACCACATTCTTCAACTCCCCCAGGAAAAGATCATAGATTTTTGGATTCCCTGGACAGGAAGGTATATCAAGGAGCCATGCTGAATACCAGAATTTCCTCTTACCAACTATATATGACTCAGTATCAGAGGAATCTGTGGAAGCAGATGCAGGAATTCGCTACATCATTACCACAGCAATGTCAGGAAGCAGCCCAGGCGATCATTCATAAAGGGCTTGAAGCTGGCAAGCATGAAGTCAGGGCTGCTTACAATGGCTTCAAAACAGCTTCTAGAACAGCAGCCTCTGGGATTAGTGCTAGGCGTTGGGCATGGCTTAAGGCCTCAGACCTTAGGCCTGAGGTCCAAGACAAATTAGTGGATTTGCCATGTGTTGGTGACAACCTATTTGATTCAAAAGTCCAAGATGCTGTCGCACAACTTAAAGAACATACAGAAACCCTGCACCAACTATCACTAGTTCCACAGGACTCTGCTGCACAACCATCTCGCTGTCCTCCACGATGTGAATCCAGACGTCCATTCTACCGGCAAAGACAATACTACCCTCCAGCATCGAGAGGTAGATCCACTAGGCTGCAACACCGACCTCAGCCTAGACAACCAAGGACTGCTCGACCTCAGCCCCCGCCGCAGACGGGGCCTGCTGCAGGCTTTTGAGGCCAACACCAGGGAACAAAACCATCTCTTCAACCCTCGAGCAGATCTACCAGTAGGAGGCCGAGTATCCTACTTTTACAACCATTGAATTCCAATAACAACAGACCAATGGGTACTTTCCATAATCTCTCGAGGTTACAAACTCAATTTCCTCACAATCCCAACAGATTCACCACCGAGACATTATCCACTGAACGAATCTCACATAATTCCTCTACAAGTAGAATTATCCACCCTTCTGAGAGCCAGAGCTATACAACCGGTGCCCCGGACTCAGCAGGGCAGAGGATTTTACTCCCGTTATTTCCTCATTCCAAAGAAAACAGGAGGCCTACGTCCCATCCTAGACCTCAGAAATCTCAACAAATTTCTGAAAAAAGAAAAGTTCAGGATGGTTTCTCTAGGCACCATGTTTCCACTTCTTCAAACAGGAGATTGGCTTTGTTCTCTGGATCTTCAAGACACTTATGCTCACATTCCAATATTTCCTCCTCATTGCAAGTATCTGCGCTTCATGGTAGCTCATCAACATTTCCAGTACAGAGTACTACCATTCGGAGTTGCCTCTGCTCCCAGAGTATTTATCAAATGTCTGGCAGTAATTGCAGCACACTTGCACAAGGAAAGTGTGCATGTCTTCCCATATCTAGACGACTGGCTCATCAGAAGTCAATCTCAACAAGGAGCTCTGGCTTCTCTCAGTCGAACAATTATTCTACTTCACTCCATGGGCTTTCTCATCAATTATCAAAAGTCCCATCTCACTCCGTCTCACCTGATTCAATTCATCGGCGTGGAATTGAACACCATCCTCTCAAAGGCTTTTCTACCTGAGGATCGAGCAGAAACACTTTCCCTACTGGCAAACTCGATTCGCTCAAAGAAACAAGCAACAGCTCATCAGTTTCTAACCTTATTAGGCCAACTGGCATCCATAGTACATGTCACTCCCATGGCAAGGCTCGCCATGAGGGTAACCCAATGGACATTAAGATCTCAATGGATGCAATCCATTCAACCACTGTATTCTCCAATTCAAATGACCCACCAGTTAATATCATCTCTACTTTGGTGGGCGAACAAGGACAACTTGCACAAGGGCCAGCCCTTCCAACAACCAGTCCCACAGATACCATAAAAAAGAGAGCAGAATTTAAAGAAGCCACCGCGGTCATGAGGAAAGAGGGGATTCGGTACCGGTGGTCGTTCCCCTTCGGCCTTGCAATGACTATCCAGGGCACTATCTACATGGTACATAAGGCGGAGGAGGCCGAACACCAGTTGGCAGAGGCTGGCTATATGTCACAGAAGACTAGACAGCAGAGCCAAGCACCAACTTCAGGCAGGCTGGACACGCCACGCTGGCAGCACGTCGGAAAGAACAAGCGACTCAGGAGACAGTCAAGGGACTCTCACAGCGCTAAGGACAGCTGGAAAGGATGATGAAATCTCCCAGTTCTTCTGTGGTACTCCAAGATCGCAGCCTTATCGCGAGGAACGACTGTTAATTTACATGAGGACTAAGTGATTCCCAGGTTACTTGAGTGTGTTCGCACAGAGTTCATATTTTAATTGTATGTTTACAAGGGGTGTATTGTATTTCATATTCTGCTTTTTTTTTCTAATGGTTATAAGAATGGCTCGGAGGATGGAGATATGTTCCAATGTTCCCACAGTTACCTCCTCTTGCTGCGTGGGCAGGCAAAATGAGGTCAGGGTTCTAGCACCGAGACACAATGTAGATCGACAGCTTAGTACTGAGATAACAGAGTGGCAGTCTGCACAGCCAAGATCCCCTGCTACTCTAGCTTTTCTTCCTATCATCTCACTAAGGATTACCAGTGATAAAGCAACTTTCCATATTATCTCTGAATGTTAAGGGACTGAACACCCCCAGAAAGCGTCAGTTTCTGCGAGACGAGGCAGCTCGTTTAGGGGCAGCAATAATCCTGCTGCAAGAAACTCACTTACAAAAGAGGTATGAAACCTTAATGTAGTGGTCCCTTTATCCTACTCAGTTTGTAGCGGCCGCTACTAAACAGATCAAATATGCCAGTACTACTATTCTGTTACATAGGAATTTTCAAGGGATTGTACTTGGTCATTCCTTAGATTTGCAAGGCAGATATGTGATGGTAAAATTTGAATTAGACACTATCATATATACCCTGGTAAATATTTATGCTCCTGTGCAAAGACAAGCCCAATTTTATTCTGCGTTGAGTCAATATTTGATACAGGCAGTGGAGGGTTACTTGATATTAGCTGGAGATTTTAATTTAACTTTAGACCCACAGGTTGACAACTCCCAGAGTGGTGGTTTGGGAATGGGTATAGCTAGGGTACGACTACAATGCTTAATGAGAAAATGGAATCTAGTGGCTATTTGGAGGTTAAAGTTCCCTCTTAGCGGGAACTACCTTCTTCTCTAATCCTCACTCCTCATATTCGAGACTTGATTTTTTTCTCATAGATAAATTATTGCTTACCCGGGATATTGTGGCAGATATTGTGGCAGATATTATTAGCGTTATATAACAGAAATGTCCTCTGTGCAATATAGAACTTGTATCCACTCTCAGCACCGTTATTGTAGTATATGCTATTTGGTTTTAGTGTTGGTTCGTAAAGGTTTATTAGTTACTTCAATATTTTAATTGTATGTTAAACACTAATGGATGGTCCACGGTCTGTACAGCCTGTTTTCCGTCAATTCTGTTAATTGTAATTTATTCTAATTAATACCTATTAATAATGTCAATTGTAAAGCCTGTTGCTAAGTTATTGTTAAATGTAAACCGCGGTGATGTATATCTTTACGTACTGCGGTATATAAAAATCCTTAAATAAATAAATAAATAAATAAATAAATATCAACAAATAACCTGGTCCAATCACACGCCAGTAGAACTCATGTTGAAGAAGCTGTCTAGACGGGAGGCAGGGCAATTCTGGACCCTTAATAACTCCTTATTGGGGGATGAACAGTATTGTGTACAATTAGAGGGGGAAATAAGAGTACCTTGATCATGTTAACCCCACAGCGCTCTAGGAAGGTCTAAAAGCAGTGATTAGAGGCCGCTTAATTGCTCGAGCAGCCTTTCTTAAAAAAGAAATAACAAAGCAACAAAAGCAGTTGCGAAAGGAGATACAGGAATTAGAACGCATACATAAGGTAACGTTGGCAAAGGCCTGTTATGTCAAATTTCAGAGAGCTCAGGATGCTCTGCAAGCCTTAGAATTGGAGAAAACAGCATTTCAGCTACAGCAAATGCAACAAACAAGGTTTGAATGGGGAAATAAAGCCAGTCATTTATTAGCTCATCGACTGAAAAAATGGGTGGCCCAACGCCAAATAGTAAAAATCAAATCGGAATGCGGCAGCATGCTGACATAACCTAAGGAATTATGGCAAAGATTTAGGTCCCTCTCTACAGCAGACTCTCAGATCCAATCAGCTCACATCGAGCAGTACCTTAATAATATAGACATCCCTGAAATATCAGATCTCGAGAGGCAATTCTTTGACAAAGACATTGCTGAAATGGAAATCCAGCAAGTGATAAAGGAGTTAAAAATCCATAAAGCGCCGGGCTTAGACGGCTATACGGCCTTATTTTATAAAAATATTTTCAACCCAAGTTACTCCTTTACTACAGGTGTGGTTCAATTCCTTGAAGGCCAGTAATCCCCTTACCACAAGCGCCAATGTAGCAGGGATCTCTGTTTTGCTTAAGCTTGGACGGGACCCCTCCCTGTGTGGGTCCTACAGGCCAATTTCTTTGATCAATGTTGATCTAAAGAACTTTGCCAAGATTTTAGTGAACAGGTTGAAGCATGTCATAACTAAATTGTACATAAAGAATCAGGCGGGCTTCATCCCGGGTCGCATGACGGCTGATAATGTGCGAAAAGTTGTGGATCTTGTCTGCTTCGTTAAGGAAAAAGGGACACCCGCAGTGTTACTTTCCACTGACGCAGAAAAGGCCTTTGATATGGTCCATTGTGTAAAATGAAGTCTGGACACTCTTTTCTGGCCTGGTTATTAAATTTATACTCTAACCCTCAGGCACGTGTCAAGGTTAATGGAATTTATTCGGAACCCTTGACTATTCAGTGAGGCACCCAACAGGGGTGTCTGCTTTCATTGCTTCTATTCGCCTTATTCCTGGAACCCCCTGGCTCATATCATATGAACTTCGGGAGCTATTCATGGGGTCCAGACTAGTTGTGCAGAAAATAAAATTACCATGTTTGTCGTTGATATATTGTTTACCTTAACACAACCGAAAACTTCATTTCCAGAGACTATAGCTTTACTGCAGGAGTTTAGTAGGGTTTCGGCGTTCCGGTTAAATCTAGAAAAATCTGAGGTATTAAACCTGACACTGGGGGAGGAGCAGCAGGCTAGATTACGATAACAGCTTCCTTTTAAATGGGCTAAACAAAGTATAAAATATCTAGGCAACAGGATTAGCAAGAATTATGAAGATTTGGTTGAGTTGAATTATAAACCGCTTTGGCAAATCATATCAAAAGAACTGGAAACATGGGCCCCATACTCGCTCTCCTGGTTTGGTCGGTTGGCAGCAGTGAAAATGAATATACTCCCTAGATTTTTATATTTCTTTCAAGCCCTTCCGATCTCTATACCTATTGCTATGTTGAAATGTTGACAGCAGCATATTTTTTCTTATATTTGGAAACGGAAGCCACCCAGGATCAGGAGAGATGTCATGTAACAACCCACTCTTGGGGGAGGGCTGGGAGTCCCAAACCTTCAATGGTACTGGGTAGTGACCCAGCTGAGGGCACTCATCAACTGGCATAGAGACAAAGAACTCCAACAGTGGGCAAAAATAGAGCAAGAACAGGTGGGGAGTGCGCCTTTGCAGACTAGGGTCTGGCAACCCAGGGACACCTGGCCCAGGGCTTTTCATATGATTCCCACCATGCGATTAACCCTGGATATTTGGGAAAAATGGCATGTATATTTTGTGGGAGCACGACGTTACTTTTATAGTACAGCCATAAATTATAATTATACTTTGTCTATGCAGACGACATACAAATATTACTCCCCATAAACAACTCCATTCAACTCACTATGGAAAAATGGAACAAACTCAGCTCAAACTTATCCCACTTATTATCTCAATTATCACTATGTCTCAACCAAGCCAAAACAGAAATCATTCACATCCACGATGACCGTCCCTCCTATCCACTCATGTGCACCTCCTCTGACCACCCAGGAAACTCAATCAACCCGGGAGTGCCACAAATCTCACAAACCTCATTCACGCCGTCCACAAGAAACCTAGGCGTAACAATTGACAGCCAACTCAACTTTAAACGACACATCTCCAATACAATCAAAGATGGATTCTTCAAACTGCAGACACTAAAAAAACTCAAACCCCTTCTCCAAGAGCACGATTTCCGAACAGTCCTCCAATCAATTATCTTGTCAAGACTCGACTACTGCAACTCCCTCCTCCTCGGACTACCAGAAATACACATCAAACCCCTCCAAGTTCTACAGAACGCTGCCGCCAGAATCATCTCTAACAACAAAAAATCCCCTCACATCACACCCACGCTCAAAGAACTCCACTGGCTACCCATTACACAAAGAATCCAGTATAAAACCCTCACCCTCATGCACAAAAAAATAAACAACAACAAAATGGACTGGCTAAACAACGGAATACAACCTTACCCCACTCAAAGAACTCTCAGATCCACCAACACTGGACTCCTAGCCGTCCCCAATCTCAAAGCTGCACACCTCAACGTCACCCGCAAACGAGCCATAACAATAGCGGGCCCCACCTTATGGAACACCCTCCCCACCTGTCTCAGAAATGAACCTTCACTGCAAGTCTTCAAAAAACACCTCAAAACATGGCTATTTTTAAAAGCTTTCCCACCCGACACATAACCCGCCCAATTGCACCAACCACTCCATGCCCCCTCCACAAGCATCTCGCCCCACACCTTTCCCTCCCTACACAAGCATCTCACACCACCCTTTCCCTCCCTATCACTACCTTCCTCCCACACATCCCTTTCTCTCCCCTCCCCCCCTCTACACTCCCTGCTCTCCTTACCATAATTTATCCTCATCAACAAGCCATTTATGTACATATGTTATATACTATAGTCTAATGTTCCATGTACTCCTGTTAGTTCTGTTACAACTTGTTATATTTATTACCATGTTATAATGTAAAATATTCTTGTTATATTTATTACCATGTTATAATGTAAAATATTCTTATATCTATTTAATACCATGTTATAATGTAAAATAGGGCTGTTATCACCCTATTCCTTTAGTTATCTGGAAACCGATGTGATATCTCGATCGAATGTCGGTATATAAAAGAAATAAATAAATAAATAATACTAAATTCCTGGCTGGTAGAGAACTCGCAAACTTTCAACCGCCGTTCTGTAAGGGCATAGTCCGCCTGGAGCATATCTGGGGAATACAAAAGTTCTACACCTTACAGGAACTCATGGAGAAATATCAATTAGGCAGGGAGGCCTGTTTCCATTACATACAATTATATCACTTTGTGATGGCAGAAAAAATCGGGATAGAGCTAAAACAGGGCAAGACACAATTGGAACACAGGTGTAACAAGGCTGACCACATGACAGGTGTTATTTCTACTCTTTATGGGTTTCTTGGCCATGCAAAGAAGATACTGGCCCCATATGTAATGGCATGGGAAAGAGATTTGGGTAAACCACTCACCGCAGAACAATGGGATTTGATATTTTCTAATATCAAATGTAGTTCGCTTTCTGCCCTATTGTCAGAAAATAGTTACAAGGTGCTCATGAGATGGTATTTCACACCTGAAAGGCTCCATAAGATACAGCCAATGATAGGTGCTGGAAAAATTGCATAGCGAAAGGCACATACTTCCATATGTGGAGGAGTTGCCCTCATCTGAACCGGTTCTGGAAAACACTCATCAGTTTTCTTACAGCCATTACTGGTCAACCCATACCTTATGCCCCCGAACAATTTTTGCTTAATATGCCACCAGATGTACCTACTACAAAGAGGTTGCTGGCTCACCAAATTATCCTAGCAGCAAGATGTGAGCTTGCTCTATACTGGAAACAGACCGCCCTCCCTAAAATGGCGGAAGTGGGTACCCACCATGGGGCGGATTTTAAAACGAGCGCGAATAGCCTACTTTTGTTTGCGCTCCAGGCGCAAACAAAAGTACGCTGGATTTTAGTAGATACGCGCGTATCCGCTAAAATCCTGGATCGGCGCGCGCAAGGCTATCGATTTCGTATAGCCGGCGAGCGCCGAGCCGCGCAGCCTACCCCCGTTCCCTCCAAGGCCGCTCCGAAATCGGAGCGGCCTCGGAGGGAACTTTCCTTTGCCCTCCCCTCACCTTCCCCTCCCTTCCCCTACCTAACCCACCCGCCCGGCCCTGTCTAAACCCCCCCCTTACCTTTGTCGGGGGATTTACGCCTCCCTCTGGGAGGCGTAAATCCCCGCGCGTCAGCGGGCCTCCTGCGCGCCGGGACGCGACCTGGGGGCGGGTGCGGAGGGCGCGGCCACGCCCCCAGGCCGCCCCGGGCCATAGCCACGCCCCCGGAACGCTCCCGACACGCCCCGAAAACGCCGCGCGGTTCGGGCCCGCCCCCCCGACACGCCCCCCCCCGACACGCCCCCCTCCGAAAACCCCGGACTTACGCGAGTCCCGGGGCTCTGCGCGCGCCGGTAGGCCTATGTAAAATAGGCTTCCCGGCGCGCAGGGCCCTGCTCGCGTAAATCCGCCCGGTTTTGGGCGGATTTACGCAAGCAGGGCTCTGAAAATCCGCCCCCTAGAGCGTAATTGTTTAATGTATAAATTGACTGCGTTAAAAAATTAGCCTACCCAGATTCTATAGGATTTGGAATCCCTACATAACATGGCAGAAAGAGCAAGCAACTGATTAATAAAGATGCACCAGGGCTAACTGTTGATGGTGCATGACCTATGTCTGTTTATTTGAAACTGTAAAATTATAATAAGTACTCGATCTTTAATTATGTGACTATAATGTTCTCAGTTGGGGGGAGGGGGTAAGTTCTGAATATTGAGAACATTTTTATTGTCATGTTTTCATCATAGTAATGTATTTTCTTCTTATGATGACAAATAAAAATTATAATTTAAAAAAAAAAAGCCTGTGGGTGGATGAGAGCCTGGGTGTGTGTTTGTGGGTGGGTAGAGAGGCTGTGTGTATGAAGGTGGGATTTGAGAGTCTGTGTATGTGTGAAACAGGGTGACTGGGTGAGAGCCTGAGTGTGAGACTGCCAGTTTGTGGGTATGAATGGAGGGAGGAAGGGAAGAAGACAGGTGGAGAAAGAAAAAAATAAATGAGACCCTGTAAAAGGAATTTGGAAAAGACCGATAAAAGAAACGAGGCAAAAAAAATTGAGACCAACTGATTCAAAAAATAAGATCAGACCAGAAAAGTAAAAAAAAATTATTTTGAATTTTTAGTGATTGGTATATGTTATCTTTGGGAATGTGCATTACATATTTGTATATTTTTATTTCTTCAATATGTCATTGTTCAGAGTCTGGTTTCTTGGGCTTAACTTTTTTTTTTTATTGCATGTTTCTGTTTCTAATTTGTAGTCTCTTATTCTGTATTAGGTAAGGGTCTATTTGTATTCTGCATGTGTAACTGAGGTGCGGTATTTCTGCTGGCATGCAGTTTTTCTATAGGGTTTTGTTCTGTTAACCCCAGTTGGTGATGTATTAGTGTTCTAGTGCATGGTATAATATTTGCATTGCTGCCATGTCATAGATAAGGCTGCTGCTGTTTGAGTTCTGAGGTGCTTGTGTTACTTCTCAGTGTTTGGCAGTGAAGGGTTTGCAGTTACTAAGGTAAGTGTGTGTGTGGAAGAGGAGATTTGAGTGAGTGATTGTGTGTGTGTGCATGAGTCAGAGGAGTGAATGAGAGGAATGAGAGTGTGTATGTGTTTGTGAGAATGAGCATGTATACATGTGAAAGAGAATGAATATGCAAGTGTGTTAGTGTGTATGTGAGAGAGTTTGTGTGCAAGCTGCTACCAATGTTCCCTCTAAGGACTGGATTGCTGTGAGCATAAAATTGATAGGCTTTTTGCATCAAAGAAAGTAGTGCTCATAGAGTAAGAAACTGAAAAGTTTTGCTCAGGAGCAAAGGTTTTTGCATACAGCAACCCAGTCCTTACAGGGAACATTGATTCTTAGATAGCTCTTCTTTCTCTTTGCTCCCTTAAACTGTTGTCTTCTGTGTTGCACATACATTCTCCACCTACCATGTACTCCATATTTGAATACATTCTCTTCAGACCTCCACTAAGAGGTTTGAAGAGAATGTTGGAGAGGAACAAAATTATGAGTATTTAGTTAGTGTATAGCAGAAAGAGCTCACAAAACAGTACCATGTATATATGGAAAGGCCTTTAGAAAACTTTGTAATGCCAAGCTTTTCCCATATCTTTTTGCAGCACATTACTGACCAGCAAGGAAGATCCCCATTAAACATTTGTGAAGAGAACAAACAGAATGAATGGGAGGAGACCACAAAACTCTTAAAAGAGGCTGTGAATAGACCTGTAAGTTAATACTGAGATACACACAATTATTTAAATGTTAATAATGAGGAAATAATAAACATTAAAAGAGATTTAGTAATCTGGTTGATTAGTCAAATGAGCATTGGGAACGGGGAAACACATACTTCAGAAATGGTGAGTTCTAAAACACTGTGTACCATTTTTTCCTTTTCTATGTGTGGATGTCATGTCTTTGGGCTATGGAATCATAGTGTTGGGTCATCAAACTATCATGAGAATTGCTTTTGCTCATCCTCTGGATATTGCATCAGTGATCCTGAATTACAAAGAGAAACCAAACTATGACAGTGAATCATAGCTTGTGTTTCCAGCAGGGTTCCCCTGCCAGATAATTTAACTTCTATTTGTTTGAAAGAGGTTAAGGGGCGGATTTTCAAACACTATGCGCGCGGGTACTTTTGTTCGCACCACCGGCGCGAACAAAAGTACACCAGATTTTATAAGATACGCGCATAGCTGCGCGTATCTTATAAAATCCGGGATCGGCACACGCAAGGGGGTGCACATTTGTGCAACCTGCGCACACTGAGCCCAGCGCGGCCTGCCTGTTCCCTCCGAGGCCGCTCCGATTTCGGAGCGGCCTCGGAGGGAACTTTTCTTCGCCCTCCCCCCACCTTCCCCTCCCTTCCCCTACCTAACCCACCCCCCCGGCCCTATCTAAACCCCCCCCTTACCTTTGTCGGCAAAGTTACGCCTGTCGCCGGCAGCCCCGCTCCATAGGCCTCGACCACGCCCCTGGGCCGGCACCACGCTCCCGGACCCGCCCCCAAAACGCCGCGTCGTTTCGGGAACGCACCCGGACACGCCCCCTCCCTCCCCGTTTCGAAAGCCCCGGGACTTACGCGTGTCCCGGGGCTTTACGCGTGCTGGCGCGCAGGGGTTTTAAAATCCGCCCCTAAGGTACTTGAAATACCCACCCTAACACCATCTGTACTATAATTCCAGAAACATTTTCCATTAACAAATTAGAAAGTTCCTTTGTTCCTACACAGTTAATATAGATATATTTTTTAATCCTAGGTTACAAATGGCAATCCTTTGGCTTAGAAGCCATATGACTTCTGTTTTCCTGCCACACCCCCAGTGATGATTTCTGGATCTGTCCATATTTTTCTGAACTCTGGATTTGCATAGCGTATAGCTACTGATTTCCATTCCTTTTGCTCTCATCTTGCTCTCATCTTGAAATAGAGGTGCAACCTCTATTTCATTCTGCTTTCTCTTTCTTATGTTTAATATTGATGATTAATTTCATTGTAATGTATTTTTAAAGCAGATGTTGCATCCTTCCTTATTCTTGATCCCTCCAATCCCCCTGCGCTCTTTCCTTCCTTCCATCTGAGTCAACAAACTAGGAAACACATTTATAATTATTCAAAGGTTTCTTGAGTCATAATTCTCCTTCATTCATAAACATTTTTTATGAATGATAGAAAGATCTTGCTCATCCAGTATCAAGCTGCCAATCAGACTGCATCCCAAGCCTGACCTAGTAGTCAGTGGATTGGGTTGTAACCATGCTTCAGTGAGAGACTAAAGAGGTTAGGACTTTTCAGCTTGGAGAAGAGACAGCTGAGGGGGGATATAAGGTGTTTAAAATAATGAGAGGTCTAGAATGGGTTAATGTGAATCAGTTATTTACTCTTTCGGATAATAGAAAGACTAGGGGGCACTCCATGAAGTTAGCATGTGGCACATTTAAAACTAATCAGAGAAAGTTCTTTTTCACTCAACGCACAATTAAACTCTGGAATTTATTGCCAGAGGATTGGTTAGTGCAGTTAGTATAGCTGTGTTTAAAAAAGGATTGGATAAGTTCTTGGAGGAGAAGTCCATTACCTGCTATTAATTAAGTTGACTTAGAAAATAGCCACTGCTATTACTAACAACAGTAACATGGAATAGACTTAGTTTTTGGGTACTTGCCAGGTTCTTAGGACCTGGATTGGCCACTGTTGGAAACAGGATGCTGGGCTTGATGGGCCCTTGGTCTGACCCAGTATGGCATGTTTTTATGTTCTTAGCTACAGTTTGAGACAAGTTTTCATAAGTAAAAATACTTTATAATTTGTAAATAGAACAGTATTTCAGGTTTTGTATATGCAGTGGGATAGATGTAGATATAGGTGAAACAAATCAAGCAAGAGATGATGATAACCAGAGCATTTTTATTTTCAAATGTAAATTTAAAACAAGCTGGAGTGAGTATTGCTATTCGCATGGTTAGCTAAAGGGACTGTGGGATGAGCACAGTGAGGCAAGCAGTTCTGTCAATCAAACATGTGCATAGCAGAACCCATAATGAGAGAGATCTGGTTCAGCATATCTTAGCATCTATGAATTTTATCTTTCATGAAAATAAAACTTCATGTGTTAATATAGAAGTTCTGTGGCTTCTGTTTATTCATTCATTTTTCTTTTCCATAGTACGAGAAAGTACGGATATACCGAATGGATGGGTCATATCGCTCTGTGGAGTTGAAACATGGGAATAATACCACAGTACAGCAAATAATGGAAGGCATGCGTCTGTCACAAGAAGCTCAGCAGTATTTCACTATCTGGATTTGTTCTGAGAACCTCAGTAAGAAAACTTTTGTGCTATATACATTGCCCCTTTCCAAGTTTCTCTGCCAATAAGTGTGTGTGTGTCTAGATTTATATAGAGATAATTTCTACAAAGTACATGGTTGCAGAGAAGGAAACAGTATGTGTAAAGAAAAGCCTAGGATGGGGAATTTGATGTAAATATGTGATCTACTTCTCCTAGGAGTATATTCTTCCCATATGCTCTTCTGTAAGGAGCCTTACATCTGACACTAGAACTGTGGAATAATAGAATTGGCAGAGAATCTTTTGGTCTAAGAAATGTGACAGACTGGCTTCCTTTTTCCCCTGATCTCTCTGACTCTCTCCACTTCCATCCCCTTTCCTTTCTCTATTATCAGCTTTTCCATATTATTGTTGCAGCTACTGGAGTTAAAAAAAGTCAAAGATATGCATTTTTATTTCTATGCTTGTTCTTGGACACCACTGATTTTATTTCTTTCAAAGTGTATTATTGTTTCCCTATTGTCCACCAGACCAGTTCAGATGGATGGGTTTTTCTTCCCTACCAGCAGATGGAGACAGAGAACAAAAGCCTTACTGTTCACGCAGTTACTTAAGTTACTGTGCCACCCCTGTCTCCAGCAGATGTTAGTGGTCTCTATCATGTAAGGATTTCCCAATAGGAGGAAGTTTCATGAACCCAGACGCTATCGTCTAGGGAAGAGTTTGTCTTCCCAGCACCAGTATAGTGGAAGATCCCAGTTTTTTCGAGGAGGCTGGAGAAATGTTAGACATAGTGCAGGCACCAGATCAGCAGGAGGTAAGAGTTCTCAATGAAGTTCAGTTAGCCCATTCTTCAGTCATTCAAATCAGGAAGTGGGAGGGAGGGGCAGTTATCCCAGTTTTACGGAGTAGACCAAAATAACTACAAACAATGGGCCCTCTCCGTGGTAAGAGGTGGGTAACAACTTAGATTTTGCCCAATAGTCAATGCATTCATGTTATCCCTCTGTGCTTTTCAAGGAAAAGGGGACTTGTTAAAATCCACTGTGGATCATCTCCTCCTTTTGGCAGCAGTGGTCCTGGTGCCAGAAGGAAAAAGTGTTGGGCTGCTGTTTCATTTATTTTGTGGTACCAAAGAAGGAAGGTACATTTGGGCTGATTCTGCATTTCAAAAAAAGTGAATGTGTCTTTGCAGGTGCCCCATTTGCCTATGGAGACTCTTCAGTCAGTAATTGTGCGGTAAGGAAAGGAGAATTTATGGTGACTGGATTATTTGGAGGTTTATCTGCACATTCCTGTTTGGAGAGATCATCAAAGATTTCTCAGGTTTGCTGTGCTAGGGGGGCATTTCCAGTTTCAGGCACCTCCTTTTGGGCTAGTGATGGCTCTACATATCTTTTCTAAAGTAATGGTAGTAGTTGCAACTGCTCTTCAAAAGGAAGAAGTCGTGGTGCATCCATACCTGGATGACTGGTTGATTGTCAACACTCAGTCTGCAGGGTGGTTCTCCTGTTGCAAAGTTTAGGCTGGATGACCTATTTTGCCAAGAGCAATCTTTGTCTCTCACAGGTGTTGGAATATCTTGATGATTGTTTCAAAATGAGGCAAGAAAAGGTGTATCTTACAATGGAAAGAAGTTTGAAACTTCAGAGTCAGGTTCATCAGTTGCTGTAAATGAGGGTATCTAGGGACTGAGATTACCTTCAAGTGCTGGGGTCGACAGTGTCCACTTTAGATCTGGTTCGTTCAGCAGCTGCTCTTATGAGACCAGTGTAGAGAGCAATTTTGTGATGGAATCTGCAGCTGCAGTATTACGAGGTCAGGTTGCCTCTTCAGGAGGAGGCTAGGCTCTGTCTGTCCTGGTCGTTCTCACAAGACAATCCAAAGAGATGGAGTTAGAGATTCTGGATTGGATAACAATGACTACAGATGCCACTCTTAATGTCCGGGAGCCCACTGTCTAGGGCAGATGTCTTAGGATCACTAGACTGTGTCAGAAGCTTCCTGGTCCATCCGTCAGTGAGAAACCAGGGTGATCAGGAGATCCTTGCTGCCATTTCTGCCTCTAGTCAGAGGAAACATGGTAAGAGTCTTGTCAGACAACGCAACAGCAGTGGCATACATAAATAAGCAAGGAGGAACCAGAAGTCCAGCAGTGTCCCTGGAAATGGAAGGAGTATTATGGTGGGTGGAACTTCATTTAAAGGCTCTTTTGACTGCTCTCATCGCCAGGGTAGAAAATGTGCAGACAGATGTTTTGAGTAGGCACAGGCTAGAACCTGGGGAATGGGAGCTGGCAAAGGAAGCATTCTCCCTCATCAGGGTCAAGTAGTGGGAACATTTGTTGGATTTGATGGCAACAAAGGTGAATGCCAAGGCTGTTCGGTAGAAGGCAAGATAAGAGGATTGGAGGGTTTAGATGCCTTGTCGCAATCATAGCCTCAGGATGCTGCTCTTTGTGTTTCTACCTTGGCCTGTGATAGAAAGAGTTTTATGGTAAATAGAAAGGCATCGGGATCAAGTGATTCTTGTGGCCTCAGAATGGCCCAGACATTCATGTTCCTGCTCTCGCCTGCTCCCCTCCTCCCCCTCCGTGTTCATTGTAATTTCTGCCTGCCTAAGTTTTTTGTAAACCGGCCTGATGTGTTCTACGAAGGTCGGTATATTAAAAGTGTTAAATAAATAAATAAATAAATAAATAAATATGTTTTGTGGATTTAATGAGACTTAGGGTAGAGGGACCCTTGAGGCTTAATCATGTTTCCAGGCTTCTGCGTCAAGGTCCAATTTACTTGGATCAGGTGGATCACTTTTGTCTTGTGGTTTAGCTCCTCAGAGGAGATGGTTGAGAGTTAGAGGCTATTCACAGGCGGCAATTATGTCCTTACTGCAAGTCAGGAAGACATTGATATTTTTAGCATACATTCAGGTCTGGAATTTGAGACCTGGTGTTAAAAATCAGGATTCTTTCCATTTCATTCTCCAATTCCCGCAATCCTTTCAAACGAGTTTGCAGAAGGGTTAAGCCCTGATTTGTCTGAAGGTGCAAGTGGCAGTATTGTCCTGTTTCATGGGGAAAGAGATGGGAGCTTCTCTAGCTTCACACATAGACGTGCTAAGGTTTATAAGAGGAGTGAAGCATTTGTGACCTTCAGTTAGATATTTGGTCCCATCATGGAATCTGTTTGGACCTGAAAGCTTCTGCAAGTCTCCTTTTGAGCCTATAAACGGGCCGATATAGTAAAGTTTGCAGGAGAGCGGGCGAGCGCCCGCTCTCCCAGCGTGCGCACAGGCCACTCTCCTGGGCACGCGATTCAGGAGGGTGACCTATGCAAATTAGGGCTTGTGGTAAAAAGAGGCGCTAGGGACACTAGCGCGTCCCTAGCGCCTCTTTTTTGACAGGAGCGGCGGCTGTCAGCGAGTTTGACAGCCGACGCTCAATTTTGCCAGCGTCGGTTCTCAAACCCGCTGACAGCCACGGGTTTGGAAACCGGACACCGGCAAAATTGAGCGTCTGGTTTTCAAGCTGCGGGCCGATTTTTAATTTTTTAATTTTTAATTAATTTTGAACTTTTGAAACCTCCGACTTAATGTCGCCGTGATATTAAGTTGGAGGGTGCACAGAAAAGCAGTTTTTACTGCTTTTCTGTGCACTTTCCCGGGGCCGAGAGAAATTAACGCCTACCTTTGGATAGGCGCTAATTTCTGAAAGTAAAATGTGCGGCTTGGCTGCACATTTTGCTTTCTGAATCGCGCTGGAATAACTAATAGGGCAGGCGCTATTAGTTTCGGGGGGGTTGGACGCACGTCGAAAACGCGCGTCCAATCGCGGGTTAACAGTGCGCTCCGCCGGAGTGCACTATACTGTATCGGCCTGAAAGAGGGCATCCTTAAAGGATCTTACACAGAAACTGTTTCTGGTGGCTATCTGTTCAGTAAGATGTATTTCAGAATTAGAGATGCTGTCATGCAGAAACCCTTTTTCTCCGGTTTTTAGAGAACAGAATTTCTTTTCATATAGTTCTGTCTTTTCTTTCAAAAGTGTTTTCCTCTTCATCTAAGTCAGTCAGTAGAGTTGCCTTCATTTAAAATGGCAGGGTTAGATCCTGCTGTTTAGGTTCAGAGGTATTTAAAGGTCACAAATAATTTTACGAGGTTGGATCATCTTTTTATAATGTTCACTGGTTGCGAGAAGGGGGGAAAGGTTTCCAAGACTTCTATTGTTAGGTGAATTAAAGAGACGATTGCGTTAGCTTATGTTTGCAAAGGTCTGGTGGTTCCCGAAGATCTTAAAGCTGATTCTACTAGAGCCCAAGTGGCTTCATGGGCCAAGTGTCATTTGAGGTTGCTACAAGATATTTGTAGAGCAATAACTTGGTCTTCTTTGCACACTTTATCCAGGCATTACAAGTTAGATCTCCATGCTACGGATGCTGCTGCCGCCTTTGGGAGATTGGTGTTTTGCAAGAAGGTCTTTCAGGTTCTCTCCCAGTTTAGGGTAGCTAGGGTACATCCCATTGGTCTGGATTGGTCTGATGGATGACAAAGAAGGAAACATTTTTTACCTTCTAATTGATTTCCTCGTGTCCTACCAAACCAGTCTAGAGTCCCACGTGCTCAAATTGAAGACCGCTCTTCTGTGTGTGTATATCTATGATAGTGATATGTTTGTTTTTCAAGGCATTCAAATCCTCTCAGTGTGGGGATATCAGGCCTATTTTTTGGGTTCACCAAAGGTTTTGATGATCCCTGCTCATAAGGGATGGTTGGTTTAGCTTTGTTACGGAAGAACTGAGAGACTGCAGGTAGCACAGTAACTTAAATTACTGAGTATAAACTAAGACTTTTGTTCTCTTCCCCATCTACTTGTAGAGAGGGGAATATAGCATATTCGGGCCTGCTGCAGTTGCAGCAATAGTTCAGGAATACAGTAAGACTGGACCAACTTAGTTATGGTACAGGCATTTATTTACAGTGCTTCAAAGATACAAGAGTCTAGAGTGTAGCTCATCTTGTTTTAGGTGCAACTAACAGGTAAATGTCTTCTGTCTGGGTGTATCGTGAGGTCCTACCAGCTCCCTGGGACTTCCCCAAGACTTTCTAGGATGGGGTTCTTATGGTAGAGTGAAGGGAACCTCCCTTCACCCAGAATCCCTTGCGGCGTTCTTTCTTAAGGAGGACTGGGTTAAAACCTTGAACCAGGCTCCTTAAGGTAGAATGAGGGAGTTGTTGGTGCACTCCAACACAGGGAGAAAACCAGTTTGGACTGGTTTTAAAGGAAATCAGTTTCAAGGAAAGAAAATTAGTAGGTAAGAACCAATTTTTCCTTATTTACTTATTTAGAAACATGATGGCAGAGAAAGACCATTACGGCCTATCTGGTTTGCCAATCCACACCAGCTACTCAACTTTACAGTCCCTACCACTCATCAGAGATCTTCTGTTTATCCCATGCCGCCTTGAATTCAGATACTGTCCTTGAATCCACTACCTGTACAGAGAGGCTGTTCCATACATCCACTAACCTCTCTGAAAAAAAATATTTCCTTAAATTACTTCTGTCCACCCCATTTCACCCACATCCCTTGACCTCTTTGAAAGAAGCCTGCCATATCTCCCATATCCTTCCTTTCCTTCAAGGTGTACATGTTTAGATCTTTAGGTCTATCATATGCTTTAAAACGAAGGCCATTGATCTATTTTAGCCACCCTCTTGACCGACTCTATCCAGTTTATATCCTTTTAAAGATAGCAATCTCCAGAACTGTATTCAGTATTCCAAATGAGGTCTCAGCAGAGACTTATAAAGGGGCAATTTCACCTCCTTTTTTTCTGTTAACCATTCCTCTCCCTATATTCCCAAGTATCTTTCTGGCTTTTGCCATCACTCTATCCACCTGTTTGGCCACCTAAAGATCTTCACCTCCAGTTCCTGTTCATACCCATATCAGTCCAGACTCTTGGGATTATGTCTCCCTTCCAGCAGATGGAGATAGAGAAAGTTGCAGTGCTGTTTTGCCACGTAGTCAGACCTCTGTGAAGTCGGCATGGCTTTTGGGATTTCAATGGCGTGCTACAGTGTGCAAGCCCATCTGTCTTGCACCAGGCTGTGCTCCTGCTGCCTCTCCAGGGGAGAGGGTGGGTCAGGGCCATCAGAGACAGCGCAGGAGCGGCAGCAAAAAGCTAAGGCAAGCATGGGAACATCTTTAAAGACAGCCGCCCCTCCCCCACCGGGCACAGGAAAGTCAGCCATGTTGTCCGGGGCTGAGGGCCTCTCAGGACTGTTTCGGGGGTGTGAGGATCTCCCCCCTCCGCTGTCTCTGGTGGGGCAGGGTATTTTCAATCAGAGGGAACTCAATTTAGACGGAGGAGATGCTTCTGAGGATGTATCAAAGGATCCCGCTCCATTTTCCTCTGAATTTGTCCTTTTGCACATAGCATTTTTGGCATGAAAGGCAGCTGGGAGAATTTATTTATTTATTTATTTAAAAACTTTTCTGTACCGTCGTTTAGTAGTATACCATCACAATGGTTTACAGACAGGCACATAAATAAGTCTGGTTAGGATTATAAATTAGCTAGTAGGTGCCAATAAATTTTCGGTTACATGATTCAAATAATATACACTATCTGGATCGTAGATTGGAAATTCCATTTATATAACTAATAGAATATCCATATATGAGATATACTGTACTATCTTAAATTAATCTTTAGGTATGAGAAAAATAATAAAGGAGGGATAACTGCTGTTTGTTAACTTTTAACTGTGTGTCGGAGTTCTTTTTCTTGTCCGTTAGTATTCCTTACTCCCCACTCTCACTGTGAAAAGCTTTTTTGAAGAGCCATGTTTTTAAACTTTTTTAAAAGAGTTTTAAATCTTTCATTAATCTTATTTCGAGTGGCATTGTGTTCCATAATATTGGACCGGCTAGGGATAGTGCTCTCTCTCTTACTTGCGTCAGTTTTGCTGTCTTTACAGAGGGTATGGTTAGTAGAGCTTTATTGGCTGATCTTAGATTTTTCTGGGGGACATGTAGTCGTAGTGCAGTGTTTAGCCAGTCAGTATTTTCCTCATAGAATAGTTTGTGGATTGTGCTCAGAGGCCCAGTGATCAGCGGCTGGCTAAGAGACCTGATGGTTCTGGGGTCCAGTTCCGCTCAAAGAGCCCAGTGTCCTCAGGATGAGGATTACTCTGAGAAGTCTGGATGTTGACTCCGATGACCATGAAAGAGATCTAGCTACCACCCTGGAAAGAGATCTAGACATCAAAGTGGATAATACATTGAAATCATTGGCTCAGTGTGCTGCGGCAGTTAAAAAAGCAAACAATGTTAGGAATTATTAGAACATAAGAATTTGCCAAGCTGGGTCAGACCAAGGGTCCATCAAGCCCAGCATCCTGTTTCCAACAGAGTCCAAACCAAGCTACAAGAACTTGGCAATTACCCAAACACCAAGAAGTTCCCATGCTACTGATGCAATTAATAGCATTGGTTATCCCAGGACAAGCAGGATGCTAGTCCTAACATATGGGTGACGTCACTGATGGAGCCCTATTGCGGGAAAACTTCTGTCAAAGTTTCTAGAAACTTTTGACTGGCACTGTTAGGCCACTGAGCATGCCCAGCATGTCATGATATTCTCTGCCACAGGGGTCTCATTCTAATCTTTGTTTTTCCACGCTGCTGTGAGCATCGCGGGGATAGGAGCTCTGTGAGTTTTACTCACTATTCTGACTGAAAAAGTCAATATTTTTTCAAAGTTTCTCCCATACGGGATCTCACTCTCCCTTTTCTCACCGAACGGTGAGAAATTGATAGCGTTTTTACGTTCGTAAAAATGATAATTTTTTTCTCACACAATTTTCTATTTTCATCGATGGCTGTAGATACTGACATGGCTTCGGGTTTCAAAAAATACCCGATTTGTAATCGGAACATGTCAGTCACAGACCCACACCTAGAGTGTGTCGTCTGTCTGGGCGAGAAACATGACATCTCGTCCTGCCAACAATGTCAGGAGATGACTCCGAAGGGTAGGAAACTTAGGCAAGAAAAGATGGAACATCTTTTTCACCTACAACTTCTTCCTTCACCTTCGACGTCAACAAAATCATCTCCAGCAGGAGTAATAAAGAAAGTCCTCCTTAAAAAACGTCGACTGGAAGGATCAGGAGATGCAGCATCGCCAGTACCGTCGACGTCATCGATAAGGTCAGTCACCGAAACAAGGCCTAAACATAAACATCGGCATCGTCATGTCCCAACATCACCGTTAGCTCCCCTCACCCCCTGGGGGAACCGAGCGCGAAGCGGCACAAAAACAAGGATACACCACTACCGTCCGGGCCTACTTCAGTTTCGCCTTTACAGCCGCTGCAGGAGATATTGTCGACTCCTCCATCGGCGCCAACCCTTCCACCTATTCCACAGGACTTGTCCGCGCTTATCAAAGAAGCAGTAATGCAAGCCCTGAAGGACCAGATTCCGGCGACCACGCCGATGCCGGCGATATCGCCGGTGACGTCTCCTACACCGGTGACGTCACCGATGCCGGTAACCTTACCGATGACGATGGCAACTTCGATACCGGTGACATCACCGATGCCGGGGGAAACTCCGATGCCAGTGACGTCTATTCCACCGATGCCCTCAATATCGATTCCTACATCAATGTCCTCTCTCTTACCGGACAGTACACCGATGTCGATGGATTCATTGGTTCCAGTACCGACGCCCATCTTCACCATCGCACAGACTCAGCAAATAGTAGAAAAACATCGGTGACTACAAGGAAACCATCGAAGATACCAAAATGTACGATGCCAAAACCTTCACCAACAGTGCCACTCCTTCCTGGGGCTCCAGGATCCACAGAGTCAGCACTACATAGCATCCTTATCAAACGATATCAGGATTTATTAGACTCCTTACCATCTAATCCAAGAGAAGAAGATCCAGAGGACTCCTCTCCTGAAGAACCTTTACCAGGACCTTCTGGCCTTCCTCCCCCACCTAGGACTTCAGCACCTCAACAGCAAACTCAGGAGTATGACACTTGGAGTGACACTGCCTCAGACACATCATCAGAAGGCTTTATGTCTGATCCATCACCACCACATGCCAGAAAGCAGTCTCCTCCAGAGGATTTCACTTTCACCACTTTTGTACAGGAGATGGCGGACTTCATCCCCTTTAAATTAGAAACAGAGCAGGACACTAGGCAACAAACCTTGGAGGTACTCCAGTTTGTCGACCTTCCAAAACAAGTTGTGGTTATTCCAATACATGATGTTCTCTTACAATTGCAACATCGTCTCTGGGAACATCCCTGCTCTGTCCCAGCAGTAAACAAGCGGATGGACAGTACTTATCTAGTACAATCCACTCCTGGATACCAGAAGCCACAACTTCCTCATCACTCAGTGGTTGTGGAATCGGCGCAAAAGTGGTCAAGAAGAACACGAATACATTCATCAAACCCCCCCAGGAAAAGATCATAGATTTCTGGATTCCCTGGGTCATAAAGTCTTCCAAGGGGCCATGTTGAACTCTAGGATTTCTGCCTATCACCTATACATGACCCAGTATCAAAGAAATCTATGGAAACAAATTCAGAAATTTGTCCCATCTCTCCCTACTCAATATCAGGAGGCTGCCCAGGCCATCATCCACAAGGGTCTGGAAGCCGGAAAACATGAAGTCCAGACAGCCTATGATGGCTTCGAGACTGCTTCAAGGGTGGCTGCATCAGGCATCAGTGCAAGAAGATAAATAAACAATAAACAACTTTCCGAATACCTGGAAAACAACAACCTCCTTTCATCATCTCAACTTGGTTTCCGTAAATCTAGAAGCACTGAATCCCTCCTTCTATCTCTATCAGACAATATTCTCCTGAACCTAGAGAAAAAACATTCCTGCCTCCTCATTCTTCTCGACTTATCTTCAGCCTTCGATACAGTGAACCATGATATCCTCTTAGATCGTCTATCAGAGATTGGCATAAAAAACACCGCACTCAATTGGTTTTCTTCTTTCCTCCAGAATAGATTTTACAAAGTCAAAATCAATAGTAAAGAATCACCACCTTTCAGATCCACCATGGGAGTCCCACAAGGTTCGTCTTTATCTCCTACATTATTCAACATTTATCTTCTCCCCCTATGTCAGCTCCTATCCAATCTTAATCTTACACACTTTATTTATGCAGATGACGTCCAAATCCTTATCCCAATTAAAGATTCATTACAAAATACCTTACAGTTCTGGAATTCCTGTCTACTATCCATCAACAATCTCCTAACAAAGCTTAATTTGATACTCAATTCCAATAAGACAGAGTTTCTTCTCATCACTCCAGATGGCAACCATTCCTCACTTAACACACACTCCTTATCTCCTCCAGCCTTCTCCACCCAGGTCAGAAATCTTGGGGTCACCATGGACAATCTGCTGAACTACAAAACTTTCATCAATAACATCATAAAGGATTGCTTCTTTAAACTTCAATTATTAAAGAGACTAAGACCCCTCTTATATTTCCAAGACTTCAGATATGTTCTACAAACAATAATATTCTCGAAAATAGATTATTGTAACTCTTTACTGCTTGGTCTACCCGCTAACACTTTGAAACCTCTACAATTATTACAAAATGCCACTGCGAGGATTCTAACCAAATCCAATAAAAGGGAACATATTACGCCCATCTTAAAGAACCTTCACTGGCTCCCCATCAGTCAGAGAATCTTCTATAAAACCTTAACAATAATCCACAAAGTCATCAAAAACTCTTCTCCAATTGAACTCACCATCCCTTTACAACTTCACACCTCTTCCCGTCCAACGAGGCTAGCCCAGAGAGGAACGCTAAAGGCCCATCCGCTCAAATCTTCTCTTAGTAAAAGAGCTCTTTCCACCGCCGGACCTAAACTCTGGAACTCTCTCCCTCCTGACCTGAGATTGGAACAATCGACACCCACCTTTAAAAAGAGACTCAAGACATGGTTGTTTAATCAAGCATTCTCCTAATCCCATTAACTATTCTGAACTTTTCAACAATTGACCTCAGGCCCGACACAGTCAATTCCGAAAATATATTCTCCTATTTTATATTGTATTTAAATTGTACTCTCCTTGCTCCGTTGAAGTTATTTATTGCTCTCATTAAGTTATTTTATTTATTTCCAAGTTCAATCTTCCTTGTTCTCTGTAAGACATTATTCTATATACTGTCAATTTTATTGTTATAATGTAAACCGAATTGATTAGTAACTTTGTTACTAGAACTTCGGTATATAAAACTGTTAAATAAATAAATAAATAAATAAAGATGGGCGTGGCTCAAGGCCTCAGACCTTAGGCCGGAGGTCCAGGATAAGTTGGTGGATCTCCCCTGCCAGAGAGACAACCTCTTCGGATCTAAGGTCCAAGATGCTGTGTGTCAGTTAAAAGAACAAACGGAAACACGCAAACAGTTGTCTTCCCTCCCACAGGATCCCCCTACGCACACTAAGCGTAGGCCTCAAAGGAAGGACACCACAAGACCTTTTTACAGGCAGCCGGAGGTATTACCCTCCTTCATCTCGACCCAGGCCTTCCAGGACACAACAAAGGCCGCAACCACGACAGCAGGGACCATCTAGGCCTCAGCCTGCTCCACAAACAAGCACTACTACTGGTTTTTTAAATCTTATCCAGAGAACTCAGTCTTTTCTCAAATCCTCACCCAGAATTCCCAGTGGGAGGCCGAATATCCCAATTTTACAGCAATTGGATACCATTAACAACAGACCAATGGGTCCTATCAATAATATATCGAGGATACCAACTCAATTTCCTCTCACTTCCCACAGATTTTCTGCCAAGTCAACTTCAGCTCAGCGAAAATCACAATCTTCAGTTACAAGTAGAATTATCCACCCTTCTGAAAGCCAGGGCAGTAGAGCCGGTGCCCTGGTCTCAGAGGGGCAGAGGATTCTATTCCCGTTATTTTCTCATTCCAAAGAAAACCGGAGGCCTTCATCCCATCCTAGACCTCAGAAATCTCAACAAATTTCTGAAGAAAGAAAAGTTCAGGATGGTTTCTCTAGGCACCATGCTTCCACTTCTTCAAACAGGGGATTGGCTTTGTTCTCTGGATCTTCAAGACACTTACGCTCACATCCCAATATTCCCTCCTCATCGCAAGTATCTGCGCTTCATGGTGGGTCATCAACATTTCCAATACAGAGTACTGCCATTTGGACTTGCCTCTGCTCCCAGAGTATTCACCAAATGTCTGGCAGTAATAGCAGCACACTTGCACAAGGAAAGTGTCCATGTCTTTCCATATCTAGACGACTGGCTCATTAGAAGTCAATCTCAACAGGGAGCAATAGCTTCCCTCAACCGAACAATTGCTCTACTTCATTCCATGGGCTTTCTCATCAATTATCAAAAGTCCCATCTCACACCGTCACACCTCCTTCAATTCATAGGAGCAGAATTGAACACCATACTCTCAAAGGCCTTTCTACCCGACGATCGAGCAGAAACGCTTTCCTTATTGGCAAAATCAAATCACTCAAAGAAACAAGCAACAGCTCATCAATTTCTAACCTTACTAGGCCACATGGCTTCCACAGTTCACGTCACTCCTGTGGCGAGGCTCACCATGAGAGTTACCCAATGGACATTAAGATCTCAATGGATCTAAGCCATCCAACCACTGCATTCTCCAATTCAAGTAACCCACCAACTACGTTCCTCCCTTCTCTGGTGGGTGAACAAGGACAATTTGCGCAAGGGCCAACCCTTCCAACAACCAGTCCCACAGATAACGTTAACTACAGATGCATCCACCTTGGGTTGGGGAGCTCACATAAACAATCTCCAAACCCAAGGTACTTGGACAAAACTCGAAGCAACATTTCAAATCAATTTCCTAGAGCTTCGAGCTATACGTTATGCGCTGCATGCATTCAAGGACTGCCTTTCACACAAGACTGTTCTCATACAAACGGACAACACAGTTGCCATGTGGTACATCAACAAACAAGGAGGTAAGGGCTTGTATCTCCTTTGTCAAGAAGCTACACAGATTTGGGGCTGGGCCCTGAACCATTCAGTGTTTCTCCGGGCCACTTATCTGACAGGCATTCAGAATGTAGTGGCAGATCGACTCAGTTGGCAGTTCCAACCACACGAATGGTCCCTGGATCCCGCAGTAGTGACCAGGATATTTCAACGTTGGGGACAACCAACAATGGATCTCTTTGCGTCACATCTGAATCACAAAGTGGACAAATTCTGTTCTCTACACAAACAGAAGAACCAGCCAGCCAACGACACTTTTGCTCGCCCTTGGAACTCAGGCCTTCTATACGCGTATCCTCCGATACCGCTCATAACCAAAACTCTAGTGAAGCTACAACAGTACAAGGGGTCCATGATACTCATAGCCCCGTATTGGCCTCGACAAGTATGGTTTCCCACACTTCTAGACCTCTCGATCACGGATCCCATTCGCCTGGGAGTAGCTCCCACTCTCATAACTCAGGATCAGGGCCGGGTGCACCATCCCAACCTTCAATCCCTATCCCTGACAGCATGGATATTGAAAGCTTGATCTTACAACCACTCAATCTTTCAACCAATGTATCTCAAATGCTTATAGCTTCACGTAAACCTTCCATACGAAAGAACTATTCTTCGAAATGGAAAAGATTCACTTTGTGGTGCAGGCAGAAAAAAATTGATCCTTTTGCTTGCCCCACTACTTCTCTTCTAGACTACTTATACCATCTTTCAGAATCTGGTCTCCAGACTTCATCTGTAAGAGTACACTTAAGTGCAATCTCTGCTTACCATAACAAGACGGGAGATGCACCAGTCTCCACACAACCTCTTGTCAGCAGGTTTATGAGAGGTTTAACTCAACTTAAACCACCAATTCGGCCTCCAGTCACAGAATGGGATCTGAATCTGGTCTTAATAAGGCTCATGCGTTCTCCTTTCGAACCCATAGATTCCTGTGATCTTAAATTTCTAACATGGAAGACTACCTTCCTCATAGCAATTACATCGGCTAGAAGGGTTAGTGAGTTGCAAGCACTTGTCATGTACTCACCCTATACAAAATTCCTACATGACAGAGTGGTTCTCCGTACACATCCAAAATTCCTTCCCAAAGTAGTTACGGAATTCCACTTGAAGCAATCCATAGTTTTGTCCACATTCTTCCCAAGGCCTCATTCTCACCAAGGAGATCAGGCTTTACATACCTTGGACTGTAAGCGTGCACTATCCTTTTACTTAAACCGCACTGCAGTCCACAGGAAATCCAATCAACTTTTTGTTTCTTATGATCCAAACAAACCGGGTAAAGCAGTGGGTAAACATACTCTATCCAATCTGTTAGCAGATTGCATAGAGTTTTGCTATGAAAAAGCGGGCCTTCCTCTCCAAGAGTGAGTAAAGGCACATTCAGTAAGAGCAATGTCAACTTCAATAGCACACTATTGTTCAGTGCCAATCCTTGACATATGTAAAGCAGCAACATGGAGTTCTCTTCACACCTTTGCAGCTCATTACTGTTTGGACAAAGAAGGATGACAAGATTCAGCCTATGGACAATCTGTCTTAAAGAACTTGTTTCCAGTTTAATCCCAACTCCTTCTACAACCAACCTGCTGTGATTTTCGGCTGACTCATTTCCAATAACAATACTTCACTGTTGCTTCAATACACAATGACTCAGCCTCTAGCTTGCTAATCACCCATATGTGAGGACTAGCGTCCTGCTTGTCCTGGGATAAAACAAAATTGCTTACCTTGTAATAGGTGTTATCCCAGGACAGCAGGATGTAGTCCTCACGAAACCCACCCGCCACCCCACGGAGTTGGGTCTCATACCTTTTATTATTTTATTTTTTGCTAAAGCTTATTGCTACACTACAAGACTAGAGTGAGACCCCTGTGGCAGAGAATATCATGACATGCTGGGCATGCTCAGTGGCCTAACAGTGCCAGTCAAAAGTTTCTAGAAACTTTGACAGACGTTTTCCTGCAATAGGGCTCCGTCAGTGATGTCACCCATATGTGAGGACTACATCCTGCTGTCCTGGGATAACACCTATTACAAGGTAAGCAATTTTGCTGTATTCCCTAAGTAAACTCCAAGAACTTATTCAAACCTTTTTTGAACCCAGCTACACTAACTGCACTAACCACATCCTCTGGCAACAAATTCCAGAGCTTAATTGTGCATTGAGGGAAAAAGAATTTTCTTTGATTAATCTTAAATGTGCTACTTGCTAACTTCATGGAATGCCCCCTAGGCCTTCTATTATCCGAAAGTGTAAATAATCGATTCACATCCACTTGTGAATCGATTATTTTCACTTTAAGATCACCTCATGATCTTAAAGACTTCTATCATATCCCCCCTCAGCTGTCTCTTCTCCAAGCTGAACAGCCCTAACCTCTTCAGGCCTGTCCTCCTAGGGCAATTGTTCCATCCCCTTTATCATTTTGGTTGCCCTTCTCTGTACCTTCTCCATCGCAACTATATCTTTTTTGAGATGCGGCGACCAGAATTGTACACAGTATTCAAGGTGTGGTCTCACCATGGAGCGATACAGAGGCATTATGACATTTTCCATTTTATTCACCATTCCCTTCCTAATAATTCCTAACATTCTATTTGCTTTTTTGACTGCTGCAGCACACTGAGCCTACAATTTTAAAGTATTATCCACTATGATGCTTAGATCTTTTTCCTGGGTGGTAGCTCCTAATATGGAACCTAACATCGTGTAACTACAGCAAGGGTTATTTTTCTCTATATGCATCACCTTGCACTTGTCCACATTAAATTAAATTAGGAAGGGAATGATGAATAAAATGGAAAATGTCATAATGCCTCTGTATCATACGCTCCATGTTGAGCTCACACCTTAAATACTGTGTACAATTCTGGTCACCGCATCTCAAAAAAAGATATAGTTGCGATGGAGACGGGCGACCAAAATGATAAAGAGGATAGAAAAGATCCCTTCGGAGGAAAGACTAAAGAGGGACTGTTCAGCTTGGAGAAGAGACGGCTGAGGGGGGATATGATAGAGGTGTTTAAAACCATGAGAGATCTAGAATGGGTAAATGTGAATCGGTTATTTACTCTTTCGGATAATAGAAGGACTAGGGGGCACTCTATGAAGCTAGCATGTACATATTTCAAACTAATTGGAGAAAATTCTTTTTCAGTCAACGCACAATTAAACTCTGGATTTTGTTGGTTAGTGTAGCTGGGTTTAAAAAAGGTTTGGATAAGTTCTTGGTAGAGAAGTCCATTACCTGCTATTAATCAAGTTGACTTAGAAAATACTCACTGCTATTACTAGCATCAGTAACATGGAATAGACTTAGTTTTTGGGTACTTGCCAGGTACTTATAGCTTGGATTGGCCATTGTTGGAAACAGGATGCTGGGTTTGATGGACCCTTGGTCTGACCCAGTATGGCATGTTCTTATGACTCAGACAGGGCTCCGCAGGTTCCACTGTTTCCAGATCCAACTGGAACGGACAGTGATTCAGCTGCTTCCAATAAGGTTCCAGATGGCCCAGATCCAGATGGAGGGTTTATCCAGGTGCCAGTGGCAGAGAGGGATGACCCTAAAGTGGTACATTTGTTCCGGAAAGAGGAGTTGTGGCCCTTAATTCCAATGTTCTCCAAGAGCTGGGGATCAGGGTTCCTCATGAGGAGTCCAATCAAGAGGGAATGGATCCAGTCATGGATGGACTTGAAGGGTCTAGTGAAGGCCTTCCCTTTTCACAAGTCTGTGAAGAAGCTGGTGGTCAGGGACACTCCGGAGACAGGTGACCCCCAAGGTTCAGCACTCTTGGCCACACTATTCAACATCTATTTGCTGCCTGTATGCGCATTACTAGCAAACCTTGGAATCAAATTCTTCTCATATGTAGACTACACACAATTCTACATCCCTTTCGACAAAACACTTGAAAAAACTGTGTCATCTCTAACAACATACATGAAGGACATACAACAAAAACTTTCTCAACTAAAACTAACTCTAAACTCCAAAAAAAACCCAGAAATTGAGTGATTAAGGAGAGATAACACGATAATCAAATCGCCAACCCTAGACCTAGGAATTATTAATATTACACCCTCAGATCAAGTACGAGACCTAGGAATTCAGATAGATGAGAACTTCAGTATGAAAAAACATATAAACAAATTAATCAAAACCGGATTAGCCAAGCTGAGAATATTATATCAGCTGAAACCACTGCTAACAATACAGGACTTCCGCAGTGTCTTACAAAAACTAATCTTCTCAAACTTGGACTACTGCAACTCCCTATTATTAGGCCTACCATCAAGTATACTAAAACCACTACAGTTACTACAAAATGCCTCCACTAAACTCTTATTAGTGACAAGGAAATTCAAACACATCACCCCCTCGCTGATAGAACTGCACTGGCTTCCTATACAATCCAAAATTCGTTATAAAGTATTAACTCTAATTTTCAATATCGTCAATATTAAACCAGATTTATTAGGAGTTACACTTCAACTTTACACACCACAGAGAATCCTAAGATCACAAAACAAAGGCCTCCTAATGGTTCCTTCTACTTGGAACACACACCTAATGCAAATAACAGACCGAATGTTTTCCATAGTGGGTCCCAAGTTCTGGAACTCTCTTCCAGAGTCAATACGTCAGATAACAGAAAGAGAGAATTTCAAGCAAGAACTGAAAATGTGGCTCTTTAGAAGAGCATACAGTGTAATGTAAAATATCCAATATGCTGATTGTGTCAACTTCAGTACCAGAGATAATGTTAGTGGAGAGAGCAATAAGTAGTGAACAATGTAAAGTGTTTGTTAGTTGAATTAGAATCTGTATTTACTGTGGGTTGACTAAAAATGTACAAATATGAACTAGTTTAGATTCTAACTATTGCAATGTCCTAGAATATATATATTTGAATATGAACTAGAAGATATAGTTATTGTGTTGTTAAC
Organism: Rhinatrema bivittatum; assembly: GCF_901001135.1. Taxonomy (NCBI): domain Eukaryota; kingdom Metazoa; phylum Chordata; class Amphibia; order Gymnophiona; family Rhinatrematidae; genus Rhinatrema; species Rhinatrema bivittatum. Next base: position 168,922,687 of record NC_042616.1, on the reverse strand, counting down.
CTAGATTGTGAATGTGAACACACAGCTCGAGATTGTTGACCAAGAATATGAATGCTGATATTGTAAACCATTGTGATCTTCATTTGGAACGACGGTATATAAAATGCCTAAATAAATAAATATCTATGTAGTGTAGAATGGAAGATCGGAGGAGAGGGACAAGCAAAGGTTAAATTGGAGTCAATAAATCCACACTTCACTGAAAAACCAAAGCAAATTAGAAACCCCATGTACCTAGAAATTAGAATAGAGGGAGGAGGGTGTATAAAAGTGAAAATTACATTTTTCTGTGTTACCTTTGTTTAAAATAGTCAAGAGTAATATTATGTGGCTATGCAGCTATTCTCTACACCCATGTAGAAGATGCTTTTGGGTCACTGTATCTCCTTCTGTGGCTGAACTGGTTTCTCTTTTTTTTTTCTTCCGATAACAGTAACACATATATTTCCTTTCAGGCCTCCAGCTGAAGCCCTATCACAAGCCTTTACAGCATGTACGTGATTGGCATGAGATAGTCACTGAACTGACCATCCTGGATAATCAGCGAGAAACTCCTCAGCTTTTCCTAAGGAGAGATGTGAGACTTCCTCTGGATGTTGAGAAAAAGGTTTGCAAAGAAAAATTTCAGTTTACAGAGTTAGAATATGTTTGCTAATTGCAGGCAGCTGATTAATTAACTGACTGATATTAAACCAATTGCAAACTGACAAATCAGAATAACCCAGCAGTCCCATATTATTATTCACTGAAACAAAGCACATGAAGAGAAATTGTCCCTTTCAATTGAAAACAGACTCAGCAGTACTGACCTGATAGCTCATAGAAAACTAGTCACTGCCATCTTTTATTGTTCTGTAAAACAAGTTCTGATGTCTTTATCTCAGCTGAGAGTAAATGAGATAGCAGATAAGGTCTCAGATGTACAACACATTTAGTGATACTTTGGTTACCAGTTATTTCTGCTTTAAAAATTGAGATCATCTGCAGACAATGTTCCCTCAAATTTTTTAAACACCGTCAGGCCGATGCAATACTGTGATTCAGGCAGCGCACAGGTTAACCCGTGGTTGGAAGGGGTTTTGGATGCGTGTCCATAACCCCTTATGCAATAAGGGGATCAACGTGATCAAAACGCACGACCAAACCAGCAAGTTGCTAATAGCTCTCAAGATGTGTAAATGCCTTGTTGATGAGGTCATTAGCTAGCACCCTTTATGTGAAAATAAATGTGCACCTGACGTGCACATTTTAACCCTCAAAAATTAACGCCAGCCCCGGAGCAGGCATTAAGTCTTGAGGAGCCCCAAAAGTTTAGCAGAAAAACAGAAAATACTGCTTTTCTGTGGTTCCTCTGACTTAATATCATGGCAATATTAAGTCAGAGGAACCACAGCAAGCAGCAACGTAAAAAAAAAAAAAAAAGTCTTGCCGGTGGTCAGGTTCGAAAAATGGACGCTCAATTTACGAGCATCTATTTCCCTAACTTGTGGCTGTGCATGGGTTAGGAAAATGTACGCTCATAAAATTGAGCGTCCGTTTTCCTAATCTACACACAGCCACTTCTCCTGGGTACTCAATGCTGAGGAGTCGCTAGGGACACACAATTTCCCCTAGCACCTCCTTTTTAATGCTGCATCACGTGCTTGGGGAGAGGTGGATGGGGCGCACATTAGGAAAGTGGGCACTCAATCATGAGCGTCCGTTTTTCCCGTGCAGATATTGCATCTGCCTGTGTGTGTACAAAAATGTTCTTTTTATGCAACTTTTTATAAGTTAAGTTCACATTTGTCCACTACAAGCTGGTATAATGCAAAAAAATCAGGAATTTTTGTGCGGGCTATGTTTTCCTGTGTGTGCGAGGTTCGTGACCTCTGTGCATGCGCGGTTTAGAGGGAACAGTGGCTGCAGCACCAGATTAATTGTTCTTTTATTTGGCATCTCTGCTATGTATTGCCACATAAGAAAGTACATTCTCAGTGGACAAGCAAGACAGTAATCAGCCACATAAATGGGTGATATCATCCAGCAGCACCAAGATGGAAAAGCTCCGTCAGAGCTAAGTAAACCTGAGAAGGTCTTTGTGCAGCCACTGCTGGTGCAAAAGGCATGGTTTTTGTTCTCTTTCCTTCAGCCGTGTGCCAAATTTTTTCCTTATGGTTTCTTTTCATTTTTTTTTTTTAAACTGCGTACCCAAAAATACAATACAATTATTGTCAAATAAACAACCAAGATCATGGAAATCAAGGTACCGGGGTACATGCAGTCAAAAGATCCATCTGACCCATACAATGACCATGAAAACCCCCCTCCTCCATTTGCCATTGACAAAAATTGCTTTTTCAAATAAGTACAATTTTCATATTTATCCAATTTTCTCATATTTATCCAGTTTCCCTTTCAACAAGTATTTGATCTTCCCCTGCAACAAGTATTTGATCTTCTTTATAAATCAATATCAGTTAGCTGTGACTGCCATTGAACGATATATCCCCTTCCATACTAATGCAAAAGTATGCTGAGCTGCATGAACACAGTAGTTAATTAGAATTTCATCATGACCATTTAAAATAACATCAATATCACGCCAATAGCCAAGTAACCCCAACTGGGCATTAATGAAAACCGGGTTTTACATATCAACCTAATCTCTCGTACCACGTCCCCCCAAAATGCTAGTACTGAAGGGATGACCACCAGACATGTAGGTACATGCCATCCAGCCCACAGCCTCGCCAGCACAGTGGGGAGGCAGAGCACAAGAAGGTAGTGAAAAAGGTCAGGTGTCGATATACTCTATTCAACAACTTAACCATAAAGTTAACCTTCTTTGCACATTTAGAAACAGAATGGGCCACCAACCAAATCACATCCCAGTCAGTATCATCCAATGTAAACTGCAAATCCTCATTCCACTTCTGTATCACAGAGGAAATTTTCTCTCGAGGCTCATCCGTATCTGTTATTCAAGCAGGATGTTAGTCCTCACATATGGGTGACATCATCAGGATGGAGCCCAATCAAGGAAAACTTCTGTCAAAGTTTCCAGAACTTTGACTGGCCCCTACTGGGCATGCCCAGCATGGCACTAACCTTGCAGCCAGCAGGGGTCCCCCTTCAGTCTTCTTTTTTCCGCGCAGCAGTATAGCCACACGGTTAAGAAGCTCTACAGAGATTCCTGACAGGAATTTTCCTCATGGAATTATTAAAAAGTTTCATACCCCACAGGGGTCCCTCCTTCGAATTTTTGACTCCGCGGTACTCCGGTACGTTTTTACCCATTTTCGGTCTATTTCCATCGAGTTTGGCCCTCGCGACCTACTGGCAGTCGACCATACCGCAGCTCGAGTTTTTTGAAGGCCATGGCATCGGGGTTCCGTCTGTGCCCGGACTGTAATAGCACCATGTCCATCACAGACCCTCATAAAGTCTGTGTAATGTGTCTCGGATGTGAGCACGATGTCCTAACCTGGTAAAGATAAAAAATTCCTTGACATATTAGGTCGCAAAATGTTTCAAGGATCTATGCTGGTGTCATGGATAGCTGCATACCAACTTTACATGACACAGTACCAGAGGAATCTGTGGAAACAGATTCAGGAAGTAGCCGACTCACTTCCTTAACAACAACAAGACGCTCTCAATGCCATATTACATAAAGGCCTTGAGGCTGGTAAACATGAAGTTCGTGCTGCTTACGACTCCTTTGAGACAACTTCTCGAATGTCAGTGACAGGAATTAGTGCCAGGAGATGGGCCTGGCTAAAAGCCTCTGACCTGAGACCTGAAATCCAGGACAGACTTGCAGATTTACCTTGCACCGGTGAAAATCTATTCAGTGACAAAATACAAGATGCAGTGTCTCAATTGAAAGACCACAATGAAACACTGCGTCAGTTATCAACAGTGACTACCGAAGCCCCTTCTTCTGCAAGAAGATCAAGAAGGGACCCTAAAAAACCATTTTATCGCCCACGCAGATACTACCCACCTACATCTTGCATGAGGACAGGTAGGCCGTCTCAAAGAGGGCATCCTCGACAACCTAAAACATCCAGTCCTCAGCCTACTCCACAAACAGGCCAAGCATCTGGATTTTGAAACCTTTCCAGAGAATAGCAGCCCCCCCACACACACACACAAATCCTGAACCAGATTTACCAGTAGGAGGTCGAATTCATCATTTCATAACCAATTGGCTCAACATCACCACAGACCAATGGGTTATTTCCATCACAACCCAGGGATACCATCTAAACTTTCTCACGGTACCCCAGGATTCACCACCCAATCCACTATGGATTCACAAAGATCACACAGCTCTTCTAGAGTCAGAACTGTCCACTCTTCTGAGCACCAGGGCGGTGGAACCTGTGCCCCGGGCACAGCAGGGCAGAGAGTTCTACTCCCACTATTTTCGCATTCCAAAGAAATCAGGCGGCCTCCACCCCATCTTAGACCTCCGCAATCTCAACAGATTTCTATGAAAAGAAAAATTCAGGATGGTGTCCTTGGGCACCATGCTTCCCCTTTTGCAAAAAGGAGATTGGCTCTGTTATCTGGATCCTCAAGACACTTAGGCTCACATTCCAATCTTCCCACCTCACCGCAAGTATCTACGGTTCCTAGTGGGACATCAATATTTTCAGTACCGGGTTCTGCCTTTCAGACTGGCCTCAGCACCCCAGGTATTTACAAAATGCCTAGCAGTTGCTGCAGCCTATCTATGCAGGAAAAGCATACATGTCTTTCCTTACCTCGACGACTGGCTAATCAAGAGCCAATCAAAGCAAAGAGCTCTCGACACTCTTAAGCCCACTACCCATCTGCTACACTCGTTGGGATTTCTCATAAACTATCAAAAATCCCACCTAACTCCAACTCATCTCCTAACTTTCATTAGAGAGACTTGGACACCACAGTCGCAAAGGCCTTCCTACCCAACGACCACGTAGACACATTCCTCAAGCTAGCAACGTCTCTGCGCTCAAAACACACAGCATTAGCCCATCAATTCCTAACGTTGCTGGGCCACATGGCTTCCACAGTCCACGTCACTCCTATGGCCAGGCTGTTGTTCTGCAAATAACTTTGACCACAGACGCATCCACCTTAGATTGGGGAGCTCATGTGAACAATCTTCAAACTCAAGGTACTTGGACACAGCTCGAAGCAACGTTTCAGATCAACTTCCTAGAGCTTCGAGCTATACGTTATGCTCTATATGCGTTCAAAGACTGCCTTTCACACAAGACTGTTCTCATACAAACAGACAACACAGTTGCAATGTGGTACCTGAACAAGCATGGCAACACAGGCTCTTATCTCCTCTGCCAGGAAGCCGCGCAGTTCTGGGCCTGGGCCCTTGCACACTCCATGTATCTACGGGTCACTTATCTGGCAGGCATACAGAACGTGGTAGCAGATCGCTTCAGCCAACAGTTCCATCTCCACGAATGGTCTCTGGATCCTGTGGTAACGACCAGAATCTTCCAACGCTGGGGTCAACTAACGATAGACCTCTTTGCATCCGATTTGAATCACAAAGTGGACAGATTCTGCTCCCTGCACAGGCCACAAAACAAGTTAGCCATGAACGCCTTCGCTCGCCCCTGGAACACAGGTCTCCTATACGTGTATCTCCCGATACCGCTGATAGCCAAAACTCTAGTGAATCTACAACAAAAGGGTCAATGATACTCATAGCCCCATACTGGCCTCGACAAGTGTGGTTTCCCATGCTTCTCGACCTCTCGATCGGAGAACCCATTCGTCTGGGCATAGCGCCCACTCTCATAACTCAGAACCAAGGCATGTTACGCCATCCGAACCTTCAAACCCTATCCCTCACAGCCTGGATGTTGAAAGCTTGATCCTGCAACCGCTCAATCTTTCAACTGATGTCTCTCAAGTGCTTGTAGCCTCACGAAAGCCTTCCACATGAAAATCCTATCGTTCTAAGTGGAATAGATTCACTACATGGTGCATTCAAAAAGGTATCGACCCCTTTTCCTGCCCCACACCATCTCTACTAGACTATCTCCGGCACCTTTCAGACTCTGGTCTCCAGACTTCTTCGGTGAAGGGTACACCTGAGTGCTATCTCAGCGTACAACAAAGGAGTTGGGGATGCCCCGGTGTTGTACTTTGGACATTGAAGCATGGGCCCTTGGTCACTGTAAGAGATGACACCTCCAACAGGGCGGAGTCCTGTGGGGACTTGCATCGATAGGCTAGCTCTAGGCAGAGATGGACACAGAGATATATCTTTATTGCACTGCAATGTAGATGGTAACCTAAGGATCGTGTGAGGATTCCAGCTAGGAGAGGAGACCCAGATGATAAGGTTCCATCTGAATGTAGCAGAGTAGAATGACAGTTCCACAGTCTCACCAGGCTCGCAGTGCAGGGTAGATCAGGAGTCTATGGAGAGAGAAATGAGACAAGCAAAGACAGAACTGGAGCGGCAGTACTCACTCTGATACTGGTGGTTGTAGTAGGAGAGAGCCCGAGGAGCGGAGGTCTCGGACGAGCAAGGCCCCGAGGAGTGGATACAGTAACCGTTCTGGTAACAGATAGGCAACCCTGAAGGGTGAAAAGGAGTGAGGCAAGGCCCCCGAGGAGCAGGTGCCTTAAGCGTCCTTGTTGGTAGCAGATAACCCCAGAGGGTAAAGAGGAGTGAGGCACGACCCCCATGGAGCGGGTACCTGAGTCGTCCTGGAGCGAGAGTACACAGAGGGGAGGTGTCTGGTAACGAGGAGAGATCAGCATAGAGGATTCCTTGCTAACTCGTAGCTGGAATTGTGAATTGAGTTTAAATATCCTGAGCTTGTGAGTCATGTGGTGGGGACGACCCCGAGGTTCCCGCCATGACATACGTAAAGGACGGGATTGCGCACGCATGTCCTAGGTGATCCCGGGATGGCGAACGCAATCACCCATGCCGGTCTAGGGATGCCAGAGGGGTTGGCGTAGAAAAGCAGAGGCAGCCATCTTCCCAAGGTGCGCGGAGTGTTGCATCCGTTGGTCTTTGACGGCTTCGCCCCGCTTGCCTCACCTTATTCTCGGCTCCTCCCACTTACCTGGGCAAGATGGCTACTGCAGCGTCTACAAGCCGACCACTCTGGCGTCCCCAGAACGGCTATAGTGCAGCCTCCTGCCATTGCTCCTCCCAGCTACCTACTAGGGTGCGCGTGCACGTGGCACTCACGTCTTTGTACTACCCTTGGCGCAAACCTCGAAGGCATTCCCTCATCCTGACATCATCTCATCCGGGTATATTACTTTCACAGATTTGCTAGCTCGTTGAGTTGGCAAGGACTCAAATTCGTTCCTGTCTGTGCTACTCTGCCGCTTCCGTGCTGCCGCTGGAAGCTCTCCTTCTGCCCTTCGGGGTATCTACTAACTTGGGTACCCGCTCCTCGGGGGCCCTCTGCTTTATTTCAGGTGTCTTTCAGGGAACAGGTACTCGCTCCTCAAGGGCCTGCTCTCCCTGCCTCAGTGCCTGTACCTTCTACAACTTATCTGGTGGAATCGCAAACCTACAGCTAACACCGAGTGAGTATTCTACTTCTCAATCTATCTCATCCACAGTAACTCCTCGCTGGGTAACCTGCTGCGGAACCTCCTGACATCGTCCAAGAGAGAAGGGCTCCCTCTGCCGAGGTCCCCAAGACTGCAACTCACTACTGCCACCCAGTGGCCATCTTCAAGCTGTATAATAAAGAGTTCAATTCCGGTGTTTTGTGTATAAGAGTCTAGCCCAGTACTGTAACTCCGCACGGGGCTCCTCCCCGTGGCATGGTCATCTCCACAGCACCCAAGGATCCACCAAAACACACGTAATTACAACACAGATTTAGGCAGAAAAAAGGTAAGCAACAGAAGGTGCAGTAATCTGTGACCGGCGCAACAGTATCCCCCCTTCCAAGGGCCCCCCCCCAAGGGGGTTTCGGCTCACAAGGATGAGACTGATGGAAGCATCGGAGCATGTCTTTATCCAGGATATTGGCCATGGGCTCCCAGGAGTTCTCCTCCAGTCCATATCCTATCCAGGAGATAAGGTACTTCCATCGTTTACCTCTCTTGCATACATCCAGGATGTCATCAACCATATATGCAATATGTTCTGCATCAAGCGGTGTAGGTTCCTGAGCTTTGCTGGAGAATTCAGACAGTACGAGAGGTAGGGCCACGTAAAAGGCATTATGAATTTTCATGGAAGGCGGTAGCTTCAAACTGTAGGTCAAATTCTCAAGGCATCGGAGGACAGCAAAAGGTCCAACGTACCACAGAGCAAACCGTGCAGATGGCAGCTTCAAGTGGAGGAACTTTGTACTAATCCATACTTTATCCCCAGGCTGAAATTGAGGAGCCTTCCTGTGGTGAGCGTATTAAGTCTTCTTGGCTCTTTCTCCCGCTTTGAGGAGCAGTTCTTTAGTCTGTTTCCACAATTGTTGTAATTCCATTGCAGTGGCTTGAGCTGCTGGAGATGTCACAGAGAGTGGTAGAGGTAATGGAGGTAATGGTTGGCGGCCATATACCACTTGAAAGGGTGTTGATCCCGTGGCAGCAGCTGGATGTGAGTTTAGGCTGAATTCGGCCCAAGGAAGTAATTCTGCCCAGTCACTAATTCTAGTATTCACATATGAGCGTAAAAATTGTTTGAGCATCCAATTCAATCGCTCTGTTTGGCCATTGGACTGCGGGTGATAGGCCGAGGTTAGATCCAACGCAATGTCGAACTTCCAACACAGAGCTCTCCAGAAGTTTGCGGTAAACTGGATGCATCTATCAGACAAAATGTGTTTGGGTGGAGGCGAAAGATGTGCTTCATGAATAATTTAGCCAGTTCTGCAGCAGATGGTAATCCTGGCAGGGCCACAAAATGTGCCATTTTTTAAAACCAATTGACGGTTACCCAGATCGTATTGTTTCCAGCAGAAGAAGGTAAGTCCCCCATGAAATCGATCGCGATGTGTGTCCAAGGTTCCTCTGGTACAGGCAGAGGGGTAGACTTTCAAAGGGTTACGGGCGTAAGTTACGCGCGTAACCCCCGAAAACCTACCCCTGCTCGCACCGAGCCTATTTTGCATAGGCTTGGTGGCGCGCGCAAGCCCCGCGACGCGCATATGTCCCGGGGCTTTCGAAAATGGGCAGATTGGGGGCAGGGCGCACATGTTATAAAATCAGGTGTACCCCGCGCGTGTAAAATTTTAAATCTGCCCCAGAGGTTGGAGGAGACCCCAGGGACGTCCTGCAGGAGGTTTTTGTCTAGCACAGGTGGTGCAGGAAGCCACGTAGGCTTGGGCATCAGTCTTCATGGTAGGCCACCAATAGAAACAGAGCATAGACAATGTACATTTTTGCCTGGGAGGGCTGCCAGACGGGAGTCATGTGCCCACTTTAGTAATTTCTTCCTCATTCCTGGTGGCATCACTGTTTTCCCAGCGGGGACGGTGTGCGTGGCTGCTAAGACCACCTTCTCCGAGCTGATGATGTGAAGAGGCTCATCGGGTATGTCCACCGTAGAGAAGGCGCGCGAAAGAGTGTCTGCTCTGACATTCTTCTCAGCAGGACAATATTTCAGTAACAAGTCAAAGTGATTGAAAAACGACCACCTCGCTTGCCAGTGATTAAGGCGTTGAGCATGTCATAGATATTCCAAATTTTTATGATCGGTATACACCATTTGGTGCTGCGCACCTTCCAGCCATGGACGCCATTCTTCAAAGGCCAATTTTATAGCTAGCAATTCTTTATCTCCAATTCCATAATTCTTCTCAGCGGGCAAGAATCGTTGTGAGAAGATGGAGCAGGGATGGAGAACATTGGCATCACTATATTGGCTTAATACTGCTCCCACGTCGACGTCGAAAGGACATAGAGGATTGGGGTAGCAAAGACAAGGCTTGGTTTGGAAGGCTTCTTTGAGTGTCTGGAAGGCTGCAACAGCCTCAGTAGACCATCAGGATGGATCCGCTCCTTTCCTGATCATGGCCGTAAGTGGTGCTGTTAGAGTGGAGTAGTGCTTGATGAAGGTATGGTAATAGTTTGTGAAGCAGAGGAAACGGCGTAAGGATTTTAAGCCAGTGGGTTGAGGCCACTCTTGAATGCTCTTCAGCTTTTGAGGGTCCATCTGGAAACCATTCTTGGAAACGATGTACCCCAGAAATGGCACTGATTCCTGATGAAAAGCACACTTCTCGAGCTTCACATAAAGGCGATTGTCATGTAGCCTTTGTAGTACCTTTATCACATCCATCTGGTGGGTCTGGAGGTCCTGAGAGAAAATCAGGATGTCATCTAAATATACCACTACACACTGGTACAGTAAATCTCGCAGAATATCATTCATCATATTCTGGAACACCGCTGGTGCATTGCGCAATCCAAAAGGTATGACTAAGTATTCGAAGTGTCCATCACAGGTGTTAAAAGCTGTCTTCCACTCATCCCTGTGACAGATTTGGACCAAGTTGTAGGTCCTTTTTAAGTCCAGCTTAGTAAACACCTTGGCCCCCTGAAGTCTGTCAAACATCTTGGTTATCAACAATAGAGGGTAGCGATCCTTGATGGTGATTTCATTGAGACCTCTGTAATCGATACAGGGGCGAAGAGATCCGTCTTTTTTTCCAACAAAAAAGAACCCCGCGCCAGCTGGGGACTTAGAAGGTCTAATAAACCCCTTTTGCAGGTTTTCTTGGATAAAGACCAACATGGCCTCAGTCTCTGTTATTGAGAGGGAATATACCCTTCCCTTGGGAGGCTCTGAATTAGGCTTGAGATTTATTGCACAATCAAAGGTCCTGTGCAGAGGTAACACATCTGCTGCTTGTTTGGAGAAGACGTCCTGAAAGGACGCATATTGCGGAGGTCACCCAGGTAATGAGGGAGTTGTCGTCATGCAGGGCAGTGGTGAAACGTTTGCTAAACAGCGATCATGACAGCCAGGGCCCCACTCGGAGACTCCATGGTGGCCCAATTGAACTGAGGTGTGTGTTCCTGTAGCCATGGTAGGCCGAGTACCACGGGGTGAATAGCCTTCTTAAGGAGCAAGAAAGATGTTCTCAGTGTGTAAGGCCCCAGTGCAAAGGCAAATGGGCTGATTGGTAAGCGATACCTCCCCTGGAAGTGGTTCTCCATGTATAGAAGACAGTAGCAGAGGGGTAGCCATGGGTGTAGTAGGAATTCACAGATGGTCTGCAATTCTTTTTAGCATAAAGTTTCCTCCCACACCGAAGTCCATGAATGCGAGTGTAGAGAATTCAAGGCCTCCAGAGATGAGAGAGACGGGGAGAGATAATGGAGGAGTAGGTGCAGTTAGACCTAGAAGGAGTCCTCCAGCAGATCCTAGGTCTGGCCTTTTCCTGGACAAATAGGGCAGGCCTGGACAGCATGGCCAGATTGGCCGCAGTACATACAGAGACCTGAGCGACTGCGAAAATGTCTCTCTTTAGAAGTCAGGTGACTGCGTCCTAGCTGCATAGGTTCCTCTTCTTCACTGGATGCAGAAGATTGGGCTGAAGTCATGTGCATGGCTTGAGGGCGATTACCTCCCGTAGGGTGCTTCTTGTGACTCTTGGCTTCTTGTGTCCGGTCGTGTATCCGGCGATCAACTCTTCCAGCTAGATCAATGAGAGATTCCAGAGTGTCAGGCAGGTCACGAGCTGCTAGTTCGTCTTTTATAAGAGAGTTGAGGCCCTCTAAAAATATAGCATGTAGTCATCCCAAATCCAAATGAAGTTCAGAGGCTAGTGTCTTGAGTTCAATAACATAGTCTGGTAAAGGCTTGCTTCCTTGTTGAAGGTGAAGAAGAGTAGACCCTGCAATGGTCTGACGTGCTGGATCATCAATGATGGATTTGAACAGGTTCAAGAAGTCAGTCAGATCATTCAAAACATGGTCATTGCATTCCCAGAGGGGTGAAGCCCAGGCCAGGGCTCTTCCATTAAGTAGCAATAGGATATACGTAGTCTTGGAAACTGCATTGGGAAAATAGTTAGGTTGCAATGAAAAGTGCATACAGCACTGATTAATAAAACCCCTGCACATCTGGGCATCACCAGAGAAGCATGTAGGAGCTGGTAGTGGACAGTAGTGCGAACTGCAACCACTTGAGGAGAAGAATCTTTCTCTGGAACCGTCGGCGTATTCAGTCAGGCGTTCAGCTGGTTGAAAGCGGCAGCTAGTGTCTCCAGATATTTCTGTTGCTCTATAATCCACTGGGCCAGGCCAGGAATGGCCTGTAAGGCTGCGAGCTGTGCCAGGTCCATGGACTTAGCTACCTGTTGTACTTTGGACATTGAAGTGTGGGCCCTTGGTCGCTGTAAGAGATGACACCTCTCACAGGGCAGAGCCCTATGGGGACTTGCAGCGATAGGCTAGCTCTAGGCAGAGATGGACACAGAGATATATCTTTATTGTACTGAAACGTAGATGGTAACCAGAGGATCAAGTGAGGATTCCAGCTAGGAGAGGAGACCCAGATGATAAGGTTCCGTCTGTATGTAGCAGAGTGGAATGGCAGTTCCACAGTCTCACCAGGCCCGCAGTGCAGGGTAGATCGGGAATCTATGGAGAGAGAGAGAGATGAGACAAGCAAAGACAGAACTGGAGCGGCAGTACTCACTCTGATGCTGGTAGTTGTAGTAGGAGAGATCCCCGAGGAGTGGGTACCGTAACCGCCCTGGTAACAGATAGGCAACCCCGAAGGGTGAAAAAGGAGCAAGGCAAGGCCCCCGAGGAATGGGTACCTTAGGCGTCCTTGTTGGTAGCAAATACCCCGGAGGATAAAGAGGAGCGAGGCAAGGCCCCCGTGGAGCAGGTACCTGAGTCATCCTGGAGCAAGCGTACACAGAGCGGAGGCGTCTGGTAACGAGGAGAGATCAACATGGAGGATTCCTTGCTAACTCGTAGCTGGAAATGTGAATTGAGTTTAAATATCCTGAGCTTGTGATATCATGTGGTGGAACACCCCCAAGGTTCCCACCATGACGCCCCCTGGCAACAAATTCCAGAGTTTAATTGTGCGTTGAGTGAAAAAGAACTTTCTCCGATTAGTTTTAAATGTGCCACATGCTAACTCATGGAGTGCCCCCTAGTCCTTCTATTATCTGAGAGTAAATAACCGATTCACATTTACCTGTTCTATAACTCTCATGATTTTAAACACCTCTATCATATCCCCCTTCAGCCATCTCTTCTCCAGGCTGAACAGTCCTAATCTCTTTAGTCTTTCCTCATAGGGGAGCTGTTCCATCCTCTTTTTCATTTTAGTCACCCTTCTCTGTACCTTCTCCTTTTTACTTTATTTAATCCACCTTGATCTATCTATTAGAAAAGGCAGAATATATTTCTGTGTAAATGTGTGCTTAACAAAGGGGTAGATACCTTTATTCTTTTTTCTTCTGAACAATTAAAGTCTTTTATTGATTTGAGAAAACCAGCCACATCGACTCCCACTAATATGTGAAGTATTTTGTTGTGTAGCCTGTAAAAGGCCATTCCCTTACTTTAGAATTGTTATTTCCTATAATTCTCTCTTTAAATTCCATGGAGTTCTCCCATTAATTGTATTGATTTTTGGATAAATGGAAACATTTCGATTGAAATAGGATGGTGATGTAATGTGATAGGATTTAGTAAATTATGTTTCTTTCTTTGTTACTATTGATACTTCCATAATTTCTGTATTGCAAAAATGATGTTAATTGAAAAACTGATAAATAAAGAATTTAAAAAAAAAAGAAAAGGCAGAATATCAAATGGTTATAAATAAATATATGGTACAATACATGTCTAACTCTTTACAAAAGTTGCAAGATAAAACCCAGCAGCTGGGGGGCTGGGAGAGAGAGAGGTGAGCGGAGGCCCTGACTCCCAGCTGGGAGCAAAGTGGAACTAGCTCCGACGGAGCCCCAGCAGCGGGCAGCTTGAACCCGCCCCTGATTTCATTAGCCGGGGACTTCAGAGGGGCCCTCTTAATCGGTACTGCAGCGGAGTGTGATCCGGGGCTGGGAGAGAGAGAGAGGTGAGCGGAGGCCCTGATTCCCAACCGGGAGCAATGTGGAATTAGCTCCAACAGAGCCCCAGCCACGGGCAGCCTGAACTCTCCCCTGACATCATCAGCCGGGTACTTCAGAGGGGCCTTCTTAATCGGCCCTGCAGCGGCGCGCAGCCACCCTGGCGCGTCGCCAAAGCTTAAACAACATGGTCTTACTCCCAATCTTGCCAAAACTGAGGCTGTATGGCTAAGCAGAAATCCAGGTAAAGTCCAGTTGCCAGAAATTATTATAGAAGGGATATCTCTTACCCTCATGCTTGTAATTCGAGATCTTGGCTTAATGCTTGACTCTGCTTTCGACTTAAAACCTCAGTCATGAGCCATTATTAAGTCAGCATTTTTTAAGCTCCAGATTCTTCATTCCCTAAAATATCTGCTACCAGTTCCCAATTTTAGAGCAATAGTGCAAGCATTCCTTCTGAACACATTAGACTATTGCAACTCGCTTATATGCAGGATTGCCAAAGTATATGCTAGCTTCTCTTCATTTACTACAAAATGCAGCTGCCCATCTTAATACCTCTCAGTTCATCAGGGAACATATCTCCCCTGCAATGTGCCAACTTCACTGGCTTCCAGGATTCATTTTAAACTTATGACTCTTGCACATAAGGCCCTTTATTCTGTTGGTCCTGTTGCATTGTCTAATAAATTAATATGGTATGTCTCTCCATGGTCCTTAAGATCCACTGACTACTTGTTCCTACTGTTAAAAGCTATCGTCTTCAGACTATTCGCACCAGAACTTTCGCTGTTTCCGTTCCTACCTTGTGGAAATAGTTACAAAGAAGTTGATAAATCTTTCTAATTATAAATATTTTAGTCGAAAGCTTACTATTTCCGACAGGCTTTTTCTTGATTTTTTTTTAATCTGTTAGATGTTTAATTTTTACTTTGTTTATCATATTGCTGTGTTTTAAATTGATAATGTATTGGACTGTTTAATTGTTCATTGCTTAGCACCGTTTTCTGCTATAGGCAGTATAAAAAAAAAATCTGTAAATAAATAAATGGTCGAAGATAGTAAATCCTCAAGGCTACTTATCCTCTTTGGCATTAACTGGGAGCATAAACAAGTTATCTTGCTGTCTGTGCTAGATGACATGCCACCTCCCCCATTTAATTAGAAAGTAATTATAGAAATGAACATTAGGACAGAAAATGAAGAAAAAAACCAAAAGAAGCAATAGGACTACTGGATGGGCAAGTTGATGTTATGAAAAGTCTAGCTAGCACTGCTCCTTTATTTAAGGCTAGTATCTAGGGCTTCCATGAATGCTGCATTGTTCTTGTCATTTTGTTTATGTACAGTGGAATAATTTCTGCCTCCTTAGATACTGTTTTCTCTGTAGCAAATGGATTAAGAAAATGGAAGGTTAAGAATCATGAATAACAAATCTTTTCCTTTGCAGATTGAGGATCCATTGGCCATTCTTATCCTTTTTGATGAAGCTAGATACAATTTGCTTAAAGGATTCTGCCCCTCTCCAGATGCAAAGCTGATTACCCTGGCAAGCCTTTTGCTACAAATAGTCTATGGAAACTATGAGAGCAAAAAACACAAACAAGGTTTCCTAAAGTAAGTCTCTTTTTTGTAAACTGTTTATTTATACATAAGCAAGGTCAGCACAAAAACAATTAAAAGTAATACATATGCAATCCAGTAACACAAAAGATACTATATATAGGGTAGGCAAACAAAAGCAATACAAAAATTCAGCAGAGAAAACTAGACAAAACATCAATAAAATGACAATTATAATAACAAAAACAGGACTTAACCCTGCTGATTAAAAGACATGTAAGGGGAGGTGACTTTTTCATATTTGATATCTAAAAGTACATTATAAATCAATGAAATAGCTCTGTTAGGGTCCTAGTATACACAGTCTTGAAAACAAATGAACCACTATTACTGCATAGATTGTCTAGGTCCACCTTTGCCTTCTCCTGCCTTCCTTATTCACCTGATTCCAAGTCAACATCACAGAATTTGCCCAAATGTATTATGTTTATTTCCTTTTTCCTGTCTGTCCTGTCTTAAAATGTATTCCAACATTGATAGTTGTTTTGTTAATGTTGTACGTTGCCCTGAGCACAAGGTGATGTGGCCATGTATAAAAGCAAATATCCGAGCTTCTTCCAAAGCATTTACTGTTCTTGGACACTACTGCTGAGCTCTCAAGGATGCCAAGCCTTCTCGCAGTTGGAAATTAAATAAAAGGAGGATGTGATGAAGCAAGGCCTGCACACAGAAAGAAGCAGCTTAGAGAGACTTGTACTGCCAGGAAGATAAAAGGCACTCTGGAAAATACTATGGACATAACGCTGCCTTAAGGAAGCGAGAAAGAACAGGAAGTTACTGGGCAACGGAGACCCAGGAGGGATAGGAAGTAGCAAGCTATTGAGAATTGTCAAAGAATCCTAGCTTAGACGCAGTCAAGAGGAATGTGGTAACCACAGAAGAATGTGATATCAATTGGAGAATGCAGGTGAGGCTAATTAAAGAGTTACAGAGAAAAATTGGCTTAAAGATAAAGGGGATTGCCAGAAAGAGCAGGAAGACTATGAAATGGAATCAGTAGCCAGTCTGAGGGAAACCATAGTAAGCTTAGTGCTGCCATTTCATCTTGAGAGGTAAAAGCTGGGGAGCCTTAACAGCTTGACAGTGTGCTAATATACAGCTCAGAAGAGGGGTTTTGGGTGACCTCCCAGACAGGTCGATACAGTTATGCCGTGTTAGAAAGAGTGCGGTAGTGCAGAGTGCACCCTCGTTCCCCGCACGCACAGTTCTCTTCACATATCGCTCGATACTCTATTCAAATTGCTTGCAAATGCAAGCCGCGTCTGCGAAGCGTTAGGCGAAGCGTTAGGCCGGCGCAACCCACTTTACTGTATAGGCGCTTAATACAGCGCCTATACAGTATCCTGGGTGTGCTGGTACCTATCATTTCAACTGACATTTGAAATGACAGGTACCAGGAAGTGGATGGTTCCCCCCCTCCCGAAGCAAGGCGGGAGGGGGGAAACCATCAAAACTAAAACAACCAAAACTAAAACAAAAGTTGTTTTATATATATATATATATATATGTATATATATATATATATACACCTAGATGTCACTTTCCGAATCCCCCATCTCCACGCGCGTTCATCCAGGCGGCGGCGGGAGGCGGCGGGCGGGTGGGTGTGTGTTCATCCAGGCGGAGAGAGCCGGCGGCAAAAGCGGCCTCCAGCAGCCCCCGCCGGCAGTGAATGAATGCACGCCTGTTTACGCCCGTGCAATTTCGGTGCTCAAGGCGTGACGTCACAATGCTTGACGTCACGGCATGTGACTGCCTTGAGCGCCGAAATTGCATGGTCATAAACAGGCGTGCATTCATTCACTCCTGGCGGGGCCTGCTGGAGGCCGCTTTCCCTGCCGGCTCCCTCTGCCTGGATGAACGGACGCCCACCCGCCCGCCGCCGCCTGGATCGAACGCGTGCCCACCCGCCCGCCGGCTCCCGCTGCCGCCTGGATGAACGGGCGCTCTCCCGCCGCCGCCTTGATGACCGCACGCCCGCCCGTGTGGAGATGGGGGATTCGGAAAGTGACATCTAGGTATTTATATATATATATATATATATATATATATATATATATATATATATATATAACAACTTTAGCATTTTATGAGAACTGTAATTTTTTTTGTAAGCCGCTGTCAGCTCCCATACGGAACATGTGGGATGAAATAATTTTTTTAAGCAAATAACTAATGCAATCGGAGTTTCGTGCAGCATCGTTCATGCAAAAAGAAGGGCTGAATGCAGTTTGAAAGCGGGTTAGTATATATGGAGGTCGTCCATGGTGCAGGACTAACACCAGGTAGAGGGAAGGCGGTAAACTAACAGGTTAAGGACGCAGCAAAATAGCGGGTTACAAAGGAGATAATCGGAGCGCGCGTCACAGTATCGGAGGGAATAGCTAATTCCTTCACTAAATAGCTAATTCGTTCATTTACATATGATATACATGCTGGGTGCGGAAAGGGTTATGCGTCGGTTTCAAGAAGCGCTAAGGACGCGTGAAACTGGAGACTGTATCGCAGGATCGCTTTACGCGTCCCAATTGTGCGCCCACAGCGAGTTGCAGACGGGGAATCTCCAACCGCACTTTACAGTATAGACCTGAGAGTTTGGGCAAACCTGAAGTTAACACTTGCTGTACATGCTTGCATTGCACTAGTGCCTCAGGGAGTAGCCAGTTGTAGTATCCATGAAGTAAAAGGCTTGTTCAAGAGATAAAGATACAGTTTTACCGCAACTGCTTGTCTGTGCTGAGCTTTTGTGAATCTGGCAACAGTCCAGTAAGGGTGTAAACAGCATCCTGTTGCAGAGAGGGAGAATAAATATCAAACAGATCAACAAAGGAGCATAGTGTTTACCTATCAAACAAAGCCAGTCAAATCTCAAGCTTCAACAAACTCGAGATTCAAAATCTGGAGCAAATATGCATAGAGATAGGTTGAAATTATTACAAATAGGAGATAAAGAAAGGACCGGATTCAGCATAACCTTTAGAGTCAGGGGTGGCTCAAGGCAATCTGCTGCTTGAGGTAAGGGATGAAATGGCACCCTCCATCCCTCCTCCCCCATCACCAAGAGGGTCAGGCGGTCCCCCTTGGAGTCTGGCCCTTTTGGTGATTTGTAATGCTAGGGAAGGGAAGCAGGAGTCAGGGGGTCCCAAAGGAGTGGCAGATAGCACTGACACTCTATCTAAGAAGCTGGCAACTCAGCCACACTCTTGGGAACCCTATTTTATTTAATCAATTTATATTCCACCTTTCAGCCATTTCAAAGTGGATTACATTCAGGTACTATAGATATATATCCCTTTCCCCAGAAGGTTCACAATCTGTTCCTGAGGCAATGGAGGGAAAAACGACTTGCCCAAGGTCACAAGGAGCAGCAGTGGGATCTGAACCTTGGCTTCCCTGGTTCACGGCCCACTGCTCTAAATACTAGGCTAATCTTCCACTCCTTTTGTCCACCTCCCACCCTTTCCCAGCGTCTGCCCCAGGAGACATGCGAGGTAGGTGAATGGTGGGAGTCCATGTGTGTGGGACACTCTCTTAAAGCTAGTGCTAAGGGCATTAGATGCCCTGGATGAACCTTATAACCTTTTGTCTCCCCTCCCCACACAATTAAAAATTATGTATTTGTTTTCTGTTTTAAAATTTATTAACTACTTTCCCAACCTAAAAAGGGAGATTTTATATGGAAAAAGATCATTCAAATTATCTTCTGAAGTAAAAAAATATCACTTACAACAACATATATATTTACATGCACAGCAGAAAAGACACTTTCAATAATAGTAGATTAATAAAATGCCTTTCTCATAGTATGAAGACGATGTATTGGATCCCATATGATATTAGGCCTATGGTAAAGTGCACTGATTGTGGATTTGACCCATAGAAAGCCAGGAATAGACTGAACCACAATTCCAGGACAGTAAGCCTTCCATATCATAACTGACATCACTCAACCTATGAAAAGCAGTACTGTAAATATTAGATCAGGCCCTAAACACCAATACACCTTCTATTAGGAAAATAGATTAAAGTCAGGTTGTAAATCCCTACACAGAAACTACACCCTAGTAGAATTCCTGACCTCAGTCATACATGCAGAACACAGACAGACCCTCATCAAATACAGAATGAAGAGACCATAAAGTTCAAATAGAAATGTGCAAACAAAAACTGAACTGGAAATCACAAGAAGTCAAACTGTATGCAGTGCTAATACAATCAAGAATTATAAAATATTAAACATACAATAAAAAGAATGTCAGATCAGCTGATGAAGAGAACATCAGCCAATAATTAAAAACACACAAAAATGTTAAAAAAAATTACCAAACATTAATAAAATATTTCAAAACAGCAGAATATTAAATTCAATTAAAACTAACAAAGATTAAAAAAAAAATCTTCTGCTCTCCATACCTGGGAACTTTAGATTTCAAGTCATCCTGAGTCTGTTATGGATTGGAGGAGGGCGCACAAACCTTAACCCCTCTCACATACATATGCACAGGCACTCTCTCTCACAGAAACCCACACAGGCGCATTCACAGACACACATACACATACAGCCGCACATTTTACTTTAAGAAATTAGCGCCTACCCAAAGGTAGGCGTTAATTTCTGCCGGCGCCGGGGAAGTGCACAGAAAAGCAGTAAAAACTGCTTTTCTGTGCACCCTCCAACTTAATATCATGGCGATATTAAGTCTGAGGTCCCAAAAGTTAAAAAAAAATTTTAAAATAAAAAAAAAATTTTTTAATGGGCTCGCGGGTTGAAACCGGACGCTCGATTTTGCCGGTTTCCGAACCCGTGGCTGTCAGCGGGTTTGAGACCCAACGCCAGCAAAATTGAGCGTCAGCTGTCAAACTCGCTGACAGCCACTGCTCCTGTCAAAAAGGCGCTAGGGACGCGCTAGTGTCCCTAGCGCCTCTTTTTACCGCGGGCCCTAATTTAAATACATTAAGTTACTGAATCGCGCACACAGGAGAGTGGCCTGTGCGCACGTCGGGAGAGCAGGCGCTCTCCTGCGATTTTTACTGTATCGGCCCGATTCAGAGGCTTACTTATATACACACACACACACACACACACTGTAATCCTCTCATACACCCTCACACACACATGCACCCTCTTACACACATGCACACTCCCAGTAACCCTCGCATAAATACACACACACACTCACTCTTATACACACTCACCGTCATTTACACTCATATACACATTCACTATCTCATATACACACACACACACACACACATAGGCCCGCTTATACACACACAGGCATCTCTAATACACATACACACACCCCCATATAGGCACCCACTCATTCACATACACACACACACACACACTCTCTTATACACAACACCCTCTCATACACACACTCACAGATACCCTCTCTTACACAGTCTCTCTCACACACATTTTGGACCTCTTCGGCCACTGACTGCACTGCAGGGCCTCTTCTTCAGCCGCAGTGCCTTTCTTTTGCTGGTGGGGAGTGGGAACCTTGCTGGCACGTCACCTTTCCATGCCGCCAGCACTGTTGGTTTTCCTGCCAGCACTAGTGTTGGCCTGAATGAAGGATGAGTCAGTCAGGCCAGGCTTGTTTTGGGTCACTTGCTGCCTCAAAATCTTGCCGCCTCACCCTGCCTCATTATAGACCTGCCCATTTAGAGTCATTTAGTGTCACAAAATGACCAAATACTTTCAAGCCAGACTCCAAATTTTTAAGAGCGAGAGCTAAGCTGGGGTTATTCCTATAAATTAGCCTAACCCTCAGTGAATCAGAGGAAGAGTAGAACGAGGCTGCTAAGTGCAAGTCCCCAATTTAGTGAAATTCAAGAAAGCAGTAATTCAACCCCCAACTTGTGATGCAAGCAACTCAGTCTAGATGCCCAATAATATAAATGTAAATTTAGGCAGGGCCATCCCTCCACAACATTTAGGGGGTCACAACTGTTCCAGCTTGATTCTAGGATACTTGTGACACCAAATTAAGGGGGTCATTTATCAAAATGAGCTAAGGCGTTTTCGCATGCGATAGGCCCTTACCGCATGCGAAAATGTGTTTAATGCATGCGATAGCACCATATCGTATGGTGCGATGCAAATCTTAAAAAGAGGAGGAGTTAGGGGCAGAGAGTGGGCTGGGTATGCCAGTGTTCAAAATGCTATCGCACAGACGTAACGCCGATTTTAACTACACCTCTTTGAGTAGTGTCTCCGGAAAGGCATGTTTAGAGAGAGAGAGAAAGAGACTATGTGTATCCCTATGGGTGGACTTTGACAGTCAATGTGAGATGTACGAACAGAACAGTAGCCTCTTGTGAAGATTTGATGACCTACGGAGTGAGGAAAGTCACTCCAAGATGAGATTTGTGCAAGGTTCTCTCATCCTAGCTTGATGGACTCTCCACCTGGGTAACATCAAGCTAGGTGGAGAGAAAATTACCCAAATCTCATCTTGGAGTGAGTTTTCTCACTCCGAAGGCCATCCAATCTTCACAAGAGACCACTGTTCTGTTCGTACGTCTCACATTGACTGTCAACGTGGCCCCTAACCCCCTACACTAATACCTAACCTTCACCCTGAGTTATTAGGTGGGCCACCCATAGGGATACACATACCTATCTAGGGAGAGGACATTATGGCTAGTCTCTCTCTCTCTCTTCCCCCCCCCCCCCCTTAACAATGGTCCCCCAGTGCTTGACTGCAGGAAATACAACAGGTCTGGCACTTATCGCAAAATCTGAAAATGTTATTGCAATTTGGGCTCACTTAGCTCTTCGCAGAGGTAATTAGCGCAAATTGCGATAAACTGTATATTAGCATAACACACGCCCCTTTTGCTATCGCATGCGATACTTAACGCATTTTGATAAATCCGGGCCTAAATTGGATATGCAATCATTCAAGTCTGCAAAATCATTCAAGTCTGCTGAGAAAGGTAGAGTACGCTAGGTAAAATATTCGTCTTCAGCATGGTAATACACTGAAGACTTAGCTTGAATTCTCAGAGCAGACTTATGTGCATTAGTGCGCTTTGAAAATTTGTGGGTTGTCCAATATGCACATAAACATACCCGCACCAATTTACAGCTCCTGAGAAAGTGTAACTTTGCTGATATAGATTTATACACATACTTTTGAAAATTGAAAGCATATGCATCAATGCTTTCCCCTCCTTACCTCAGCCCTCTGGAATGCTTGTCACAAGTGCAAGTAAAAGTATGCATGAAATCACACTTTGTGTGTGTACACCCCTCCCCCATCTCAGTTGAATTTCAGAGTGCCACATGTATGCATAAAACAGAATTTTATGTGTTATGTTCTCTGCTTGCGGACAGCCCCGCGAGCAGGTTCACTCATCACGGTTGATGCCCGGAACTGCTATGTGTCACAGATGATGACGCCATCTTTAGGGGCTCCCCCAGATGCATGTACTGTGCACTTTCCTATGTGGACCTTGCGGTGAGAATCTTCGCAGCAGGTGACGACAGATGACATCACAACTGGGTATTTAAACCCCAGCCTTGTTACTGACTGGCACCTCAGCAATGGGTCATCTTGCCTTCAACCTGGCCTTGTCCAGTTGCCTTGCCTCAACCTGACCTTGTCCAGTTGCCTTGCCTCATTCAGCCTGCCTCTAGCCTTGCCTCCGGCCAGCCTGCCTCCAGCCTTGCCCTTGTCTAGCTTGCCTTCAGCCTTTCTCCATCATGTCTGTCTTTTTTCTTGCCCTGACAGTCTTCTTGCCTTGTCTGTCTGTTTTACACGTGTCTTCAGAGTCCCGCCATGCCTTGTCTCTGTTTCTAGTCCTCGTTGTTCCTTTGATTCTTGTTTGTTCTGGCTAGTGTCTCTGCTTCTGACCTCCGCCTTGGACTTGGACACACCTCTTGCCTGTTGCCTGGACTTGACCCTCAATTTGAGCCTTGACAACACCTTCAGCCACCTGCCCTTGATTCCTAGACTGTCTTTGGACTTTGCCTGGCTTTCTGAAGCCTTAGCCTTTTCTTTCCCACTTCTCCTTCCCTTTGATGTTTTCCAAGCCACTGTCTTCTGTCCTTGTGCTTTTCCTTTCTTATTTTCTGTTTTCTTCTGATCTATTCCTAGAAGTATTCTCTCCTTTCTCCTTCCAGGATCTCCCACCCCTTCTCTGTATCCTTGCCTTGAGCATCCTCTGTCCTTCTGACCCCCTTCCCAGCCTGCCGTCCTAATCTCAATACCCATGATCATTCCTATCTAACTTTGTACTTCTTTCCCCACAATCCCTATCCCTATCCCCGTGCCTGTCATTTTTTATACTTTTTTTTCTTTGATCTATGTGCTCTCCCAGCCACCTCCGTCCCTGCCCCCCCTTTTTTTCCTCTCAGAGAGGATCACACCAGCAGAAGTGCATGCCTCTATAAACAGCTAGCACCTTACTTTCCCCTTGTACCCATAGTTCGATCAGTTGTGCCAGAACTTCAGTGTAGTACCAACTTTCCATAGTGACCATTAAGCTTCCAGTGTGGCCAATGAGGTCACTGCAAGAGCAGCTGCTTTTAATGAGATATACCCTATACAAGGCCTTGCAAGAGCCTCTCTTAGTGACATAAAGTGTAGGTTAAAGGCAACTGACATTATTAATACTGCAACCAAAATAGTTCACATTCTGCCATGAGACAAAAAAAACCCTTAATCTAGATTAATGTTCAGCATTAATTTAATTTTATGTGGGAGAAAGCAATTTAGTATATACAGACACAAACTGCGATAAAACCCTTTCCTGTTCATACCCGGATCAGTCCAGACTCCTGGGATTATGCCTCCCTTCCAGCAGATGGAGACATAAAAAGTATCACTGGCACTGGCATATAACCCAGAGTGCCACCTGCAGTCCCCAGTATTTCTCTTTCTCCAGCAGATGGTAGAGGTGAAATCTCTACTGTCTGGAAAAAAAAACAGGAATAGAGAACTAAAATTTTGTTGATTTACCCTGGTGGGGCTATCCCTCCTGGTGTTCAGGAGTACGAGTAGGGGGTCAGGGACCCTTGCCTGTCTCGATCTATCGCCACCCCAGGGGGGAGGGGGTATATAGCTGGTGGGGCCAATTCCTTCCCTCCCAGGAGAACAATTTGGATTCCAGCAGCTCTTCTGTCAAGGTAGTATTTCTTTTTTGACATTTTGCTTCTGTACGAGTAAAGTTTAAAAAAAAAAAAAAGTTAGAGCAGAGGAGTGGCAAGGTTTTAGCAGCTGGGAGAGCTGCAAAGGTCCTGGACAGAGCTGCTGCAGGGTGAGTTTGGGGCGGCGATGTTACTTGACTGTGCGACAGGGCTGTTTTTGTTGCGTGGTCAGGCCTGGTTGAAGTCAGCACAACCTATGGCTGTTGGTGGCAGTATTTGTGTGTTTAAGATGGTGCACAGTAAGCATGCCGCTTATGTGGCGATGCACCACGTGATTGTCTCATGCTGGACTATTCTCCCGCTACCTCTCAGGTGGAAGAGGGCAGGTTGAGGCTGGCTGAGGTCGAATCGGAGCGGCAGCGTAAGTTGAAAACAAGCGTGGGAGCGCCTGTGAAGTCAGCCGCCCCTCCACTGAGCACGGGAAAGGCAGCCATGTTGTCCGGGGCTGAAGGCCCATTGGGACTATTTCGGGAGTATGAGGATCTGCCCCTCCCCGCTATCTCTGGCATGAAAGGTGGCTGTGAAGCAGGTGGACCAGGCTCAGAGGCCTGGTGCTCAGCGGCCAGCTAAGAGATCTGGAAGCTCTGTGGGTCCAGTTCTGCAGAGGGCGCCCAGAGTCCTTGGGATGAGGACAGTTTCGGGCAGTACAGATATCGACTCAGATGATTCAGATGCAGTGCCATGGGTTCCTGCCTTTCTGGAACCACCTGGGTTCAGCAACGATCTGGCTGTACCCAGTAGCCTGGATGCCCCAGATCCAGATGGAGGGTTGGATCAGGTGGATCAAGTGCCAGTGGCTGAAGGAGACGACCCTAAGGTGGTGCATTTGTTCTGGAAAGAGGAGTTGTGGCCCTTAATTCCTCATGTTTTTGAGGAGCTGGGGATCAAAGTTCCTCAAGAGGAGTCTGATCAAGAAGGAGTGGACCCAGTTATGGATGACCTGAGGGGTCCAGTGAAAGCCTACCCTTTTCACAAGTCTGTGAAGAAGCTGGTGGTCAGGAAGTGGGACACTCTAGAGGCAGGCCTCAAAGTAGGCCGGGTGATGGCGAAATTCTATCCATTGCCAGAGGATATGCTCGAGCTGTTAGCGATTCCTAAGTTGGACGTATCGGTGTCTGTAGTCACTAAGAAGACCACCATAACTGTGGCTTGTTCTGCAGCACTGAAAGACATGCAGTTGGAGATTCATCTTAAGAAAATATTTGAAGTGTCGGCGTTTGGCATTCGAGCTGTGGTGTGCAGTAGCTTCATGAAAAGGGCCAGTTTGCACTGGGTTCAGCAACTGCAGGCTTCAAGGCCACTATCTCCATCCAAGGCTAAGCAGGTGGACTGCTTGGAGGCAGTGGCAGCTTATGTGGTGGATGCTCTGTATGATCTCGTTAGAACTTCTTCCAGAATTATGATATCTGCAGTATCAGCCAGAAGGCTCCTTTGGTTGAGGAACTAGTCGGCGATGTTTGGTCTAAGCCTCATTTGGGAGCCTTACCATTCAAGGGCAAGCTTCTTTTTGGGGAAGACTTAGAGGAGCTTGTGAAGCATCTCAGGGAGTCTAAAGGACATAGACTGGCAGAAGACAAGCCCAGAGGAGACAGTTCCTTTGCAGGGCAGTGCCAGTTTAGGTTGAACAGGCGGTTTCGTCCGAGTGGGCCGTCAGCAGGAGCTCAGGGGCCAGGCATTGGGAGGTAGCAGTCCTGGAACCAGCCCATTCAAGGGGACAGGATGTCAGGCAGAAAAGGTCTCAGCCAGGGCTCTGGCGGTGCCAAGTCCTCCCAATGAAGCAAGGTCGGTCCACTCCTCTCTTCCTCTTATTGGGGGGTATCTGGCTCTCTTTTACAAGGAGTGGGCCAAAATCACATCAGACCATTGTGAGTTCTCAGTGTGATAAAAGATGGTTACGCATTAGAATTCTCTCATCCACTGTGGGACTTGTTTATGGTTTCCCCTTGCGCTCTGTTAGCCAAGAGCAAGGTGGTTCAAGAAACCGTGGACCAGTTGCAAGCTCTGGGAGCTGTTGTTCCGGTTCCTGTGGGGAAACAAAGGACAGGAAGGTATTCCATATATTTCGTGGTACTGAAGAAGGAGGGATCCTTCTGTCCAACTTTGGATCTAAAGAAAGTGATGTGGCTGTGCACAAGGGAGAGTTCCTGGCTTCTCTGGACTTGTCCAAGGCATACCTACACATTTCGATCTGCCCGTATCAGCAGTGGTTTCTGTGCTTCATGATCCTCTGGAAACATTTTCAGTTTTGTGTCCTTCTGTTCGGATTGGAAAAAGCACCATGAACGTTCACCAAAGTAATGATGATGGTGGTAGCAGTACTCAGAAAAACGGGCATCTTGGTTCATCCATATCTGGACGACTGACTCATTCAGGCGAAGTCAAAAGCCCTTGGTACTCAGGCGGTGGCTCAGGTCCTGCAGCAGTTGAGGTCCCTGGGATGGGTGGTGAATCTGCCGAAGATTCATCTCTTCCCATCTCAGGTTTTGGAGTTCTTGGAAATACGCTTCGACACCAAGGCAGGGGATCGTATTCTCAAGCTGCAGAAGCAGATGCGTAGGCTGTTGGATGCTACAGTGCCCAGGGTCTGAGGCTACCTTCAGGTGTTGGGCTCGATGGCCTTGACATTGGAGTTGGTCCTTTTGGCCTTTGCACATATGAGGCCTCTACAATGGTCTCTTCTGTCCCAGTGGGATCCTTTGTCGGAACAGTTTCATCTTCCGCTGTCACTCGAGGATCCTGCCAAGTCCAGTCTTTCATGGTGGCTTGGTCAAGAACATTTACGATGTGGAGTGGACTTGGAGGTTCCAGACTGGATGATTAGTTACCACCGATGCCAGTCTTTCCAGCTGGGGGCGGTATGCCAGAATCAATCGGCCCAGGGGCAATGGTCTGAGGAAGAGAAGTCCTGGTCTATCAATCTTTTGGAATCGTATAGTGCGCCTTAATTGCATTTCTGCCTCTGAGTGGTCACTTGGTGCACATCCTGTCGGACAACGCAACTATGGTGGCTTATATCAACTGTCAAGGGTGAACCAGGAGTCCAGCAGTAGCCCAGGAAGATCAGGAGTTGTTTCTCTGGGTGGAGCAACATCTAGCAATGCTAGCGGCATTGCACGTTGCCAGGACGGACAATGTGCAAGCAGATTTTCTCAGTCACCAGAAGCTGGATCCCAGGGAGTGAGAGCTGTCAGATAAAGTGATGGCTCTGATATGTCACTGGTGGGGTACTCCTTGCCTGGACTTGATGGCATCTCGGATGAATGTCAAGGCGTCCCAGTTCTTCAGTCGCAAAAGAGAGCACGGAGCAGAAGGCATGGTTGCTCTAATTCTGCCCTGGCCACGAGAGTTTCTTCTTTACGTATTCCCTCCATGGCTTCTGGTGAGAAATCTGATATGCCGAATAGAAAATCATCCCGGAGAGGTGATTTTGGTGGTACCAGAGTGGTCCAGGCATCTGTGGTTCACAGACCTGGTCCACCAGGCGGTGAACGGTCCACTACGACTTGTGCATTTGCTGAGGCTTCTGCGGCAAGGTCCAATATTTTCAGATCGAGTGGATCACTTCTGTCTCACGGTTTGGTTTTTGAGAGGAAGCGTTTGAGGGGAAAAAGGATATCTGGAGGATGTCAGTACCACCTTGTTGCAGGCTAGAAAGACTTTCACTATCGTATATCAGGGTCTGGAAGGTCTTTGAGTTCTGGTGCACAGGTCAAGGAATAATCATGATGTAGGCCTTAATAGCTCACATCTTGGCCTGTTTGCAGGAAGGTTTGATTAAAGGCTTGGCTTTTAACTCTCTTAAGGTTCAGGTTGTGGCCTTGGTCTGTTTACTGGGCAAGGTACATGGAATGTCGTTGGCTGCTCACTCTGATGTCGTTTGCTTCCTTCAAGAGGCAAAACATCTGCATCCTCCTGTGCAGAAAATATGTCCCTCATGGAACTTCAATCTAGTCCTTAGAGGGTTGTGTGTAGCTCCTTTTGAACCCTTAAAAAGGGCAACAGTAAAGGATCTCACATTTGTTCCGCCTGAAGGATTTCAAAACTTTAAGCATTATCGTGCAGAGAGCCTTTCCTAAAAAGTTCAGATTCCGGGATGTCTTTGAGGACGGTGCCCTCTTTTCTCCCAAAGGTTGTGTCCGTGTTCCATTTGAATCAGACTGTGGAACTTCCAGCTTTTCCAGATTTGGACGCGTCAACTCCACATGCTAGAAACTTAAGTTGTTTGGATGTGAAGCGGGCTTTGTTGCGTTACCTCAACGTCACTAATAGTTTCAGGATGTTTGACCAACTCTTTGTGCTCTGGAGCGGTCCTAAGAAAGGGCAGAAGGCGTCAAAGTCCATGATAGCAAGATGGTTGAATGAGGCAGTAAACTCGGCTTATATCTGTAAGGGACGTCCAGTCCCGGAGGGATTAAGAGCACACTCGGTTCGGTCTCAGGTGGCTTCTTGGGCCAAGTGTCAGCTGGTGTCACCACAAGAGATTTGTTGGGCGGCTACCTAGAATTCGTGGCACACTTTCACCAGACATTATTGATTGGATGTCCAAGCCCCAGAGTATGGGCTTTGGTGAGTGTTCTTCGAGTGGGACTCTCGCAGTCCCACCCTAGTTATTTATTTATTTAACAGTTTTTCTATACCGTCATTTGGAGGCACCATCACAACGGTTTACAAATCGTACAGTAAAAGTATAAAGTAAGATTATAATTCAACATGTTAATAAAAGTTTAAGTAAAATAAAAAATAAATAATAACATCAAAGGATAAAACTTAAAACATAATTACATAAATAAAGCCATTAAAAGAGCATAAAAGAAATCGAATAAGAATAAAACATAAAATCATAAATACTAAGAAAATACCAACTATTTGCTCTTGGGATCACCTTCCATTTGATTAAAAGCCTGTGTGTATTGCCAGGTTTTTAAGTCCTTCTTAAATTGCCTATAGTCTTGTTGCAGTCTAAGGTTTGCTGGCATTGTATTCCAGATTTTTGGTGCTGCGAGTGAGATGGCCCTATCCCTGACTTGTGTGAGATGTGCTGTTTTTATTGACAGAATTGATAATAAGCCTTTGCTGATCGAAGCGCCCTTTGAGGAATGTGTAAGCGAATTGTAGTATTGAGCCAGCTTGCATGTTCGTCGTATATCAGTTTGTGAAGTGTGCTAAGAACTTTATACTGTATTCGGTATTCTACTGGGAGCCAATGTAGTTCTGCTAATACGGGTAGTGTAATCCTTTGTGTAAAATACATCAGTACACTGGAACTGTGGTCTTCCAAGAAGCTGTAACAGTAGATATTTAAACTCATCATATGACTGTTATCCGCCTATCAGGGAACAGAAAATTCTTAATGATTGCCTCACTCAGATTTGACCAAATTTGAGTGAGTAAGGGGAGCAGTACTGTTTCCAAAAGACTATTTTCCTCTTTTGGACTCATTTTGATTTAGTTATTAGAGTTTAAAATTAAAAATCATTGTTTAGTATTGTGAGTCTGATATATTTGTTATCATTCTTTATGTGCTGCATTTTTGTTACTAGAATATTACATCCAGGCAAAATTGTCTCTCTCTTTCAGTGAAGAAAATCTAAAATCCATAGTACCAGTCACCAAATTGAAGACCAAAGCGCCTCACTGGACAAACCGTATCCTTCATGAGTACAAGGTAAGCACAGAGCCTGAATGCCACAGAGAACTGTGGTAGAATGTCACCACGCTGTAGAGCTGCACTTCCCAACAGCTGACTGTTTTTGCCTATTCTGTGTGGGTGTGTCATGGTACTGGGACCATCCTTCTTGTCCGGGTCAGAGGATGTTGCCAGTGCAGACAGGTGGAAGGAAAGAAGCTTTGGATGAAGCTAGAGCCTCTAGCTGCCAAGACTCTGGCTCTATAATGCCATAAATAATATAACTTGAACCACAGAAGCAGCAATGAATGGATATAGCAAGGCACTCCTGCTTCTGTCCTGCCTATGAGCTATGTTCATATGGTCAGTGTTAATATTTTGACAGCATTGTATGTTAAAAATAAGTAGTTTTTGAAATAAATTGTAAACTTCAGAATTGTAGGATTATTTATCAAAAATTGATTTTGAAAATCTGTAAAATTTGACTGCTGTCAGCCTACCCCATAAAATTAGACTGCTGGTCAGCCTAGCCCACTAGTGTAATCTGAGTCTTAAAGTAAAAGTCACAATGAAACAGAAAGATAAACTTCCAGCTTAAATCCCAACAGTTATTGTTACATATTGATCTTTTTGTTATATTCTTTTCCCTATTTTATCCCACTACCAAATCACTTAGCCCAGCTATTGTAGCAACAGCCCTCGGCTGAAAGCCATATATCAGTGTGGCTAGTAAATGGTGCTGTTTTGCATGATGTCAGAAATTCTCGGATTCCCTCTCTCCTTCCCCAGGGTCTGTGAACACTCCTCTGCAGCATCCCCAGTCCTTGTGACATTATTTTTAAACTTTTAATTTATTTTATATTTTGCTTTTATTGTCCAGACGGTCACATACAGAAAGCATCCTTTTGAACTCAGCTTATATTACCATGTTAATACCAGTTTTCTGGTGGACATTTTATCTTCTTTGCTCCATTTAGAGCCTCAGTACCAGTGAAGGCATTAGTAAGGAAATGCACCACCTTCAGCGCATGTTCCTGCAGAACTGCTGGGAAATCCCCTACGTATGGGGCAGCTTTCTTCACAGGGCAAGTGTTTACAAAGGCCAGCTCCAGCAGCCACAAAGTTATCCATGTATATGTTGGAGTAAATGCAAAAGGGCTTCATCTCCTCAACATAGAAACAAAGGTAATTTTAGCTGCCTTTGCCTAGCACATTCTTTGTATGGAATTTCAGAGAGACTTTAAAGCCACAATCATGGTCATGGGATGATCCATGGCCAGCAGTGGAATACTGACTGGAAAATTTGAGTCTAAGCAGCAAGGAGCGTTACTAATGCACTGACTTGTAGGCTGTTTTCCCTCTGCCTATAATGTTGTGCTCAAGTAGATCTGTGTTATCAAGGATCTTTAATTCTCTTGTGTTCCTTTTTGTCAAAAATTAAATATATTTTAAAGTAGCACTTCAGCCTAATTGACGCAAAGTCAACTTGGTTGAAAAGGATCTCTAAGCAGATATACCGTAACACTAAAATATAGCACAATATAAAGTCTTTGAGGAAAGAAATATCTTTTTTTAATTGTTTTCCTGAGGCTATTGGTATGTTTTGAGTGATGCATCCTTGTGAAAGAATTTCCATATAGCTGACCTTTTGGTTGAGTTGAAGACAGAAATTCAAAAGATCACATTACAGATGAAAACAAAAGCAAAACAATAACTGCATTTTAGATGGAAGATGCTGATTCATTGACATGGGCTGATGAGCTTCTTGATATTTGGTAATCATAATAAATTAATTGGTTGAAATTCTGAGTGATTTTTTTGTTGTTTTTTAATTAATCTCAAATAGTTGCCCAAATGTAGGCAATGTGAAGAGGGTTGAATCTCATGGATCTATTTCTTATTGCAGCCAAACTGCTGCTCTGGAAGAGAACAGCTTCTAGAACATCACTAGTGTAATCTAAGTCTTTGTGAATACAATTTTTAGGTGCTTATTTTATTAAGCAGTATCATACGGCAGTCTGCTGATTGTTGTAGAGCAGTGGTTCCCAACCTGGTGTCCATGAGAAGAGGGAGGGGCCAAGATTTTGAGGATATCTGCAATGAATATACATGAGAGAGATTTGCATGTACTGCCTCCATTTTATGCAAACCAATCTCATGCATATTCATTGTGGATATCCTGAAAACTTGACCTGTTTGACTTTCAAGGACCAGAACTGGCCACCACTTCCTTAGTGAATCAGACTTTTGATGTAGGTCAGAAGCATGCAATTGTCTTTCTTTATTTATGGTGAGTCCAACAGAATATTGAAAACAATTATTGACTCTAGACTGAGACTGAGAACGCCATAGAAGTGATATGTGGATGTTAACCTCTACCATCCACCAGAAACCGTACATAGAGGGCCTAAGTTTCAAAGTCCTGTACATGCATAAAACCCGATTTTATATGCATAATTGTCTATTATAAAATAGCCTAGGGCTCAGCGTTGGTTAACCCAGTTATCCGAGTACTTTTTATGGACCTGCAGAGAGGTGTTCTGGGTGGTGAAGTTGGAACTTACACACATACTTTTTTGGATGATAAAAACTATGCATGTAAATTTACCTGCATAAGTTGTGCCTCTGAAAGGGAGGCATAACTATGCAAATTAATGTTTTATATATTCGGG
Source organism: Rhinatrema bivittatum (assembly GCF_901001135.1). Taxonomy (NCBI): domain Eukaryota; kingdom Metazoa; phylum Chordata; class Amphibia; order Gymnophiona; family Rhinatrematidae; genus Rhinatrema; species Rhinatrema bivittatum. The sequence goes on along the minus strand of NC_042616.1, from coordinate 168,889,579 downwards.
TAGTTATACACAAATTTTCAAAACAAACTTATGTGCATAAGTTTTCTCACAGGACAAGCAGGATGGTAGTCCTCACATATGGGTGACATCACAGGATGGAGCCCAATCACGGAACACTTTTGTCAAAGTTTCTAGAACTTTGACTGGCCCCTACTGGGCATGCCCAGCATGGCACTAACCCTGCATTCCGCGCAGCAGTAGCCACGCGGTTAAGGAGCTCTGCAAGGATTCCTGACAGGAATTTTCCTCACGGAATTATTAAAAGTTAATTTGCCCCACAGGGGTCCCTCCGTTAACTTTTTTCAGTCCGCGGTATTCCGGTAAGTTTTTACCCGTTTTCCGTCTATTACCGTCGAGTTTGGCCTTCGCGGCCTACTGGCCGTCGACCGTACCGCGGCTCGATTTTTCTATGGCATGGCGTCGGGGTTCCGTCGGTGCCCGGACTGTACTCATACCATGTCCATTACAGACCCCCATAAAGTCTGTGTAATGTGTCTTGGACAAGAGCACGATGTCTTGATCTGCACCAAATGTGCCGTAATGACACCGAAAGGTCGCAAGGCCAGAATGGAGAAGATGGGACTTCTCTTCCGTGCTCAAACCCCGACTCCATCCATTGCATCGACGTCGTCTGAACCATCAACATTGCGCCAGCATCGACCACCGGCCGGTGACTGCCTGGCATCGACGACTTCTCGGCCTTCGACACCCTCTTCTCCCCCTCAGGACCGAGGGGATCGTAGGGAGTAACATTGCCATCGGCACCGAAAGTCTCGGACCATCGAGGGAGCGAAACCATCGACCTCGCCATCGTCCGAGCCACCATCGAAGAAACCCCGTCCAGAAAAGGCACCGACCGGGTCACTGAGGCAACCCTCACCCGACAGGGCATCAGGAGCCGCGACTCCGCCTTTAACGGTGGTCCCTCCGGCTATGCCTCTGCCTCCTTCTTCTGTTCCGGAGCCGGGGCTGCTTGCTCCAGGTCTCCGAGAAGAACTGGACCGGATGGTTCAGGAGGCCATCGACAAGGCGATGCAACGACTCCAGGTTCCTCCGGCACCGACACCAGTACCGATTGCGGAACCAACCATCGACCCGATTCCAGCAGCATTGGCACCGCTGCTCTCCAGGATGGAAGCGCTTATGGCCGCTTTTCCACCGATGGACCCCGGGTCACCGATGGCTCCGGTGCCCTTCCCGCTTACTTTGTCATCGGGGGGAGAAACACCGTTCCGCATCCCTCCATCTAGAGTTCTGCCTCAGCCATCGAGACCGATGCGTCCATCGACACCGACTCCATCGGTGCCGATACCTCCATCGGCGCCATCGAGCCATCCATCGATGCCTACGCCAGGGCCTTCGGTGCCTCCGGTTATTCCTCCGATGCCTTCAGAGCCTAGACCGGGGCCTTCAGGTATCCAATTACCCCGTTCTTCTCTAGTTCCTAGGGAGACTGGTGCTGATCCTTATGATACCTGGACTGATGACTCCTCACTAGACACCGATGATTTGCCATCACCTCCTTCACCCACTGAGAGCAGAAAGCGTTCCCCTCCGGAGGACCTTTCTTTCATAAATTTTGTGAAGGAAATGTCTGAATTGGTTCCCTTCCAATTACAGACAGAACAGGACGGCAGACATCAGATGATGGAGTTGCTTCAATTCCTGAATACTCCCAAGGAAATCACCTCCATCCCTATCCACCAAGTTGTTCTAGATCTCCTCAAGAAGAACTGGGAACATCCTGGCTCCATTGCACCAGTCCACAGAAAAGCTGACTCTACCTATTTGCAGTCAGCTCCAGGCTTTCAGAAGCCTCAGTTGGATTACCAATCTGTGGTGGTTGAATCTGCACAAAAGAGAGCAAAAAGGTCAAAACCTCACACTTCCTTTCCCCCTGGAAAGGAACAAAAGTTTTTGGATGCCATTGGTCGCCGAGTCTTCCAAGGATCAATGCTAATCTCCCGCATTGCTGCTTACCAACTCTATATGACCCAATATAATAGGGTCATTTTCAAACAGATACAGGAGTTGACAACCTCCATGTCTCAGTCACTTCCAGAACAACTCCACACCCTAATTAACAAGGGTTTGGAGGCAGGCAAACATGGGATCAGATCATGTTATGACATCTTTGACACTGCAACCAGAGTATCTGCAGTGGCTATTTCAGCAAGGCGATGGGCTTGGCTGAAGTCTTCAGACCTTCGACCGGAGGTCCAAGAAGGTTGTTCGACCTCCCCTGCATAGGAGACAGTCTCTTTGGCGAGCAGATTCAAAAGACACTGGCTGAACTTAAGGACCATCATTAGACTCTCAGACAGCTCTCTCTGATACCTTCGGATTATCCTTCCAAACAGCCTTTCCGGAAGGACTCTAAAAAGTCTTTCTACAGACCAAAGAAGTCCTACCTGCCAGCAGCCAGATGCCATTCTGTGAGACCATTCCTCAAATCACAGTCTCGTCAGATCCGAAAACAAAAGCCACAGACAGCCCCCCAGCCGGGCCCTGCTTCTGGCTTTTGAGTCTCGCATAGAGAGCAGCAGCCAGCTTCCATTGCCACACATACCAGTGGGAGGGCGGTATGGCAATCAATCACCTTGGACCATTGGGTCCTAGTAATAATTGCTCAAGGCTATCATCTGAACTTTCTCTCCATCCCACCGGATTCCCCACCTCTAATGACGTGGAAAATATTCGACCATTCATTGCTCCTGGAACAGGAGGTCTCCCTCCTACTCCAGTCCAGAGCAATAGAACCAGTACCATTCCCTCAGCAAGGTCTCGGGTTCTATTCCTGGTACTTTCTAATCCCCAAAAGATCGGGAGACGTTCGTCCAATTCTGGATCTACGGGCCCTCAACAAGTACCTCCAGAGAGAAAAGTTCAAGATGGTAACCTTGGGCTCGCTTCTTCCTCTTCTACAAAGAAGAGACTGGCTCTGCTTTCTAGACCTCCAGGACGCATACACTCATATTGCAATAACCCCATCTCATTGCAAATACCTGAGGTTTCTCGTAGGCCCCAAGCACTATCAGTACCGCGTGCTTCCATTCGGCCTAGCGTCTGCACCACGAGTCTTTACAAAATGCCTCGTCATGGTTGCCGCCTTCCTCAGGACTCAAGGTGTTCATGTCTACCCCTGTTTGGACGATTGGTTAATCAGGGCTCCAACTCAGCAAGCCGCTTTGTCGTCCCTACATTTCACCTTGAAAACTCTAATTTCACTCTGATTTCTCATCAACTACGACAAATCTTGCTTAGTCCCATCTCAAAACATATCGTTCATTGGGGCAGACTTGGACACCTTACAAGCAAAGGCTTTCCTGCCTTGACAACGAGCTCATGTCTCTGGCACATCAGCTGCAGTCTCAACACTCGACGACTGCTCATCGTTTTCTCATCCTCCTGGGTCACATGGCGTCCTCCGTTCAGGTCACCCCAGTGGCCCGCCTGGCCATGAAAGTCATGCAGTGAACTCTAAGGTCGCAATGGACTCAGTCCCTTCAGCCCCTGTCAACCATTGTCCACGTAACCGACTCACTCCGTCTGTCTCTTGCCTGGTGGATAAATCAGATCAATCTTCTACAGGGCTTGCCTTTTCAGGCGCCAGACCCTCAAATAACTCTTACCACCGATGCTTCCAACTTCGGGTGGGGAGCCCACGTGGCCGATCTCCAGACACAAGGCTCTTGGTCTCCAGAGGAAGCCAAACACCAGATAAATTTCCTGGAGCTGCGAGCAATCCGATATGCTCTCAGAGTATTTCAGGATCGCCTGTCCAATCAAGTTATCCTGATCCAGACAGACAACCAGGTGGCCATGTGGTACATCAACAAACAGGGAGGAACAGGATCCTACCTTCTGTGTCAGGAAGCTGCACAGATATGGGCGGAGGCCCTCTCCCACTCGATGTACCTCAGGGCCACCTACTTGCCGGGAGTGGACAACGTGTTGGCAGACAAGTTGAGTCGCACATTCCAGCCGCACGAGTGGTCTCTAAACCCCTCAGTAGCGAACTCCATCTTCCTACAGTGGGGTTATCCTCAAATAGATCTCTTTGTGTCACCCCAAAATCGCAGAGTAGGCAACTTCTGCTCTCTCACTCGCAGCCAACATTATCCACCAAGAGACGCGTTCTCCCTATCATAGGCGACCGGTCTCCTATATGCATTCCCTCCACTTCCACTTCTCTCGAAGACTCTTGTGAAGTTACATCAGGACAAGGGAACCATGATCCTGATAGCACCCCACTGGCCCTGCCAGGTGTGGTTTCCAATACTTCATGATCTCTCAATTCGCAGGCACATTCCTCTGGGAACAGACCCGCTTCTAATCACTCAAAACGACGGGTAACTTCGCCACCCCAATCTTCAAGCCCTGTCCGTAACAGTATGGATGTTGAAAGGTTAATCCTTCAGCCGCTTAACCTTTCTAATCCAGTCTCCCGTGTCTTGATTGCTTCACGGAAGCCTTTCACGAAAAAATCGTATTCTTACAAATGGAACAGGTTCACATCATGGTGCTCTTCTCAGGCCCTTGATCCTTTTACCTGTCCAATCCCGAAGTTTCTAGACTACCTCTGGCACTTGTCAGAGTCAGGTCTTAAAACTTCCTCCATCAGAATGCATGTCAGTGCGGTAGCTGCCTTCCATAAAGATGTTAGGGGTGTCCCTATCTCAGTACAACCCCTTGTCACACGATTTCTGAAGAGCTTGCTTCACCTCAAGCCTCCACTGCGTCCTCCGGCCCCTTCTTGGGACCTCAACCTGGTTTTGGGTCGGCTCATAAAACCACCATTTGAGCCTCTCCAATCCTGTGAACTTCGCTTTCTAACATGGAAAGTGATTTTCCTTTTAGCAATCACTTCGGCTCGCAGAGTTAGTGAATTACAGGCCCTAGTTACCTATCCGCCTTACACTAAACTTCTGCAGTACCAGGCGGTTCTCTGCACTAACCCTAAGTTCTTGCCTAAGGTAGTGTCAGAGTTTCATCTCTATCAATCCATTATACTATCTACCTTTTTTCCCAGGCCCTATTCCAGTCCAGGAGAGCAGGCTCTGCATACCCTTGACTGAAAACGGACTCTAGTGTTCTACCTAGACCGTACAGCTGCCCACAGAAAGAGCACTCAATTGTTTGTCTCTTTCCATCCTAACATATTGGAGCAGCCTGTGGGTAAGCAGACTCTCTCCTCCTGGCTAGCGGATTGCATATCCTTTTGCTATCAGCAAGCGGGCATTCCACTTCAAGACCGTGTTAAGGCACACTCTGAGAGGACCATGGCGACTTCAGTAGCACACCTACGATTGGTGCCGCTTCCTGACATTTGTAGGGCTGCCACTTGGAGTTCTCGCCATACTTTCACAGCCCACTATTGCTTAGACAAAGCCGGAAGACAAGATTCCATCTTCGGCCAGTCTGTCTTGCGTAATTTATTTACGACATGACGTACCAACACCCTTCTGCCTGCCCGGTGGGATTCAGGATGCCCTCTCCCAAATTCCACCCCAATTGTTGTGCCTGTTGCACGTTTTGGGTACATTTGGTGCATGTTCAGACATCCTCAGCTCGGTACTCACCCATATGTGAGGCATGCCATCCTGCTTGTCATGTAAGAAAGCAAATGTTGCTTACCTGTAACAGGTGTTCTCACAGGACAGCAGGATGTTAGTCCTTACAAAACCCGCCGGCCACCCCGCTGTGTTGGGTTCGTTTTCTTATTTTATTTTTCAGCACTGCCTGTAGCTTTATAACCAGACTGAAGAGGGACCCCTGCTGTCTGCAGGGTTAGTGCCATGCTGGGCATGCCCAGTAGGGACCAGTCAAAATTCTAGAAACTTTGACAAAAGTGTTCCGTGATTGGGCTCCATCCTGTGATGTCACCCATATGTGAGGACTAACATCCTGCTGTCCTGTGAGAACACCTGTTACAGGTAAGCAACATTTGCTTTCTTTCAAAATTTGGGATAAAGTCTCGCATAAACTGCCTGCACAGACTTTTCCCACCATGCACAGTTATCAAATTACCCTCAGAAAGCCTGGAGAAAATCATTCCCTCTGCTCTCAGCTTCATAAGGTAAACCCTCTAATTCCCAGGTCAAGGGCTGCTCATTGGGCCGGCCAGGGCAGAGAAGCAGCTTTCACAGGCCCTACGGGCAGGGCCAGCGGAAGCACTAGGCCTGGGCCTAGGGCGCCAACCATTAGGGGGCGCGAGTAGTGGTATACCGAGGGGGAGGAGTCAGGGGGAGCCAATGCCCCTAGGCACAGGGCCATAGGGGGGCGCTGATGGCCAACATGGAGCCCCATGCTGCCGCTGGTGGACCTCATCTCACCGTCAGCTGAGCAGGGAACTACTGCTGTGCTGTGTGCCAGATGCACACAGCAGGAAGCTCGGCAGGGCCGTGGTGGAGCTTATCTCACCACGGCCCGAAGAAAAAGGTCATGTTCAAACTTGCAAGTGCTCCTCCTCCATCTTGCCTGCATGGCCCCAGAAGAAAAACATTGCCGGAGCCCTGCAGGCAGGAAGGAGGAGGAACATCAGCTGCATGCAGAAGAGGAGCAGCGTTCATGGGCCACTGCATATCCCACGTCGCAGTGGCCCAAGAAGACCTGGTAGCAGGGCCACCGCGGATTCCACGTCGCAGTGGCCCAAGAAGAAGAGGAGACCTGGTAGCAGGGCCGCCATGGATTCCACATCGCAGCGGCTCGAGAAGAGGAGGAGGCCTAGTAGCAGGGCCGCTGCGGATCCCACGGCAACCCAAAAAGAGGAGGCCCAGAGGTGAGAGAGAGGCTGAGGGCCTGTAGAGCGTGTGTGTGTGTGTGTGTGTGTGTGTGTGTGTGTGAGTGAGTTGAGAGACTGTGTGTGGGAATGAGGACCTGAATGTTTGGAGAGACAGTATGTGAGAGCCTCTGTGTGTGAGAGGGACAGCATGTGACAGTGAGAGCCTGTGCTTGAGCAAGCATGTGGGAGTGAGAGAGCCTGTGTGTGTGAGAGAGTGAGACAGCATGTGCACGAGTGAGACAGTGTGTATGTATGAGAGAGAGCATGTGAGAGTGAGAGCTGTGGATGCGTGAGACTGCTTGTGAGTGTGAGAGCCTGTGCTTGTCTGTCTGTGTATGTGTGTGTGTATGTGTGAGATAGCATGAGAGAATGAGAACCTGACTGTGTGTTTGAGGGAAGAAGATAGACGGAGAGAAAAGAAATAGAAAAAAAAGACCCTGTAAAAGGAATTGGCAAAAAAACAAGAGAGGGAAGGTTGGAAAAAAAGACTGTAACCGACTGATTAGAAAACTAAGATCAGACAGCAAAGGTAAAAAAAAAATTACTTTTTAGTGATTGCCATATGTTATCTTTGGGAATGTGCAAGAGTAGCACTTTCTCTATGCCGTTCTCGCAGTGTACAAGATCAGCATGGAGGAAGTAGAAGCCTGCAAAAGTTTAATACCGTGGGGCCTGCACAGAGGAATCAGCAGAACGGGCTTCAGCGTCAGTAGCAGCAATCAGCACCTCCCCAAATAGCCACATGGCAGCAGTGACAGCAGCAGCAAAGGAATGAGAAAGGCTCCGAGGTTGCTGGCAAAAGAAAGAGAGGAGGGTCTGCCTTTAGTGTGTGTGTGTGTGTGTGTGTATGAATGGGAGTCTGTCTGGGGGGGTGTGTGTGTGTGTGAATGCATGGGTGCCTGCCTGAGGGTGTGTCTGTGTATGAGAATGGATGGGTGTCTTCCTGGGGTCTGTCTGTGTGAGAATAGGTGCCTGCCTGTGTGTGGTGTATGTGTGTGGGAGAATGAATTGATGCCTGTCTGGGGGGTGGGAAGGGAGTGGTGTGAGAATGAATGGGAGCTGCCTGGGGGGTCAATATGGGTGTATATGGGGGGGGGGTGAGAATGACTGGGAGCTTGCCTGGGTGTGTGTGTTTATGTGTATGTGAGGGAGCCAGTGAGAGTGAGAGCATGAGTGTGTATGAGAGAATCCAGGGGAGTGAGAGCTTGTGGGTGGGTGGTATGGGGGGAGAGAGGGTCTTAGAGCCTGAAAGTGTGTCAATGTCTGTGAGAAAGAGGGAGGTTATGGTGGGTATAAGAGCATGTATGTGTATGTATGTGACAGTGTATGTGTGAGAGAGAGGATAAAGTTTGTGTGCTCCCCTAACCTAATCCTCGACAATTTCAGAGTGACTGGAAATCAAGAGTTCCCAGGTATGGACAGCAGGGGCTTTTTAAAATCCTTATTAGTTTTAATTACTGGGTGTTATTTGTTATGTATGCTGTTTTGAAATATATTATTGGTGCTTGGGAAATTTAAAAAACATGTAAATGATTTTAATTAATAGAAATTATTCTACTTATCAGTAGTTTTAAAATATTCTTTTAATAGAATGGTTTTACTATTATAATTGATGCTTTATTTCTTGATTTTATTTGTTTTATGAGGAATAGTGGTTCTGGTTTTCCATTGTTTATTTATTTGTTTGTTTTTGTATACCGACATTCAACAATAGTCAGCACATCGGTTAACATATAATAAAAGAGTAGGAAATACATTGTACAGGATAAGAGAGAAAATTAACAGATATAGAAGGAAAATAGAGAAAGGGAAATAATTAAATTGAATTTAGGAAATAACTCTTGTTACACTCAGAATCTGGCTTCTTGGGGTTTCCATTTCAGTTTGTCTAATTTGTGCTCCTTTATTTTGTATTCTGTATTTGGTGAGGGTCTGTCTCAGCTCTGTGTATGTGACCATTATGAGAGATTCTGCTAGCATAGGGATCTATAGCAATCTGGTTTGTTTTGTTTCCTCAGTAGGTGGTGTATTGGTATTCTAGGACCCAGTGTAATATTTACCCTTGCTTATTCACAGGTAGGGTTATTGTTGTTTGAGTCCTTGGTGTTATTACTGTTATGTTACAATATGTTATGGCTTGCTGTATAGATTTTGAGTGTCTTTTTTGCGGGGTTTTGTGTTAGTTCACAATGTGTCTGGCAGTGGAAGGTGTTTGTGCTGCTATTACTATGAGGTGATACCAGAATTTGAAAATATTTTTTTTCTCTGATGAGCTGTAAGGGAAACACCCAAGCTCCATTGTTGGGTGAATTTCTGTGGATGCACAGAGTTACAGAAATGGAGATGCAGGATTTATATTGGCATTCTTTTCCTTCCTGTATACTTTCCAGACTTCACTCTCATAGCCATATAGAATTAGTTGAATAAAGCTATCAAATAATTTTAATAGTAGTTTTACTAGAGGTGTGAAAGTGACTAGCTTTTTAAAACTACGCAGAAGACCCTTTGGTCTTTCTTATTAAGACTTTTTTTATAGCCAATTTTAAAGCAGGGGCCATGTTATGGAGGTGGGTGTGATGAGGAAATGTCATTTTGGCTCCCCCAAATTATTCTGTCTGGAGACGCCACTGATTTTCTGTGGCCTTAGCAGTAGTATAAGAAGGATTGGGGGGTGCTGGAGAGGCACACAAATGCATTAGCCCCCGGGCGCCGGAGACCTTTGGGGCGCCGGAGACCTTTGGTACGCCATTGGGCGCGAGCCATGTGAGGCCGCAAGCGGAGGTAAAGAGGCATGACGATTTGGTGGGCTACGAGCAGCACCCAACCTGCTCGCAGCCCAGAAAACCACACACTCGGCGGGCACAATCGAGAATGAGGTAGGAGTCGGGGCCAAGACCGTGGGGTGGCGTGACCGGGAGTGGGGTGTGGAGGCGCAAGGCAGTCCCAGTCATAATACAATAATGACATCTAGTTGCTGGATTTAGAGCCCACAATGGCAGGATTCCAGATGGAGTCCTGGGTTATGGCCCCTAGCCAAGGAATGTTGCTGCAGTGACTGGGCTAGGTGAGATGGGAGGGGTTCTAAAATGGGAAAAATCTCCAGCTAGTAGCAAATGAAGGCTCATAGTGCCTTGGTCTAATTGAACTGGAAGCCTAAAGGTGCAGGAGGAAACTACTGCACGAGCTGCATGAATGAGATTTTATTGGGACTCAGTCAATCCTCTCACCCGAAGCCAGCTTGTGGCACTCAAGGGAAATAAAATAAATCACGTATTGAGCTGTGAACCATTTAGAAAATGGAATGCATCTCAAAAAATTCTCCAGTACATTCTTGCTAATTTAAGGAGTCTAGCCAGTCAAATTACTCATTTGGTTGACAGGCATCTCGCCAGTTTTCTGACTCCAGTGTTCTCACATGCAGAGGACGGATAGTTGGATTGTTCACTGCATAAGACTTTATAATAAATTAACTTGTCTTACTTGATATATTAATGCATTGTGAAACAGCTTGATGATAATACAATGAAACAAAAGATATCTTAAAATGTAATGGTGCATTTACTGAGGTACTGATATTGTTCCTTGGTGACGAGATAGCACAGAGATTACTATGGCAGCCTCAAATCCATGCGTAAGCAGTTCCTGCTTTTCATTTCAGGCCTTGCTTATTAGCCTAAAGTACGGCTGTTTTATGTGGCAACTGGGAGATGCAGATACCTGCTTTCAAATCCATAGTCTGGAAAACAAAATGAGTTTTATAGTTCACACCAAACAGGTAAGTATAGAACAGATATTGTTTTCCCTTCTGCATCCTTTCTTGCATGGTTTCTTTCATTGCTTCTTCCCGCACATTGTTATAATCTCCCAGTGGTCTCCCACAGCCCGTTTCCTGAAAGCAAGGTTCCTGGTCTCCTGCAGCAGCTCAGGTATGAATCCTATGCACAGATTAGAAAATTCTGTGGCACATTTTTTGAGATTCTATAGTAACTTTGCATATAATTATATGCAAAATAAAAATAAATGTATGGAAAATCTATGAAGTTTTAAAAATATTCCTTTAAAATAAAATATGTTTTCAGCCTGAGTGCCAGATGTACTAATGGTTTTCTGCCATTTTGTTTCTCTAGGAAAATGCTTACTACATATTGCCCTGTGTCTATGATTCTGTTTTGAGTTTTTCTTTACCATTTCTTTTTTTCTCACTATTTCTGGGGCTGATTTAACATTTCATTCTTTTTTTTCCTCCCACTTCTTTTCTTTCATTTCTGTTTCCATTCTTATTCACTGTAGCCTGTTTCTTCCTCCCAAAGATGGAACTATTCTATCTCTCCTTTATTCGTCCTCTCTAATCTTTTATTGCTTGTTCCCTTCTGACTCCATCTTCCTGTCCTTCCTCTCACCTATCCCCCTTTTCCATTTTTCCATCTCTCCTCTTCCCCTCCTCTCACCCCTTCTGTCACCTTGCTCCTCTCTTCCCTTCCGTCTCTTATCCATCCCCTTTCTCATCCCATCCATCTGGTTTCCCTTCCCTTTCACACACTAAACCCTCCATCTTTCCATGCTATCTGCCCCATAGTCATGCCCATCAACATTTCCTTTCCCAGCAGCCTACAGACAAAACTAAACTAAGCCATACAGAACTGACAGAATAGTTAGTGCAGCGCAATGCACACAGTGAGTTCAGTGGTTTGGAAGGGGTGAATAGAGAGAGATAGGGGGTATGGAGATGCTAGAGAACGTTACACGAGTATCATTACACATACATTCCATTGCAAGCTTGGTCCCGCGGCCCCTGAAGCAGGCAGTGCATGCCGAAACATGGCCCATGTCGGGCAGACGGACGGAGACCCGAAACAGTGGAGACAGTGACAACGGTTACTTAACTAAGATAAGTGAAATCGAATGTAACAACCTAAGGGTCCATCCGTGTTAGTTGGGGGACCTAAGCAATGGACAGTGAAAACTTTTAAGAAACAAAAAAAACATACATAAAAAATAGTTTTGAGAAGAAATTAAAGAATAAAAAACGGGAGCCAGCCCGGGGAGGCAGTCAAAATCTCAAGGCTGCCTCAAGGCTGACAACCCGCACAAATGTCCACATAACAAGAGGTTTCCTTGTTTTATGTAGTGTGTTGGAGAGAACAATGTCCAGCAGTCTGTTGGAGAAGGGAAAATAGAAGAAGCAAGGTCCAGTGTTAAGAGAGCAAAAAGAGAGAGGGGAGGGGGACTGACAGAGATGGAGGAGATAAAATAACAAGATATCTACTTTGCTATCCTTTGTGCTTACTGGACCACTTCCACTTCAGCACTCAAAGAATATTGCCCTTTTAATTACCCTTACATTATCCCATGGTGATTATCCTTTTCACGGCAGAAGACCTGATGTAGGTCAATTCTGCTCGATTACCATTCAGGAGAGAGAAGATCCTGGAACACAGGCTACGTTATGTGATGGCAGGAAAGCCCTGAGTTAGAGCAGTGGACGAGGGGAAGATGAGTGTATGTAATGGTAGTGATGGAATAGGCATAGAGAAGTGAAATACAGTGCATCGGGATTTAGCAAGGGTATGCCTCAGCCCAGGCAACAAGAGACCAGTGGTCCGACGGTTATGTGGGGGAGGATGAAGAAGCTATCACACAATTTCTAATTCCCTGTGATTCCATAAGGAATAGTAAATTCTCTGAGGACAAGCAGAATAGTAGTCCTCACACATGGGTGACATCATCAGATGGAGCCCTGATATGGAAAAATTATGTTAAAGTTTCTAGAACTTTGACTAGGCACACTGAGCATGCCCTATACCACGCATCCACATGGGGTCTCTCTTCAGTCTCTTCTTTTCTGCAGAGCTGTAAGCCTCGCAGTCTGAGCTCACTTTGGCTGTTTCTAGCCTAGTGGAAAACTTCTTTTTTCATCGCAGTTTTTCATGGTTTTCGGTATCATTCAATCACTGGGTCCCTCTCAGTGCCTCCCCATGGTATCCTAGTCATAGTTTTCAGCATTTCTGTTAAGTTTCCTTTTGTAGTCAATTTCCCTGCAGCAGTGGTGCTGCAGTGCCCGCTGGCCATCGACTGCTGCCACCTTCGTTTTGTATCTGTGGCCCTTTTTCTTTCATTCTGTCATGGCCTCATCGGATTTTAGTCAATGCCCCTGGTGCCCGAGGACCATGTCCATTACGGATCTTCATGAGATATGTGTTCTCTGCCTGGGGACATTGCATGACATCCAGGATTGTTGCTTGTGTGCCCAAAGGATCATCAGCTTCGATTTGACAAGATGGATCAGCTCTTTAGGTTGAGGAAGTTCGAGCCTTTGGCATCAATATCGATGGACCTTGGAGCCGCACTGATGGACATCCTGCCATCGACATTGGCGGGACTGTCGGTACCGTCAGCAGATAGGGATGCTGGAGACCGACTGTTGTCAATCTCCTCCTGGCCAAGGATACCAGGTTCATCATTTTCATCCTTGGCATTGGGGAAAGACCAGGCCGAGTATCGAGGGAAGCCTAACATAAGAACATAAGAAAATGCCATACTGGGTCAGACTAAGGGTCCATCAAGCCCAGCATCCTGTTTTCAACAGTGGCCAATCCAGGCCATAAGAACCTGGCAAGTACCCAAAAACTAAGCCTATTCCATGGCTATTCTCTAAGTGAACTAAATAGCAGGTAATGGACTTCTCCTCCAAGAACTTATCCAATCCTTTTTTAAACACCACTATACTAACTGCACTAACCACATCCTCTAGCAACAAATTCCAGAGTTTAATTGTGCGTTGACTAAAAAAGAACTTTCTCCGATTAGTTTTAATGTGCCCCATGCTAACTTCATGGAGTGTCCCCTAGTCTTTCTACTATCCGAAAGAGTAAATAACCGATTCACATCTCCCCGTTCTAGACCTCTCATAATTTTAAACATCTCTATCATATCCCCCCTCAGCCGTCTCTTCTCCAAGCTGAAAAGTCCTAACCTCTTTAGTCTTTCCTCTTAGGGGAGCTGTTCCATTCCCCTTATCATTTTGGTAGCCCTTCTCTGTACCTTCTCCATCGCAATTATATCTTTTTTGAGATGCGGCGACCAGAATTGTACACAGTATTCAAGATGCGGTCTCACCATGGAGCGATGCAGAGGCATTATGACATTTTCCGTTTTATTCACCATTCCCTTTCTAATAATTCCCAACATTCTGTTTGCTTTTTGACTGCCGCAGCACACTGAACCGACGATTTCAATGTGTTATCCATTATGACGCCTAGATCTCTTTCTTGGGTTGTAGCACCTAATATGGAACTCAACATTGTGTAATTATAGCATGGGTTATTTTTCCCTATATGCATCACCTTGCACTTATCCACATTAAATTTCATCTGCCATGTGGATGCCCAATTTTCCAGTCTCACAAGGTCTTCCTGCAATTTATCACAATCTGCTTGTGATTAACTACTCTGAACAATTTTGTGTCATCTGCAAATTTGATTATCTCACTCGTCGTATTTCTTTCTTGATCATTTATAAATATATTGAAAAGTAAGGGTCCCAATACAGATCCCTGAGGCACTCCACTGTCCACTCCCTTCCACTGAGAAAATTGTCCATTTAATCCTACTCTCTGTTTCCTGTCTTTTAGCAAGTTTGCAATCCACGAAAGGACATCGCCACCTATCCCATGACTTTTTACTTTTCCTAGAAGCCTCTCATGAGGAACTTTGTCAAACGCCTTCTGAAAATCCAAGTATACTACATCTACCGGTTCACCTTTATCCACATGTTTATTAACTCCTTCAAAAAAGTGAAGCAGATTTGTGAGGCAAGACTTGCCCTGGGTAAAGCCATACTGACTTTGTTCCATTAAACCATGTCTTTCTATATGTTCTGTGATTTTGATGTTTAGAACACTTTCCACTATTTTTCCTGGCACTGAAGTCAGGCTAACCGGTCTGTAGTTTCCCGGATCGCCCCTGGAGCCCTTTTTAAATGTTGGGGTTACATTTGCTATCCTTCAGTCTTCAGGTACAATGGATGATTTTAATGATAGGTTACAAATTTTTACTAATAGGTCTGAAATTTCATTTTTTTAGTTCCTTCATAACTCTGGGGTGTATACCATCCGGTCCAGGTGATTTACTACTCTTCAGTTTGTCAATCAGGCCTACCACATCTTCTAGGTTCACCGTGATTTGATTCAGTCCATCTGAATCATTACCCATGAAAACCTTCTCCATTACGGGTACCTCCCCAACATCCTCTTCAGTAAACACCGAAGCAAAGAAATCGTTTAATCTTTCCGCGATGGCCTTTTCTTCTCTAAGTGCCCCTTAACCCCTCGATCATCTAACGGTCCAACTGACTCCCTCACAGGCTTTCTGCTTTGGATATATTTAAAAAAGATTTTACTGTGAGTTTTTGCTTCTACAGCCAACTTCTTTTCAAATTCTCTCTTAGCCTATCTTATCAATGTCTTACATTTAACTTGCCAACATTTATGCTTTATCCTATTTTCTTCTGTTGGATCCTTCTTACAATTTTTGAATGAAGATCTTTTGGCTAAAGTAGCTTCTTTCACCTCCCCTTTTAACCATGCCAGTAATTGTTTTGCCTTCTTTCCACCTTTCTTAATGTGTGGAATACATCTAGACTGTGCTTCTAGAATTGTATTTTTTTAACAATGACCACGCCTCTTGGACATTTTTTACTTTTGTAGCTGCTCCTTTCAGTTTTTTTCTAACAACTTTTCTCATTTTATCAAAGTTTCCCTTTTGAAAGTTTAGCACAAGAGCCTTGGATTTGCACACTGTTCCTCTTCCAGTCATTAAATCAAATTTGATCATATTATGATCACTATTGCCAAGCGGCCCCACCACCGTTACCTCCCTCACCAAGTCCTGTGCTCCACTGAGAATTAGATCTAAAATTGCTCCCTCTCTCGTCGGTTCCTGAACCAATTGCTCCTTAAAGCTATCATTTATTCCATCCAGGAACGTTATCTCTCTAGCATCAGCACCAGTCCCTATCGATGCACAGTGCCAGGCACGAGGATGCTCAGGCTTTTGCCATGATGCCCCCAAAGCAACCCTCAATGAGGAGGGCCCACCCTCTATCGATGCGGGAGGGGTCCACAACAGTCACTGGTTCTGGTACCAGTCACCGATCCACCTCGTGGAACAGAGAAAGATCTGGCCACTTCTCCTTCCTCCCAGTCAGTGTTGTCTTGGGCAACATTTGAGGAGGAGGAGCTGGAGCATCTAGTCCAGCTGGCGGTGGATTGAGCACTACAGGGCATCTGGTCTGTGGCCCCTGAAGGCTCCAGAGCTGGTGCTGTCCATCATTCTACCGCTACAGGAGAAACTCAACATGCTCATCGGTGTGTTATCGACCCAGCTGAGGCTGGTTCCTGAGACTGCACCTGTGCCTGGTGGGGTACCAAGGCCTCCCCCTACAAATACGGTGGTTGTTGCTGGTTCCTCTGAGAAGGAAGCTCCTCCAAGGCTGGGAGAGACAAGAGGCCTGTAGTCTCCTGTCCAGTTCTATCAGTGCATGCAGTTCTGGGTGATGGCCGAGCACCTATAGCCCCATTCCCGGGAGCATACAGTGAGGATGAAGGTCCCTTTGTCCCTTTGGGGGGATGATCCGATGGAGTTCTCCTCCAAGAACTCTGATGGTCTCTCATCAGACCCTTCTCCTCCAGATGAGCAGAGGTAGTCAACGCCTGAGGACTTGTCCTTTGCAGGGTTTGTGAGGGTGATGGCGGAAGCCATCCCATTTCAGCTTTTAACAGAGGAGAATGTCAGGCACAAAATGCTTGAGATCCTCCAGTTCATATAGCCTCTAAGGATATCTTGTGGTCCCAGTACACAAGATCCTTAAGGAGTTGCTGCCAAGATATGGGAATACCTCCTCACAGTGCCTCCCATTAACAAGAAGGCGGATTGGTTCTGCTTTGTCCAGTAGGCTGCCAGATTCGATAAGCATCGGCTGCCTCACCAGTTGGTAATGGTCGAATCCACTCTCAAAAGGGCCATGCACTGTCAATCCTATTCCTTGGCATCCCTGGGAAAGGACCGCAGAGCAAAGGATGCTCTTTGGAGGAAGCTGTTCCAAGCACCATGCTTATTGCTTGCATCGCTGCTTATCAGCTCTACATGAGCCAGTACTCGCAGGACATCTGGAAGCAGGTGCAGGAGGTGGCTGAGCAGCTGCCTCAACAGCAGCAGTACACCTTCATGTCGCTGGCACACAAGGGTTTGGAGTTCGAAAAACATGAAGTCCGTAAAACCTACGATGTTTTTGAAACGGCATCAAGAATCTCTGCAGCGGGAATCGGTGCCCGCAGAATGGCATGGCTGCGATCCTCAGATCCCCGAGTGATGTGCCATGTAGTGGAGAGAATCTCTTCGGAGATAAGATGAGGGATGCTGTGGCCCAACTTTGGGACCACCATGAGACCCTCCAACAACTCTCTGCCAGTATTCCAGACTGTGCCTCCTCATCTAGGAGGCCGTCGAGACCAGGGCTAAGGAAGTCCTCCTTTCACCAGAGGAAGTACTATCCTCTGCTTCTTCATTCCCATCAACACCATCACAGCTCCTGCAGCCATTCCAGGTCCCAAACCCCAGCTAGCTCCTCAATCAACTCTGGGGACGGGGTTTTGACTGGGCCGTAGGGAGAATAAGCTAGATGCTCATACCCAGGTCGATGGACCCTCCAGTCGAGGGCAGGCTATGGATCTTTGTGAACCAGTGGCCCAGTGTAACGTCGGACCAATGGATTCTGTTCATTGACCGTCCATGGGTACCAATTGAAATCTATTGAGTGTCTCACCAAATTGCCCTCTATGCCCATTTTGGTGGCAAGTAGCACATCAGGAGGTACTACAAGCAGAGCTCTCCTCCTCCTTAACGGCCACAGTGGTCAGGTCCATACCACCAGGGCAAAGAGTGCAGGGGTTCTACTTTAGGTACTTCCTGATTCCAAAGAGAACAGGAGGACTCCATCCCATTTTAGATCTAAAGGCCTTGAACAAGTTTCTAAACAGAGAAAAGTTCAAGATGGTTTCCCTGGGCACCTTGATTCTCCTTTTGCAAAAAGGGAACTGGCTATGCTCCCTCGACCTAAAGGACTATGTTGTACGTGGGTTCAGATCCCTCAGGTTTTGCCCAAGTCTGTATATCTACGCTGGGGGTTCCTGTGTATGTGTTATTATTTGTAAGGGTTTTGGGTGGATCCCTGGACCGGTGGCAGATGACCATGCCCATGGGGTGAAGTCCCGTGAGGGGCCACAGGTCAGGCTTAGCATAGGAGACACACACACTAGTTCTTTTATTAAACAGGAATGGTGAACCACCAGAGGTGGTGGTAGTGAGCTGGAAGTAGCCCTGTTGGGCTTGTAGTCCCTCACGCTCTGGAACAGCGATCCCAATGGTTGTCTGTAATAGAGAACTGAGATTGTGAGTAGTAGCAGGATATGCAGAGTTCAGGAATAGAGCCTCGTTGGTAATGTACTCACGCAGTGGTCTCTCAGTATGGAGCACAGGAGCTGGAGTAAAGGCAGGCCCTCGAGGAGCGAGTACCTGGTTCTAGGGAATAGCTCTGAGAGACAGAGATGGTAACTCACAGATGTTATAGGCAGCGATGTCTTCCTGGCAGAAGAGGAGTCCAAGTAGCGAGTCCAGGAACATGGGCCCTCGAGGAGCGAGTACCGGTTCCAGACTGCGACCTGAAAGATAAGAGAGAGCGAGAGTTGCAAGGTACAGAGAGCGAATCCCATCCGTTAGGATCCAAACCTAACCTGGTTCGTAAACCTTTGCTAACTCGATTATCTAGCAATCGCATAGGCCTTATATATCCTGGATGCATGACGTCATCACAGGGGGACGCCCCTGAGGTTCGTGCCACTGAAGGTACTTGAAGCAGGGCTGCGCGGCGCGTGCACCCTAAGGCAGCTGAACAGCATGGCGGGAGGCAGCGTCCAAGCCGGTCCGGGGACACCGGAGAGGACGGCAGGCAGACGCCACGGCAGCCAAACGTCCGTCAACCGCAAGAGGAGTCGCCAGAGAGGTAAGGAGGGCGGAGTGGAGACATAGGGCAGCGACAGCCGTAACAGTATGCCCTTGCAACCCCTAATGATCAGCTTATAAGAACTGATCAGGAATTAATCTACCCTTCCTTCATTTCCTATCTGTTATATTCCTATATAAATGGTAATAATTTTCAGAGAGGGTAATTATAGGTAAAATGTAGTTATATTTTCTCTTAGTTATAATAAGATAATATATTTCTTCTAGCAATAATAAAATAGATTACAATAGAACATAATATAAAATACAAATGGAAATAGAGAACAGAATAGAACAGAGAGCTAAGATGAGCTATATACAATCAGTGGCAAATTACTTCCCTGAGAAAATCAGCTGTAGCAAGAGATCACTGCAGGCAGATTCTCTAAGCAGTTGAAGAGTTAACTGCAAACAGGTTTTCCTAGGCAGGTGAAGTAACTGCATGGGTACAGGCATCGTGGAAACCAGCATAGGGAAGTGCTTCATGCGACCAGCCGAGTCTTCGGTTTTCGATGGCCAGTCTACACTTAATGTCGTTTGTCTCCAACCTTTATACAGGCTGGACGTGTCACTCTGGTCCTAGCATTCTGCCCTTCTCGCGTTACAATTCTTCGCGCCACTGTCCCTGGTCTTCCCCTCTTATTGGTTGTGACACGCAATGACATACCTCCTTTTCAGGTATTCTTTGGCATCACCATATTTAACCCCCTCTGGTACAATTATTCACAGTTTACTCTTTTTCTCAACTATGTATATGATCATAGAATTATGAAAACATGTTTTCACTCTCCTGCCCCCTTTGTGTACAGTATTAGAATGTATTTTAAAAAGCGATGCAATGTCTGCATTGCCTAGCATGCCATTCCCTAAAGCCACAGGAAATCAGCTCTAATTATTGTAAACAAAGAAAAGCTCACAGCAGCTTCAAAGACAGACATTGCCTTGCATTAAGAATTTTAAAGGCAACACTGGTATTTGTTTACATAGCCATGCCATCATAGAGCCTCTCAAAGCGGAAAACAAACAAGCAGGAAGATCTCACACTTTTTCAGACTTTTCATTAACCCTTTTGTTCCTCTGTGATCAAGCATTGTTTAAACACTGCCCCGTCCCTGTGTCAAGCATTAAACCTTTGCAGTATTTCTGTTTCTCTATGAACTCTGCACTACACAAGAACGCATACGCTCATCGAGATCTTCCCCGGTCACAGAAAGTATCTCCAGTTTGTGGTGGGAACACAGCACTTCCAGTCTTCACAAAATGCCTGGCCATGGTGGCAGTGCACCTCCGCAGACTTGGGAGTACATGTCTTCCTGTATCTGAATGATTGGTTGGTTAAGAGCATGTCTTAGGCAGGGGCCATGAGGTCACTAGGGTTCGTTCTCAACTACCCAAAGTTCCATCTCAGACTGTCACCTCAATTGGACTTCATAGGAACCCTGCTAGACATGTCTCAGGCCAAGACCTTTCTGCCTCGCCAGAGGGCCGTCACCATGGTGACTATTGCAGCAAAGATTCAGCAGAGCCAGCAGATGTCAGCCTGGCACATGTTGAGGCTGTTGGGCCATATGGCCGCAACTATCCGTGTTAATCCCTTGGCATATTTGCACATACGCCTAGCCCAATGGACCCTGAGGTCTCAGTGGCTCCAGGCCACTCGGAGCCTTCAGGATTGCATCAGAGTCACCCCATCTCTCCAGGACTCATGGTCCTGTTGGTGGATACTTTCCAATCTGGAACAGAGTATCTCGTTTCATAGTCTCCCCACTCAAATTGTCCTCACTACAGATGCATCTGCCCTGGGGTGGGGAGCTCATGTAGATGGACTCATTACCCAGGGTCTTTGGTCCACTCAGGAACATTTTTGTCAAATCAACTTCCTGGAGCTTTGAGCGATCAGGTATGCGCAATGGGCTTTCAGAGATCTGCTGTCCAACAAAGTTGTCCTGATCCAGACAGACAACCAGGTAGCCATGTGGTATGTCAATAAGCAGGGAGGCACGAGATCATACCTCTTGTGTCAGGAAGCGGTCCAGATGTAATTATGAGCCCTGTCCCACAGGATGGGGCTCAGGGCCATGTACTGGCCGGGATGGACAACGTGGTAGCTGACAGGCTGAGTTGAGCCTTCAGACCCCATGAGTAGTCCCTGGACCAAGGGTAGCAAATTGATAGTTTGCCTCTGGGAGAGCCCGGATGTAGATCTGCTCGCATCCCCCTGCAACAGGAAGATGCCTCGGTTTTGCTCCCTGCACAGGACAGACGGCAAACCAGTCTTGGACACCCTCGCCCATCATTGGGGAAAGGGTCTTCTGTATGCATATCCTCTGATTCCCTTAGTAGCAAAGACTCTCTTGAAGCTTCTCAAGGACAAAGGGACTATGATCTTCATGGCCCCTCATTGGCTGAGACAAGTCTGGTTTCCGCTTCTTTAGGAGTTGTCCATTTGGAGACCAGTCTGGGGCCTTCCCCAGATCTCATCATGCATGACCAAGGCAGGATGCGTCATCCCCAACCTCCAGGCCCTGTCGCTCACAGTCTGGATGTTGAGAGGTTAATCTTGCAGCTGCTTAATCTTTCAGAGGATGTGTCTCAGGTCCTGGTGGCTTCTAGAAAGCTTGCACTAGAAATTCCTATGGACTAAAGTGGAGGAGGTTTTCCATGTTGTATGATCCGTTCTCTTGCCCCACACAAAAACTGTTTGATTACCTTCCACACCTATCGGAAGCTGACTTAAAATACAACTCCGTTAGAGTTCATCATAGTACAGTTAGCACATACCACCAAGGTGTACACCCATCTCCATTCAGCCTATATTTATACGTTTCATGTGGGGCCTGCTTCCATTGAAGACCTCCCTAAGGTCTACCGTTGTGTCTTGGGACCTCAACCTGGAGCTGATGAAATTTCCTTTTGAGCCACTGTGCACCTGTGATCTGAAGTATCTGACCTGGAAGATCATATTTTTGGTGGTGGTCACTTCAATGTGCAGGGTCAGTGAGCTCCAGACCTTAGTGACTTATCCACCTTATACTAAGTTTTATCGTGACAGGGTGGTTTTGCATACACACCCTAAGTTCCTGCCTAAGGTGGTGATGGATTTCCATCTTAATCAGTCAATTGTCCTGCCAATATTCTTTCCCAGGCCCCATTCACACCAAGGCGAACGAACACTGCACAGTTTGGACTGCAAACAAGCCTTAGCCTTCGATCTGGAGCAGACAGAAGCCCATAGACAGTTCACCCAACTTTTTTTAAAAAATAAGAATAGGTTGAGCATTGCCATTGCTAAACAGACACTATCCAATTGGCTAGCAGATTGTATCTCCTTCTGTTATGCCCAGGTGGGAGAGCATCTTGGGGGTCATGTCCAGGCTCATTCTGTCACGAGCCATGGCAGTGTCGGTGGCTCACTTGCAAGCAATTCCCATGGAGGAGATCTGCAAGGCTGCAACGTGGAGTTCTCTCCACACATTCACATCTCATTACTGTCTGGATAGGAATGGCTGACACGACAGTAGATTTTGCCAATCTGTCCTTTGAAACCTGTTCAAGGTGTAGAACCCAACTTTCTCGCCGAGGACCCATTATTTGGGTGCAGGCTGTCTCCTCCTCTGTTACCAACAGCACTGTTGTTGTGCCCATTGGTTCCTGGTTAGGTGTCTGTTGGTCCCCTTTTTTTGTTGGGGAGCAGCCTGTAGCTAGGGATTCACCCATGTGTGAAGACTATTATCCTGCTTGTCCTCGGAGAAAGCAGAGTTTCTTACCTGTAACAGGTGTTCTCAGAGGACAGCAGGATGTTAGTCCTCATGAAACCCACCCACTACCCCACAGATTTGGGTTTCTCCTATTTTTATTTTTAATTGTAATTCTCTTACAAGACTGAAGAGGGGGACCCTGCATGGATATATGGTTTATGGCATGCTGGACATGCTCAGTATGCCTAGTCAAAGTTCTGGAAACTTTGACATAAGTTTTCTGCATCAGGGTCCATCTGATGATGTCACCTATGTGTGAGGACTAACATCCTGCTGTCCTCTGAGAACACGTGTTATAGGTAAGCAACTCTGCTTTCTGTATCGGTTGCTATAAATGTGGAATCATGAGAACCAGAAGCTCTGCTTTCTAGGTAGGCCAAAGATAGCAGCAGCCGCCTCCTTTGGATGTGAACAAGATATCTCTCTCAAGAGCAGCTTCTAGTGCTCTTTTTACACCGGATATGAGGTGCTGTTGTAAGACGAGGGAGGTAAACTTAGAGAAGCAGGAGAACCATTGTTGCCAGTGCACAGGGTGGAGCTGATTTCTCTTGTGGAACTGAATTCTCATTGTGGCTAAGTATTCTTGCTTATTACTTATAAGTATTGTGGAGGGCTACTGTGAATAATTCCTGTCTGTGTTTTCATTGCTTGTCCAGCTTGTCCCATTTCTTGTCCAGCTTGTCCCAGGTTAAACTGTTTGTCTCCCTCCCACCCTACCCCTCTACCCACCTACCCCTGGGGTTTGTTTTCTAATAAAGACTGCCTAACTTAACATTAGCAGCAAGATAAATTAGTAAATTGTTAACAGTAAAGGAAATACCAATCAAAAAATTTACCAAAATGAGGACTATCCAATGTAACTGCTGTGGAGCCTTTATTCTCAGGGAAAGCATCTGAAAACTTAGAGCTTGCCCAATTTGTGCACAACTCTCTTCCTTGAAAAAGAAGCTGACTGAGGTTAAAGCTCAATTAGCTTCAATTGCAAGAATTACACCCACATTGCATTACTCAGAAAATAATTCCCCAATACCACAGAAAAACCAGGAGTCAAGAAATAGAGATACAATAGGCTCAGGTAGGATAACACATGTGACCCACAGTTACCCAATCTTGACAGATGGGCAGCCAACAAGTATACCCCCCCACTCAAACAGGTCATTAAAGAATTCATTAAAAACCAGGATTACAGTGGGCTCTGGTAGAATTAGACCTGTGATAAGGAGACACACACTGTACCAAATGCAAAATGAACAAAAGGTCTTCTCTATATTAAAAACTGAAGAAGTTCTTGAGAAAAACATTGAAGTGTTACCAGAAAAGAGAGAAAAAACTCAATGCATGCAGAATTTCAAGATCCATAACCAAAAGAAAAAGCTAATTGAGATGGATAACTCTGTCATCAGTGGCACAACTGCAAAAGGAAAGAGTGAAGTGAATAACAAATCTCAACTAAAGTCTCATAAGGAGTCCAGGAAAAGCAATAACCTTAAAGAGAGAACCTGGAAAGCTATGACCACAAATGCTCATAGTTTGGGAAATAAAATCCCAGATCTGCAGGCTCTAATGACGGAGGCAAAATTGGACATTGTTGCTATCACAGAGACATGGTTCACAGAATCTCATGATTGGGATACAGCAATACCAGGCTATAACTTGTTAAGGAAGGACAGAGTGGATAGAAAAGGGGGAGGTGTGGCTCTTTATGTCTGAAACAATATCCAAGCATCTGAGCTGCAAGGAAGTTGGGGCAAAGAAGAAGCACTATGGGTCGACCTAAAAAAAGATGACGGAGCATCCATTTATATTGAAGTGGTTTACAGGCCTCCAAACCAAAAGGAAGAGCTGGACAGAGATCTGGTTGAAGACATCCATAAGATAGGTAAGAAGGGAGAAGTGGTGATCGTTGGTGACTTTAATATGCCAGATGTAGACTGGAAAATCCCATCTGCAGAATCTAAAAATAGTAGAGCGATAGTGGATGCCATGCAAGTAACTTTGTTCAAACAAATGGTAATGGAACCCACGAGAGAAGGAACTATACTCGACTTAGTGCTCACTAATGGAGATAATGTCTCTGATGTTCAGGTGGGCACCCACCTCAGCACCAGTGATCATCAAACGGTATGGTTTAATATCACTAAATGAATATGGAAAAGAAGCACAAAGACCTGAGTTTTACAGTTCAAAAACACGGACTTTGAGGAAATGGGGATGTACCTAGAGGAAGAACTAAAACCATAGGAGAACGAGAGAGATGTGGATCAGCAGTGGACCAATCTAAAAGGAGCAATCACCAAGGCAACTACTCTATATGTTAGAAATGTAAAGAAAAGCAAAAGAAAATTGAAACCTATCTGGTTCTCAAAGGAGGTGGCTGACAAAATTAAAGCTAAAAGAACAGCATTCAAGAAATATAAAAGATCCCAAAGGGAGGAGCACAAAGAAGAATATTTGATTCAACTGAGAGAGACAAAGAAATTAATCAACTCAGCAAAAAGTCAAGTGGAAGAGAGGATTGCCAAGGAGATAAAAAATGGTGACAAAACATTTTTCAGATACATCAGCGAAAAGAGAAAAGTCCAAAGTGGTATAGTGAAATTGAAAGGTGGAAATGATCAATGTGTGGAGAGAGACGAAGAAATGGCAGAAATATTAAACGAATACTTCAGCTCTGTGTTCACTAAAGAAGACCCTGGAGAAGGACCATCTCTACACAACAAGAAACTGGAGGGAAGTGGTATAGATGAAATCCTTTTACAGTAGAAAATGTATGGGAAGAGCTAAAGAATCTGAAAGTGGACAAAGCCATGGGGCCTGATGGGATTCATCCAGGGATACTAAGGGAGCTCAGAGATGTGCTGGCGGGTCTGCTGTGTGACCTGTTCAAAAGATCCCTAGAAACGGGAGTGGTGCCGAGTGATTGGAGAAGAGCGGTGGTAGTCCCGCTTCACAAGAGTGGGAACAGAGAGGAGGCTGGTAACTACAGACTGGTTAGCCTCACTTCGGTGGTGGGAAAAGTAATGGAGTCACTGTTGAAAGAGAGAATAGTAAACTATCTACAGTCAGAAGAATTGATGGACCGGAGGCAGCATGGATTCACCAGGGGAAGATCCTGTCAGACAAATCTGATTGACTTTTTTGACTGGGTAACCAAGGAATTGGATCAAGGAAGAGCGCTTGATGTCATCTACTTGGATTTCAGCAAAGCTTTTGATACGGTTCCACACAGGAGACTGGTGAATAAAACGAGAAGCTTAGGAGTGAGTGCCGAGGTGGTGACCTGGATTGCAAACTGGTTGACGGACAGAAGACAATGTGTGATGGTAAATGGAACTTTCTCTGAAGAGAGAGCGGTTTTAAGTGGTGTACCGCAAGGATCTGAGTTGGGACCGGTCCTGTTCAATATCTTTGTGAGCGACATTGCGGACGGGATAGAAGGTAAGGTTTGTCTTTTTGCGGATGACACTAAGATCTGCAACAGAGTGGACACGCCGGAAGGAGTGGAGAGAATGAGACGGGATTTAAGGAAACTGGAAGAGTGGTCGAAGATATGGCAGCTGAGATTCAATGCCAAGAAGTGCAAAGTCATGCATATGGGGAGTGGGAAATCCGAATGAACTGTATTCGATGGGGGGGGAAAGGCTGATGTGCACGGAGCAGGAGAGAGACCTTGGGGTGAGAGTGTCTAATGATATGAAGTCTGTGAAACAATGCGACAAGGCGATAGCAAAAGCCAGAAGAATGCTGGGCTGCATAGAGAGAGGAATATCGAGTAAGAAAAGGGAAGTGATTATCCCCTTGTACAGGTCCTTGGTGAGGCCTCACCTGGAGTACTGTGTTCAGTTCTGGAGACCATATCTACAAAGAGACAAAGACAAGATGGAAGCAGTACAGAGAAGGGCGACCAGGAAGGTGGAGGGTCTTCATCGGATGACATATGAGGAGAAATTGAAGAATCTAAATATGTACTCCCTGGAGGAAAGGAGGAGCAGGGGTGATATGATTCAGACTTTCAGATACTTGAAAAACTTTAATGATCCAAAGACTACGACAAACCTTTTCCATCAGAAAAAAATCAGAACCAGAGGTCACGAGCTGAGGCTCCAGGGAGGAAGACTAAGAACCAATGTCAGGAAGTATTTCTTCACAGAAAGGGTGGTGGATGCCTGGAATGCCCTTCCGGAGGAAGTGGTGAAGTCTAAAACTGTGAAGGACTTCAAAGGGGCGTGGGATAAACACTGTGGATCCATCAAGTCTAGAGGACGTGAATAAAGAGGAGGCAGCAAAACACTGCACGGAGCGGCAGTAGCCACAGAGGCATTCACGGAGCGGGATGCCAGTGGTTGGTGTTCCACCTTCACGGAGCGGAAGGATGGAGGGCTGCCATCTCCAAAAAAAAAAACAAAACCAGGGGTGGGTAAGAAAATGGGGCAGGGGTGTGGCCTGCTTGTTGCAGCGGTTGCTACCCCTAATTGAGCTGGATGTTCACTTGGATGCAGATATGGCGCTGCTCTCTACATTGGTGGTGGGGTGGATGGGAATTAGGGCTGGAGGGTACTGGAAGCCAATAGTAACAGGTGGGAGAGAGAAAAAGGGAAAAAAAAAAAGGATAAAGTGCGTAGCTTGCTGGGCAGACTGGATGGGCCGTTTGGTCTTCTTCTGCCGTCATTTCTATGTTTCTATAAATATTAACCATTTCACATAGGAAACCACCAACTCAAATATCCTATTTACTGAAAGACCTTATAGTCTGAAAGCTAGTAATATTAAACTCTTGCTTCACTGAGTTGAAATTTCTTCTAAAGAACTTGACCACCAAGTCCAGGAAACTTCTCACGTAGCAGTTTCTGTAAGTGCAGCCGATCCTCCCAAGTGCCTCCGAAGACTTTTCACCAGATTGCACATGTTGCCATTGATGAGAGCTCTCCTGAAAAGATGTTGCACCTGCAGTCTTCTCCATACCACCTGAAGATTTCACTGCAGTTTGGAGAATTCGCAAGGATCCTCAACAGATTTAACCCGGGATGTGACCCCATTGATTGTGAACTGGAGACCAAATTGGAACAGCCACTTGTAGTGATGATTACCAGCATGCAAGACCTGAAGGATCTCTCAAAAATCATGCCTCTTCCGGATTGTCATGGGAGATAGATCTTGATATACCTCCACTTTAATCCCATGCTACTGCAGATCTTTAAGCTGCCTCGCTTGCTGCATAATCTTTTCTTTAAGGGCATATCCATGAAAACAGACCACAATGTTTCTGGGAACATTCCCTTTTGGTCTAGTTAGTGATCTGTGTGTTCTGTCCAACAATATTTTTTGCTCCACTTCCTCCTCATTCTGGGAACTCATAATCTGCGCACAAATGTCCTTCACCACTTTCTCACAGTCTATATAGGGTTCCCCCTCTGGGACTCCTCGAAACCACAGGTTCCCTTGTCTGGGCCAGTTTTCAAGGTCCTCAAACCATTCTTGGTGCACCCCCGCTTCCTCCCTTAGCTGTTTTAACTCCTGATGCACACTATTTAGGGCAGTTTCCTGCTCACTGAGCCGATTTTCCACTGTCTCCACGTGGACCCTGAGCTTGGCATATTCACATCTTATCTCAGCCACAATCAACTGCAGTTCAGCTTTTAGGGACCCCATTCCTTCCCATAGCTCATTAAATCACAGTTGGAAATCTTCAGGGTATATAGCAGGGTCTATCGTTGTCCCCACTGCAGCCGGAAGTATCGCACTAAACGGTCTGTGCTGTACCGCGTCACCCTGCTCACTGGCTTCCTTTTCCATTAGGCCATCAGTTTTTTTTTCTCAGTCATGGCTTCAAAGGAAAACTGCTTCAGCTCGGCAATCTTTTTCTGGACGGACATCATGGGTTTTAAGCAGGTCAAAACACTGCATGTAGCTTCTTTATACAGGCGGATTGCCCCACTACAAGAGGGAAGAAGAAAATTGAGGCTAGGAGGTCTGGCTTCACACAGCCATTATTTATTTATTTAAAATTTTTATATACCGACATTCATCCAGGATATCACATCGGTTTACAGTGTAACACAAACAAACGCCAGGCATGGCGCTTTACATTGAACAAATAAAACAAGTTAACAAATGAATAAATGAGGGTGTGAATAACAAGGGGAAATTTGCATTAAATAATCAACGAGGTTTGTAAATATATACATATGTACAAAAGGAAGACACTAAGAGATAAGCAGTTTAGGAGAGCTAGATGGAGAGGGGGGAGTGGCAAGCAGAGGGAAGGGAACGAGGTGAGGGGGGGAGAAAAAGGTATGAGGTGAGGGGGGGAGAAAAAGGTAGGAGAAGGGCGAAGTGAGGGGATAGAGGGCCAGAAGAGGGGGCAAAGGAGAGGAAGGGTGGGCAGTGGAGAGGAAGGGAGAAATTAGGTGTATGCCTTGGCGAAGAGCCAGGTCTTGAGTTTCCGCTTGAACGATTTGAGGCATTCCTCTTGCCGTAGTTCAACTGGCATTGTGTTCCAAAGGGTCGGCCCGGCTATCGATATTGCACGGGCTCTGGTAGGTTAGTTTGTAGAGTTTAGGGGAAGGGATGGGCATAGTTGCGAGATGTGCGTGTCTAGTAGGCTTATTAGACTGGTGTAAGCGGAAGGATTCAATAAACCAGTTCATTTCAGGATTGTATAAAGCCTTGTGGATGAGAGAGAGAGTCTTATATTGTATACGGGAAGCTATTGGGAGCCAATGTAGATCTTTCAGAACAGGTGTAATATGGTCGTGTCTGCGTAAGTTGGTCAAGATTCGGGCTGTTGTGTTTTGTAAAATTTGGATGGGGCGAATAGCGTTGTTAGGAAGGCCGAGGAGAAGGGAGTTGCAGTAGTCGGTTTTGGCGAAGATGGTGGTTTGGAGCACTGTTTGGAAATCGGGGGGGGTGTAGTAAGGGTTTTAGTTTTTTTAGTGTATGAAGTTTAAAGAAGCCATCTTTTAGTATGTTGTTGATAAATTTCTTCAGTGTGAAATGCCCATCGAGAATGATACCCAGATCACGGACTTGTTGTGCAAATTGGAACTGTGAAAGAGGGGGAAGGATCGAGTGGTTAAGGGGTGAGATGAGCATGATTTCAGTTTTAGTAGTGTTGAGAGCTAGGTGGATGAAAGAAAGGAGATTGTTTATGGATTGGAGAGTATCGTTCCAGAAATCCATGGTTTTAGAAATAGAGTCAGTGATGGGTATGAGGAGCTGAACATCGTCAGCATATATGTAGTGTGGGAGATTTAGGCTGGATAGGAAGTGACAGAGGGGAGTAGAATGTAAATATTGAAGAGGGTTGAAGAGAGGGGATGAACCATTAGGACGGATGACGACATTTCCCCCCACAGTGCATGTACTTTTAATCACCAGTTGCCAACACTTCTACCAGCTCACCCTGACCCACCACCACTTAATCCAGGTCTCCCACCCAAAAACTACAGATACAAGATATAATGTGATTTTCATTTCTTTGACTCAAATAGCAGGTATTTGAAAACTCTGTGTGTATGTTGCATGTATACTGTTTTCAAAATACTTTTTTGTGCAGGTACTTCTGAACCCCACCCCAGAATATCCTTGAAATGCCCATTGTTTTTTTAATCATATAGAATAATGTGCAAAATAAGTACATGCATACTTCTGATCTGAAAATTTGCATACCACACACAGGGCTGTATACAAGTATATGTCCTGATTTTATGCATATAGCCCCTGCGTAACTCTTTGAAAATTGACCCCTTAATGTGACAGTTCAATTGTGGGACCTCTGTGGTGAAATGGGGATCTTTGCCACTGTTGAGATTTCTTATTTGCACTGAATCCTTTTTGGTTCCCTAGTAAAAGTTGTTTTCCCTTGAAATCCTTTAACTAACAAGACAGGCAGCAGCCTAACTCCTGCTGTGCTCTGTAGTTCTGGCTAACCTGCTACTTGTATACCCCAAAGGGAGGCTTCCATGAAGTAGTATAATGTTGCAACATTTTGTCTTACCGTTGGTCAGGAAGTCATTGCTTTAGGCTTTCATTGGTTATACAACACAAACTCCAGAGTGACCTAGCTTAGAATTTACTAAACAATCTCAGTCTTGGTTGAGAGTGCATAGGCCCTATCCAAGCTCTACATATCCTTGTGGGGAAAGCCTATCCTGAACCTCCTCAGACATTGGTTAAGTACAGGGAAGTGTCTAGGGAGCATTAATTTTAATATTGCATATTGCATATTTCTTTTTTCTGTTTACTGTTCTTGCTATTTGTTAATAAACTCTTTAGTTTGTTAGTTCTGTTCTGTGACTAATTAACAAGCCCAGTATTCTTTTGCATTTGGCCTGTAGCTTCATTTCTAGGAACTGTATGATTTTTGGGTTGTATGGGGGTCTCAGTATCCCTAGAAATCACCAGGGGATAGTTTTCCCAGAAGCAAGCAGAAACCCAGTTGCAGGTAGAAGGTTGCCAGTGTAGTGGCACATGCACAAGTGCAGATGGGCGCAGGACCCTCCAAGTGTGCACATGGTTAACCCTGAGTGGGTGTTTGGAGTAGTGCAAGGCATTACATAACAACCTGCATTTTCATGTTAAAATGATTCTCTTTTTGATAATTCTTCCTTTAATGTTAATAAACATCAGCTTGATTTTCTTTATGTGTGAATGTTACAGATTCAAAATGTTTCTATAACACTTGCATTGAGCCTGTGTCTAACAATGCTGCCAACTTACCTTCTCATTAGATTCTGGTTTATTCCTAGACTCCTTTCTACTTTCTGGTATTCTGGACTGGGGAGCATTGGGTGAGAGCTAGGAAATGTTAGGTTAACACCAGCAATCACATTTCTTTGAAGTATAGGTCTCAGAAATGGCATTCTAGTGCAACCTTTTATGACTGTGAGAAGGGACAGTTCTTCTAAGGCCTGTGCAGTGTTGGTCACTATTTATGCTTGTATCATAGTTTTAATGCTATATAAACTTACTTAATTACAATTAAATCTGAATGCAGCACCATTTCTTAATGTCTTATACTTTTAAAATGACAATAAAACTGATCAAATGATCTTATTGTTTTTCTTGTCTAGGCTGGACTCATTGTGAAACTGTTAATGAAGTTAAGTGGTCAGTTAACACCCAATGAGAGAAATCTGACTGAAAGATATGGATACAAATATCAAGAATGATTGACTTCAGCATTCTTTGCAAATACAAAATTTTATATAGAGACATGCATTTTAATTTTGTGAAGAATTTTTATTTTCTACAGATGTTGCATGTTTTTTTCTTTTTTTTAAAAAGTGTAACATCCAGACTTACTATTTTTGTATCAAAAAAAAAGTGTGCTAATATAACAGACAAGCTCTACCTTAGAAGATATTAAGAGTACAATCTATGAAAAATTAATCAAGTGCAGAAGTGGTCTAAACTTTTGGCAATTATGGAACTGTCTCAAGAAAGCCAGAACAATTGGCTGAAAAGAATTATGTCACTGGAAACCAGTGTTCCTTCCAATGAATCATTATATCTTTTGTTACAAAATGCAAAAAGAAAAATGTGTGTCTGAAACTGTTCAGACAAGTGCAGAAAAAAGACATTTGATATCTTCACACTGATTTTCCCATAGATAAGCAGGCTGAATTAGCCATGCTCTCTGGGACGTCTTCCTGGCGGCCCAATGCAGAACTTTCTCCAAGAATACAGAGCTGTGCTCTGTGCGCCTGTGAGGTCGTTCCCGCGCAAATCTCCTCATAATATCAGTTTTTGTTTCTTCCGCACAGCTACGATCACGTTTAACTTTCTCTTGTGCCTATGTTTTCTTCTCTATCTATTTACTCTCTGAGTACCCCAAAACAGCACTTTTAAGTGCTAATATGGCACCAGTGGTGACCAGACCCACAAATTGTATTTACGGTAGAAGAACTGGAGGCTAGTTCCGATGTAGATATTGTCACACTAACTGACAAATCCTGTTCAACCTCATCAAGCAGTATATGCTCAGACCTTTTACAGGTGTCTAAACAGAAAAGACAACAACCTCAACTTCAAGAACCCTTAATAAAGCGGCATAAATCTTGCCAGGACCCTCAAGCTCCAGCTACTACTGAAAAACAGTGGCACTGCCAAAGAAAACTCCATCTAAACATAAATCTCGGACGAAAAAGGAAAGAGGCAGCCCTTCATGCAATGTCACAGATATCTGACATTCTAAAAAACTTCTTCCAATCAATGCCTGACAACCCCAGATGCCAGACTCATCAATTGAATCTGAGGATAATATCTCCACAAGGCTCTACCATCTTCCCTCTTGGAAACTGAAGGTGCAAAAGAAACCATGGGGCATGACCCTAGCCCGGCGAATTCGAAAAGAGAATTTAATATACCTGCCTCTCCACTAACATCTCCGGGATTGTCTGCAGGGATCCCTTCCAATCCACCAGAGGGACCACCTGAACCATCTTCCCCACCCAAAGACCTAACATATTCAAAATTCATAGAAAAATTAGGCTCCTTCTTAAAAATAGAAACAAAAAAAATACCAGGTCCAAGGGCAGAACTACATGGAATGTTAAAAGTTTTCAATATTTCATCAGAGCGTACAGCACTACCTCCCCATGCGGTATTGGAAGATGTTCCAGACAAATCCTGGACATCACCTTATTTGACTCCTACCGTTTCCAGGAAAACAGATCTTAAGTTCAGAGTGCGCAAGTCTGCACACTATGGGAACACTGCAACTACCTCACGCTTCTATTGTCAAATCAGCAATGAAAAAAGCGAAGAAATGAGACTCTACTCGAACACTCCACCAGGCAGGGACAGCAAGTACCTGGATGACTTTGGCAAGAAAATATTTCAAGGTACCATCCTGAATTCTAGGATTCAGCACCACCAATTTTACATAGCTCCATATATATATATCACTGTTTACAAGGTCTGAAACAAGAAAACACCTTTACGACTATCAATCAAATCAGATCAGACATGGAAGAAGGCTTACTCCAGCTAATAAGAATGTTCTATGAAGCCTTCGACACCTCCGCAAGAACATAAGAAGATGATAAATGCCATACTGGGTCAGACCAAGTGTCCATGAAGCCCAGTATCCTGTTTCCAACAGTGGCCAATCCAAGTCACATGTACCTGGCAAGTACCCAAACATTAAATAGATCACAAGCTACTATTGCTTATTAATTACCGTAATAGTAGTTTACGGATTTAACCTCTAGGAACTTATCCAAACCTTTTTTTAAACCCAGTAACACTAATTGCTGAAGCCACATCCCCTGGCAAAGAATGTCAGCAGCTGCCATAGCGGCACATAGAATTGCCTGGCTCAGAGCAAGCATAATAAGGGATTGATGTCCATGAAAAACTCGCCGATCTACCATGCAGAGGAGATATTCTTTTTGGGGACAGAGTCCGTGAAACGGTCTCATAGTTGAAAAAACAAAGTATGATAGTGTCATCGCTCACTTTCTTGATGGAACATTACCCTTCTAAATGTTATTACCTCTACAAATGACCATTCTACCAACAAAGGCAGTACAGACAATTCACATCTTATCGTATACCATCTTAATTTCAGAAGCAACAGCCTCAGCAGCCACAAACAAGAAGTTGCCAAAGAGCACCACACCAACAAAAACAGGCACAGACACAGAGTCAAAAGCCGTAACAGAATATTTGAACAAAGCAATGCTACAGTCACCATTGAAAGCAGGGGGAAGGATATCCATATATGGTCATCCATATCATCAGACCACTGGGTCTCAGTATTGTAAGAAATGGTTACCAACTGAATTTCCATACAACCCCAGCCTGCCCCATCTTGTGCATCCAAAAGGAGATCACAAAGGCCTACATCTGCTCTGCAAGGAGGTACAGAAACTTCTAGACCAAAATGCCATACAAGCACTGACTCGCAGACAACTCCACCAGGGATTTTATTCCCAATACTTCCTCATTTCCAAGAAAGGCAGGGGCCTCAGACCTATTTTAGATCTTCAAGCCCTGAACAAGTTCATTCAAAAAGAGAAATTCAAGATGACATCCCTCAAACCATTCTCCCATTTCTACAATCCAATGATTGGATGTGCTCTTTAGATCTCAAGGATGCCTATGCCCACATTCCAATGCATCTGGCCTCGTGGAGATACCTCTGCTTCCAAGTGAACAGAACTCATTATCAATACAAGGTACTTCAATTTGACCTATCCTCAGCTCCCAGAGTATTCACGAAATGCCTAATGGTGGCTGTGGCACATCTTCGAAGGAAAGACATCAAGATATTTCCCTACTTGGACGATTGGCTCCTAGTTTCCTCAAATCCAAAAATACTACTTTCACACCTACAGCAAGCCATAATCTGCTTAGACAAGTTGGGATTCATAATCAACTATGAGAAATCACATCAGGTTCCCACCCAAACCTTCCAGTTCATTGGAGCTTTAATAAACACCAAAGTCTGCAGAGCCTTTCTTCTGATACAGCAAATACAGATTTTTCGAGAACTGGCCTCTGCATTAAGGACCAGTTCCACTGCATCAGCTTGCCAAATTCTAACAATGTTGGGTCATATGGCAGTAGCTGTTTTTGTGGTTCCACACCCCCGCCTTCACATGCATTGACCACAATGGGGGCTAAAGGCCCAGTGTTCCCAACACAATCATCCGCTGTCTCGAGTTCTTATGATCTTAGGCATCGAGTGGTGGCTCTCCCCCAAAATCCTACAAATGGGAGCACCATTCCGATCTCTGGATTATCAGATCATTATGATGACAGATGCATCCACTCATGGCTGGGGTGCCCATGTACTGCACTTCAAAACTCAAGGAATTTGGTCTCTGAAGGAAAAGCACTTGCAGATAAACCTGCTAGAGCTGAGAGCTATAAGGAATGCAGTCCACACATTTGTAAATATCCTCACTGGAAAGAGAGTAATGATCTACATGGCCAACCAAGTGGCCATGTTTTACATAAACAAAGAAGGAGGGTCCTGTTTGCGGACTCTTTGCAGGGAAGTAATGCTAAAGTTAGAATGGGCATTGAACCACTCCATCCAGTTGCAAGCAACATATCTTCCAGGATAACAGAAGCAGGCAGGCTCAGCAGAATTTTCTGCCCCCATGAGTGGGCATTAAATCAAGAAATAGCAAACATTCTGTTCAAGGAATGAGGAATACCATATATGGATCTCTTCACAACAGAGACCAATACAAAACTTCCACAATTTTGTTTCATTTACCCCAGTACTCGCAGAGCAGCACAGGATGCATTTTTTATTCCCTGGTTATAAAACCTATTTTATGCTTACCTGCCGATACCAATGTTGGA
This sequence comes from Rhinatrema bivittatum, assembly GCF_901001135.1. NCBI lineage: Eukaryota > Metazoa > Chordata > Amphibia > Gymnophiona > Rhinatrematidae > Rhinatrema > Rhinatrema bivittatum. Next base: position 168,853,661 of record NC_042616.1, on the reverse strand, counting down.
AATAGTAATCCAAAAGTGCATAACAGATACATCAGATCTCATACTCATTGCACCAGTGTGGCCCAGACAACCATGGTATGCCTACCTATGCAATCCAAAGACCAATCTACCTAGGGAACAGTCATGACCTTATATCACAAGAAGGGGGCACATTAGTTCACCCCCTACATTCCTCTCTACATCTGACAGCTTGGAGATTGAAAGGAAGGCCTTGAGTCATCTTTCTCTACTGAAAGACATTGACCACATTCTTATTTCTGCCAGGAAACAGACTACAAGGAAAAATTATGATGGAAAATGGAGTAGATACTCTAATTGGTGTGCTAGCACAGCGATAGATTTGCTTCACAGCTTTCCACAGCAAATTCTACAATATCTTCATTTGTTATATTCTTCAGGACTGGCAGTATCATCCATTAGAGTACACCTGAGTTCCATTGCAGCATACCACCTTTCAGAACATGGGAAATCCATTTCCATGCATCCCTTGATATCTCGATTCATAAGAGGAGCGATAAAACTACCTCCTCCGATCACAAAACAATCAATCCCCTGGGACATTAACATAGTTTTAGAAAAACTCATGTATCTGCCATTTGAATCTCTACATTCCATCTCAATGAAATTCCTTACGTGGAAAGTATTATTTCTAGTAGCTATCACATCAGCAAGAAGAGTCAGTGAATTGCAAGCCTTAGTTCACTACTCTTCCTACCTGCAGTTCTTTCATGATAAGGTTACCCTGCGAACCAACCCAGCCTTTCTTCCTAAGGTAGTTTCAGTGTTTCATTTGAACTAAATGATCATTTTACCAATCTTTTTCCCAAAACATTCACTTCTGTTACTCATCGCAAAAGGATAAACTCCCAGATGGAGTAAAAGCACATCAGATCAAAACTATAGCAACCACCATAGCTCACCTAAGAGATGTACCAATTTTGGATATCTGTAGACCAGCTACCTGATCTTCTCTACACACCTTCACAGCACACTATTGTCTTACACAACAGACAAAGTCGGATGCAGCGATGGGTGAGGCAATACTGCAAAAACGGAGCTCCTCTCAATCTCCAATCCCCCAGCTTGCTCGCTCCCTGCCTTAAGCAACACCAACTCTCCACCTGACGCATTCACCTGCAATGTGAGAGATCTCGGTGTCTATCTTGACCAACATTTAAATTTCAAATCTTACATCCTCAATACCATAAAAACAGGTTTTTCAAATTGCACATCCTAAAGAAACTTAAACCCCTACTATATACCCAAGACCTCCACAAGTCCTACAGGCAACCATCTTAACTAAACTGGATTATTGCAATTCTTTATTTCTGGGCCTCCCTCTCTCCACTATCAAACCCCTCCAACTATTACAGAATGCCATGGCCAGAATTCTCACAAACACACATAAATCTGATCACATTACCCCTATGCTAAAAGACCACTGGTTACCCATAGCCTCCCGCATAAAATACAAAACACTCACCAACCTCCACAATCTATTGTACAATCAAAATCACACTTGGCTCGAGAATGCACCACTTTTCCGATCATCAACCCGCTCCTCCAGATCCAACCTTGCTGGAACTCTATACACCCCCTCCCTAAAAACTGCTCACCACACCTCCACCAGAGAAAGGGCTTTCTCCATTGCCGGCCCTTCCCTATGGAACACCCTGCCCACGGTCCTCCATCTAGAACCCAACCTGTCTAAATTTTAAAAAGGGCTCAAAACCTGGCTCTTTACATTAGCGTATCCAGATGTTGATCAAACTTAGCTTGCACTCCAACCATAGCCCACTCACTCTCCCCTCATCCTATCTGCCTCTCCTCTTTCTCCCTTATTCTTCCCTCAAGCAAAGACTCCAAAATACTGTTATAATTTCCCCTCCTCCACTCTAAGCTTATCCTACCCTGTCCCTCTCACCCCCCCCCCCCCTCTCACCTCTCCCTTTTCACTGCCATCAATGGTCTGGTACCTACCAGCCCACCTGTACATATATTGTTATTATTAATTTATACTCTTCGAATGTTCCTATCAAATTTCTCTCTTTCCCTATCCTTCCTACTGCTGTCCTCTCTCCTCCTTCATTGCTGCTCCCCCCTTCCCCATCCCTGTTTATTGTATTTCACTCTCTTGTTAATTTGTTACAATGTAAACTGGCATGATGTTCCGACGAATGTCGGTATATAAAAATCAACAAATAAATAAAAATAAATTTTGCAACTAAAACATAAGCTGTCCATGTCAACCGAGAATTTTATCACACGTTTTTCATATCCAAAACCCCTATGGAAACAGAAATACCAATGAACTCTAGAATTGCTTAGCTGGGGACTCCCAGAGGGCATGGCTAATTCAGCCTGCTTATCTGTGGGGAAAAAAGCAAGTTTGCTTACCGTAAACGGTGTTTTCTGCAGATAGCAGAATGAATTAGCCATGTGTTCCCACCCACCTCCCTGAACAGTTTTCACCTCATTCTCTTTATACCTCTCTCCGTTAGCTGCGCGTTTAAACTTTGCGTTAACTGACGAGATAAGGGAATTTGCACAGGAATGACCACACAGGCGCACAGCACACAGTTCTGTATTCTTGGAGAAAGTTCCGCCAGGAGGACATCCCAGAGAGCATGGCTAATCCATCCTGCTATCTACGAAAAACACTGTTTACAGTAAGCAAACTTGCTTTTATTGCATACTGAATGCATGTTCTAATGCAGCCAACTCGCCTCAACTAAAGAAACATTCTTCTTAGAAACATCAGGTTTCATTAAATGGACAGTTCCGTGCCTTTACAAGAGGGCAGTATGTCTGCAACATGGAAGAATTGCGATGTGATGACGTAAACCTATAATGATGAATTGTGGGAAAGTTCTTTAAAAAAAAATTATACTCTGTGTGTGCATATACTGTATATACAGTGGCTTGCAAAAGTATTTGACCCCCTAAAATGTCAGCAAATTTGTGTAGATTCCAAATGATACACAGATTGTTCCAGACAGTATGTTTATTTCAAACCACTATGCTCTTAAAGTAAATGTTCAAAGTCACAATTCATTATTTCTCTGCATTTTTTGTAAAATTAAAAAACAGAAAAAAATGGTGCTTGCATAATTATTCAACCCTTGTGCTGTGGAAGCTCCAAGATATTCCAAGATTAAAGATATTATGTACCTTAATAATTGACTTACAATTGGCCTCTACCTGTGAATCATTAAAAAAGGCCAGCTTATCTGGATAAAAGAATGAAAATGAATACCAAAGAGCATTCTAAGGAAATTAAAGATAAAGTTATAGGCATGCACAAGTTAGGAAAAGGCTACAAAATAATATCCAAGTGCTTGGATATCATGGTGAGCACTGTTGGATCAATTGTGAGGAAATGGAAGCCGCATCATACCACCCAGTCACTGTCTAGACAAGGCCGTCCCTCAAAATTCAACATCAGAGCAAGAAGAAGACTTGTTAGGGAAGCCACAGAGAGGCCAACAATCACTTTTAAGGAACTACAGTGGCTGAAATTGGAGTGTAGGTGCACCAGTCAAGCATATCAAATGTTCTGCATACAACTGGCCTGCATGGAAGAGTGGCTAAAAAGAAGCCATAACTGAAGAAAAACCACATCAAAGCACATCTGGAGTTTGCCAGAAAGCATCAGAATATGACCCATCTAAAATGAAGGACAAAAATGGAGCTTTCTGACCAAAATTCAAAATGCTATGTGTGGCACAAACCTAACACTGCCCATTCCTCAGCAATCATCATCCCAACAGTAAAGTATGGGATGGCGGCAGCATATTGTGAGGATGCTTTTCCTCAGTGGGGACTGGGCATCTTGTTAAAATTGAAGGATGAATGGATGGTGCAACATTCAGGGAGATATTGCAAGACAACCTGCTCCAGTCTGCTAAAAAACTAAAACTTGGGAGAAAATTCACCTTTCAGCAGGACAATGATCCCAAGCACAAAGCCAGAGCAAGGCAGAAGTAGTTTAACAACAAAAAGGTGAAAGTTCTACAATGGCCAAGTCAAAGTCTAGATCTCAATTCAAACGAGAATCTGTGGCACTATTTGAAAATTGCAGTCCATAAGCGTTTTCCAACCAACCTGGAGCAAATCTGCCTGGAAGAGTGGGCAAAAATCACTCCCAAACAGAATGCAAAGCTGGTAGAAACTTACCCTAACAGACTTAAAGCTGTTATTGTAGCAAAAGATGGTTCTATCAAATATTAGTCTGAAGGGGTTGAATACATATGCAAGCAGCATTTTTCAGTCTTTAATTTTATTTTATAAAAAAGAAATGCAGAGAAATAAATAATTGTGCCTTTGAAAATTTACTTTAAGAGCATACTGGTTTGCAATAAACATATTGTCTGGAACAATGTGTATTTGTAATCCACACAAATCTGCTGATTTTTTTAGGAGGTTGAATACTTTTGCAAGCCACTGTATATGCAATTATTTCTTTCATATATTATCATAACAAGTGTAAAATACATGATTTGTTAAATGATTACAGTTCTTACCATTCTTTGTTTTTAACAATTTTTTAAGCTAAAGAGGGATGCACCTGAAAACTATACTCTACCCTCCTGTTACATCTCCATCCATATAATTTTAATCT